>NW_012104254.1:4548839-4550386 GCF_000951045.1 Mandrillus leucophaeus
CCCTGTCCTTCCTCCTCGCCCTGTCCTTCCTCCTCTTTAGCCCTATCGGTAATTGAGTCCCATCAGTTCTCCCTTTTCCTGTCTCTCAGACCTATTCCATTCTTTTTACTGTCATCACCCAAGAGTAAGTCTTCATTGCCTTATGTCTTGGTTCTTCCCCAAGTCACCACACTGTTTTTCTTGCCTTCGGTCTCTCTTTCAACTAATCGTGGTACAGCTTCCAGATTACACACCCACAAATAGTGTAATCATTCTGACATGTTCCTGTGGGAAAAGTTAAGTTAAATGTTTTACTGTGGCCGAAGGATAAGGTTCAAACTCTGAGACTAACCCAAGGAACCTCCTACAGGTTGACCATAACTTACCTTTCCAGGCCTATCTTCCAGTATTCCCCTAGTAGTCAATGCTCAAGAAGTATTTATTTAATTGAATTAATCTTCATACTTCCTAAACAAAAATCCTTTTAGCCTCGAGATAATTGAGATATTCAGATGTTCTTTTTTTTTTTTTTTTAAGCAGTCA
This sequence comes from Mandrillus leucophaeus, assembly GCF_000951045.1. Classification (NCBI taxonomy): domain Eukaryota; kingdom Metazoa; phylum Chordata; class Mammalia; order Primates; family Cercopithecidae; genus Mandrillus; species Mandrillus leucophaeus. Next base: position 4,549,362 of record NW_012104254.1, read on the forward strand.
GGTTCAAGGGAAACAAAGAAGGCAGTTAAAAGTGAGAAAGACAGAGAACAAAGGAGAAGCAAAGAAAACTGGAGCAGGATCCATGCCTTTTTATAGCTTTAATTTCTGCTCATTTTTTTGCTGCTAAGTTTCAGATCCTTTAACCTACCCTTAGCTTACCGTAATTTTTCTTAGTAAGCCACACAATTTTGTATCTTTGCACTAAGATGGCCGAGATGATAGGAAGACATGGAAATTGCCATACAAAAATGTTTAAGATGCAAAGCAAGGTAAAAGGTTGTAAACAAACGCTTGTGGATATCTTAACTGGGAACATATATAAATATTTTAAAATTTGAAATAATTTTTATTTCAAAAGACTAACTCATGCAGGATTTCTTCAGATTTCAAAGTGGAGCACTGTATTTGGGATGCTGTATATAGGTTTGTTGTCTGAGGCCCATGGCAAGTTAATACACTGGGACTCCAGGTTGCAGAAGAGAAAGAGGTTTAATCATAGAGCCAGCAAACACAGATAGGAGGAAACCTCAAATTCGTCTCCAGGAGAATTTTGAGGCTCAGGTTCTTAAGGGTTTTGGAGTGTTCTGAAGTGTGGAGATCATTAATTGGTTGAAGACTGCAGGGTGAAGTCATGGGACAGGGAGATGAAGAAGCTGTATTCTCATACTGATTCCCTTCTTCTGTGGCAGGGGTCTTCCAGCTAGCTGGCATTAGTTGTTTTGCTGGAATTTAGGGTCTGAAAAATATCTTGAGCAATTCTTAAAAGCCTTATGACTCTAACATCAGAAAACCTATCTATAGGAAAAATGGGGATGCAAATGTACTATCTAGCTCTACCTGACTTTCGGTTACAAGGAAGTGGGCCAACGTGTAGCCTGATTAATGCTTAATTATATTTTTGTCCAGAATTCTTATAAACCCTGATGATGGTTTCAATACCTTTATTTCAAGAAGCTTCGTAAGTTTTCCATCAACGCCACCAGTTTCCTATCAGTATACTGAGAGGATATGTATGTAGTTCCCCA
>NW_012104254.1:4550436-4551386 GCF_000951045.1 Mandrillus leucophaeus
CATGTGGTAGGTATTACTGTTATTGCCATTTTACAGGTGAAGAAGGTGAGACACAGAAAAGTTAATTCGTTCAGGTTGGGTGCAGTGGCTCATGCCTGTCTCTTATACACATCTAGAAAACAGGGATGCAAATGTACTATCTAGCTCTACCTGACTTTCGGTTACAAGGAAGTGGGCCAACGTGTAGCCTGATTAATGCTTAATTATATTTTTGTCCAGAATTCTTATAAACCCTGATGATGGTTTCAATACCTTTATTTCAAGAAGCTTCGTAAGTTTTCCATCAACGCCACCAGTTTCCTATCAGTATACTGAGAGGATATGTATGTAGTTCCCCACCCCCACCCCTACCCCTGCCCCGCAATAGAAGCAGTTATGGACAGGGCCCAGATTCTAAAGCAAGCCCAGGGCTAAGCGTTTACATTTTAATCTCTTATGTAGGAACGTCAAGGTCACACTGCCTTGGTGAAGGTGGAAGGCAGGATTTTGACCCAGGCCTGATTCTAAGCCCTTGCTTTAAAACTCTATGCTATAAAAAGTCCTAGGCTAATCAGGAGCGAAACTAGCAGATCACACGAGGTTGGGGTTAAGCGGAAAGACAACCCCGCTCTGCGTCTGTGCTTAAGGAGACGAAAAAGAAACTGAACATCCCCCAAGACGGCTACCATTTTGTGGGAGGTGGGAGGCCGGAAGTCCCGCCCCGGAGGATCGCGGCTGGGTGGTTCCCAGCCGGCAGGGCGGGGCCGGGTACCGTGGGGCTCAGAGGCTGGAGGAGGGGGCGGGGACTGAAGGCGGGGTTGGAGAACGTGTGGCTCGGAGGCCCGAGGCTGTGGGTGGGGCCTGAGGGTGGGACCAGGACTCTGGGCTCGAGGCTCGTGGAAGTGGGCGGGGCTTGAGGGCGGGGAGGGGCCCGTCTGGCTGGAAGTTCGGAGCTGGGGGCGGGGCCTGAA
>NW_012104254.1:4551816-4575961 GCF_000951045.1 Mandrillus leucophaeus
CCCTCTGCGCCCTGGCCCCGCGGCCCGTTGTCTGAACCCGCTGTCTCTGCCCCGCAGCGCCTGCCTTTGGAATGTGTGAGATCACCCGGGAAGGCTCGCGCGGGGGAAGGGGTGTCTCGTACCCTCCGGAGACAGAACTGCCATCCCTAGTTTGGGAAGCTCCTCACTGCACGGGCGTCCACCCTGTCATTCTTAGACTCTTCCCTTTATCCCGGGGGTACCCTCAGTATCTGGCCCTCCCGAAGGCTTCTGCCCAGGCACCTGGAGCACTGCGCCAAATTTTCTCCGTTACCCATTTTTGGGGTATGTTAGTTACCATGACGTTGTGACTCCCGTGCCCTGGGAAGACGAGCGACCACCTTTTTCTTACGCCAGGCACAGACCCCTGGCTGCCTTTCCACTTCCACTGCTGCCTTTCCAGGCGTTGGCTGGCACCTGCTCTCCGAGCAGCCTATTCGGTTAGGAACTCTCTGCGCCCCTTATCTTGGAGGGCCACAGTCTGTCCCTGTAGATGAGGCAAGGAGGCAGTGCTCAGCGCTCCCTACCCGGGTCTCTGGGGAGGACATTTGGTGCCCAGCAAGTAGGTGGGAGTGGGTGAATGGTGCGACTGTTGATGTTGAAGAGTGCTTTAATAGTACCACACTGTATTACACTTATCCCACAGGATAAAGGATGTTGGCTGTTTGAGAAATAGCCTGAGAGTTTAAAGCTTTCTCTGTGAAGTTAGTCAACCCTCTCCTTTCCCCCACCCTCCCATTTTCACTTAATAGCAGTTATTTACAATATCAGTGGTTCGTTTATGTGATCTAAGCCAAGTATGATGTGGCTAGAAGCGGTTTGTAAGTACAGTAGCATTTCTCCAGTTCGTGCCTCAGCGAGTGGTTTTTTTTACTGTGAACATGTTTGTTCTGTAACAAGCTTTTGTTTTTATAGATGAAAAGGCTGGATGTAATTTTTTTTAAACTTCCCTTGCTGTGGTTCCTGTTCATTTAAAAATATGCTTTAGAAAGCATATTATCTTCCCGTTTAAAAAAGATTAGGATGAAGTAAAACTTTTTAAGTCATTTTGATAATTTTGACTTTACCTTAGCAGGTATTTCTTTTATAATACTGAAAAACACTAAAATAACCCTCATGGGGAGGGCAGATTACTTTTTTTTTTTCTTGAGATGGAGTTTTGCTCTGTTGCCCAGGCTGGAAGGCAATGGCAGGATCTCGGCTCACTGCAATCTCTGCCTCCCGGGTTTGAGCGATTCTCCTGCCTCAGCTTCCTGAGTAACTGGGATTACAGGCACCTGCCACCAAGCCCGGCTAATTTTTGTCTTTTTAGTAGAGACAGGGTTTCACCATGCTGGCCAGGCTGGTCTCCAACTCCTGACCTCAGGTGATATGCCCGCCTCGGCCTCCCAAAGTGCTGGGATTACAGGCGTGAGTCTCCACGCCCGACCCCCCCCACTTTTTTTTTTTTAATTTTTCAACGAATTGAAAGTTAATCCTGGACATTGCTACAACTATTTGACCATCACCCTGAGAAAAATGAAGAGCTTTGCCTTCACTGTTAACCACTTACGATCAAACCAAATTAAATTCAACTTGTCTTAATTGTTTGGTATAAAACAAAAACTGATAAATCCCATCCCTCTTTTTTTAGTTGGTGGATATTTTAGCAGGTATGTTTGAAGAACTAACATGTTTACTTTTTTATCATTGTTAGTAGTAAGACAACAGTTCCTAATAGCAATTGCTGCCATTTCTTGAAGGCCTACTCTGTGATAAGCTGTATATAAAATATTCTATCCACACAATATCTCTCTAAGGAGATCTTTGTTTGAGACAGGGTCTTACTCAGGCTGGAGTGCAGTGGTGTGATCATGGCTCACTGCAGAGACCTCCTAGGCTCAGGTGATCCTCCCACCTCAGCCTCCCAGGTAGCTGGGACAACAGGCATGCATGACTATGCTCAGCTCATTTTTTGTAGAGACTAAGGTTTCACCATGTTGGCCAGGCTGGTCTCAAACTCCTGGGCTCACATAATCCACCTGCCTGGGCCTCCCAAAATGCTGGGATTACAGGTGTGAGCTGCTATGCCTGGTCCCTATAGGGGGGTTTTTACTCTCATTTTACAGTTGAGGAAACAAAAGTTCGGAAAGGCTAAGTAACTTATGAGTTAATAAGCTGTAAAGCCCAGAATCTGTTTGACTCTCCACTGAACTTCAACTAGTTTAGTTAAAACTGTTGGTTAAAGAAATTACTGGAATGCCTTGACATGCTCGTGTGGTACAAGTAAGGGATTGTAAGCAGAATGAGTTGTTAATACTCTAGGCACTTTTGAAAGTGAATAGAAAACTGGACTAATTTATCACTTTCTTCTTTAGCACTGCCTTTCCAAGTACACACTTTCTTAAGGGCTCCAAATGTTTAACACCTGTGTTTGTTTACCAGCTCCTTACTTCAAGTATGGGCATTTGTACCAACTGGTATCTTTCCCAAGATATAATTTGATGCTTATTTGGTAAACTTCAAGTATGTGAGTATTGTAGGTTTCACATACTATATTGACCACTCCTATCTAATTCTAGTAGAAAAATACTTGTCCTAATCCAGATTAAATATAAGGTTTTTAAATGGTTCGGTTTATACAAGGGTAGCACAGAGAAAATTCCCTTATACCCCTGCCTGGTGTCAGTTGTTGGTGATCTCTGGGCTGTCATCTAAGTCTTTTTAACATGATGTTGATGTTTGAGGACTTAACCTGAGCATTGTAAATTTCCAGAAGCATGAACTTTTTACTTTTTACCTTATATAAGTCTACTTTAGATGGTAAACCCAGAGTAATCACTTAGAAATTGGCTATTGTTGGCTGGGTGTGGTGGCTCACACCCGTAATCGCAGCACTTTGGGAGGCTGAGGTGGGTGGATCACCTGAGGTTGGGAGTTTGAGACCAACCTGACCAACATGGAGAAACCCCGTCTCTACTAAAAATTCAAAATTAGCCGTGCATGGTGGTGCATGCCTGTAATCCCAGCTACTCGGGAAGGTTAAGGCAGGAGAATCGCTTGAATCCGGGAGGCGGAGGTGGAGGTGAGCCACGATCACGCCACTGCACTCCAGCCTGGGCAACAAGAGCAAAACTCCATCTGAAAAAAAAAGAAAAAGAAATTGGCAATTGTCATCATTTTAATTTCAAGATACTAATAAAAGCCGATTAGCTTTAGAGTTATCCAGACCTCATGTTCATTGTGTTCCTGGCAGCAAGAGGGAGTCTGATAATTATTGTACTATTCGTTTTTTGAATCTGTTCCATGCTTTAGCATTTTCTGAAAACCTCTTTAGAACATTTTACAAAACATTTTGTATTTTTCAACGTTTCATGAACACCTTTAGACACATTTTGTGTTCTTGGTTCTGTTGCTGTAGTGAAAAACTTATAATACTTTATCATTCAGAAAACAAAAAAATTCTGTCCATAAACTAAATAGTGCCTGAAAGAGAACATTGATCCATGAAAGGGTAAAAGGTTTATTTAAATGTAAGTTATTATAGTTATTCATTAAAAAAAATATTTTTTTTCTGTCTCATGTGTGCCAGGTACTGTCCTAGATGTTAAAGACACAACAGTGGGCAAAAACATGCATAGTCCCTGCTTCCATGACACTTGAGTGAACTGAATGTGCAAAGTCCCTGTGGCACAAAGTCCCTGGGCCCAGTGTGTGTGGCTGGTATAGAAGGAACTAAAGGTATATTGGTGGGATGTCATCATTTTTTTTTTCTCTCTGTCATATTCTACCAAAAGTTATATTTAACTTTCATTAAGTAATTACTCTGTTCCAGATGTGATTTAGATGTGATTTTAAAGACTTCAGTTGAATAATCTCAAGTTTCCATGTGGTAGGTATTACTGTTATTGCCATTTTACAGGTGAAGAAGGTGAGACACAGAAAAGTTAATTCGTTCAGGTTGGGTGCAGTGGCTCATGCTTGTAATCCCAGCACTGTGGGAGGCCAAGGCAGGCAGATCATCTGAGGTCAGGAGTTCAAAACCAGCCTAGGCAACATGGTGAAACCCTGTCTCTACAAAAATACAAAAATTAGCTGGGCATGGTGGCACACGAATCACTTGAACCCAGGAGACAGAGGTTGCACTGAGCTGAGATTGCACCACTGCACTCCAGCCTGGGAGAGAGAGCAAGATCCTATCTTTAAAAAAAAAGTTATTGGTTTAAAGTTGATTAGTGGTGCTCTACTATACTCTTCTTCCCATCCTATACTCAAGTATGACCATGGGCCGGAAAGGACTCTGGTCCCTGGGTGACTCCTCAATGCAACCTTAAGAACTTCTGAAATTTCCAGAGAATTTGGATGCATGGGAACATCCAGTGGAGACTCTGTGGTCCCGAGGCCCTTATCCACCAGGCAGAGCTCAACTGATGGAGAGAATCACTGGAGAGAAGCACAGGGCATCACTATGGCTCTAATATTTGCAGATCTTATTTTACTTATGTCTAATACTGAATATAGAACAGCAACATACATATTTTGAGCTGACCTGCCTTTGAGAGTGAAGCGATTATTGTTAGCAACCCACCCCTTTTTTTCCATTGTATTTTCCCTGATGGTAGTTGAAGAAAGTATGTATATTTATTTGGCCATTTAATAAGTAAATAAATCTAGGTTTGCCAGTGTATTATTTCAACTAGAATTCTTGTTGATGGCCATACTGAATCTTTCTTCCTTTCTTTCCAGAGAGCTGGTTGGAGTTGGAGGGTGAAAGAAAATGAATTCTTTTTCTAATTTACCTGCAGAGAACTTAACCATTGCAGTCAATATGACCAAGACTTTGCCTACAGCTTTAACGCATGGATTTAATTCCACTAATGACCCACCTTCGATGTCAATTACAAGGCTTTTTCCAGCCTTATTGGAATGCTTTGGCATTGTCCTTTGTGGCTACATAGCAGGAAGGGCCAATGTCATAACATCAACACAGGCCAAAGGCCTGGGAAATTTTGTCTCCAGATTTGCACTTCCAGCTTTATTATTCAAAAACATGGTTGTACTTAATTTTTCCAATGTGGATTGGTCCTTTCTATATAGTATCTTAATTGCCAAAGCTTCTGTATTTTTCATTGTATGTGTATTAACCTTATTGGTTGCCAGTCCTGATAGTCGATTTAGCAAAGCTGGACTATTCCCTATTTTTGCTACACAAAGTAATGACTTTGCATTGGGATACCCTATAGGTAAGTTATTTTTTATTTTTCATGTGTTTAAAAAATTCAGTTTTAATTTAGGCATTTGTTAGTGACAGATTCTTACTCTTATATCTAAGAAGTTTTTCATTTTTTTCTCAAATATGTCTTAGAATGAATCATAGATTTTCCTAAACTTCAGAGTTTGAGGATCCTTTAAACATCTACCTAAAATAAATGGTCATATTCTAATAACCTTTGTGAACAGACCTAATTGTATTTTTTTCTTCCCAGTAAGCACATATGAAAGAAGCTTAATTTTTAGAAAGGATTCGATTCTGATTTAAATTATGTTTAAAAAGTAGATTTATGTCTGTATAAAAATAGTTATTATTGTTTGTGAAAGGAATTGATTTTTCTTACCGTCTAGAATACGTATTATTTAATATCAGAAATTGTTCTGGGGCCAGATGCGGTGGCTCACACCTATAATCCCAGCACTTTGGGAGGCCGAGGCAGGCAGATCACTTGAGCCTAGGAGTTCGAGACCAGCCTGGGCAACAGGGCGAAACCTCATCTCTATAAAAAATAACAACAACAACAAAAAATTAGTCAGCTGCGGTGGCACAGGGCTGTAGTCCCAGCTACCCAAGAGGCTGAGGCAGGAGGATTGCTTGAGCCCAGGAGGCAGAGGTTGCAGTGAGTCAATATTATACTACTGCACTCCAGCCTGGGCAACAGAGTGAGACCCTGTCTCAAATTTTTAAAAAAATTGTTTTTGAGCTTGTTATTCAAAATTTTAATGTATTTTAGTTGCAGTTAATTTCTTATTTAAGAACAAAAATGGTGAGAGCTTTTTTACCTTTCTAACTTTTCGTTTTTTATATTTCTAACTCTTTCAGCAGCCTAATTTTATGTTTCTATGCATATATGTTTTCCTAATGAAACAGTAAACATACCAGTTTGGGATATTGACGTATCTTGAAAGGAAACATTCTATATTTCAGAACACTCTGTCACCAAGAAAATGTATACCTAGTAGCTACTTTTTTATATTTTAAATTAAAGTTATATATACTTTGATCATCTATCAAGTATGAGGACCTGAATATTATCGATATATTCATTCATTTATTCATTCATTCTTTCACTAATAAGGAACTGTTTCGTACCAGTGGCTGTGCTAACCATTGGGATTATAACTGTGAACAAAGTTATTGCACATATTAAATTTACATTGTAATGGGAGAATAATAAAATTAAAATCATGTCAGGTGGTGACAAGGGCCATAAAAATCAAGTCATGTAGAGGGATAGGAATGTGGAGGTGCTATTTGAGGTAGGGTGGTCGATGAAGGCCTCTCTGATGATATGTCTTCTGAGCAGAGACTTGAGCCTATTGAGGGATACAATTGAAATCTACAATTAACTTTCAAGTTTCTTATCTAGCAGTTTTATCCTCTCCCCTCAAACTCCAACTTATTTCACTACTGGTGCCAAAAAGATTCTATTTAACTATACTTTTCACCTCTGTCTCTACTTTTGACTTTCCTCTATCTTGTTACCAGAAAGAGAGAAACACCTAAGAAGTTAAATAACTGTGAGTAAAGCTGGAGGTTTAAGAGACAGGAAAAACTGGGCTCATAGATAATTGAGCTACACATAGTCAGAAACTAGATAGGTGTTCCTTTAAGGTTATTGAATTTTAAAAGGAAATAAAGACTTTTGGAAAGAAAACAGCAAGGAGTTAACATGTTTGTCCATTTCCTCAGGAGAATTAATAAGGTACACTTGTCAAGGTATTTGTGGTATAAGGACCTTAGAACTGACTCAGTAGCATGGTGTTAAATATCTGATAAATATTGCTATATCTTACTTTAGACATAAACTAGAAGTATGTAGTTTCATACTCCCATAGATTAGTAAGCCGATAATGAAACAGAACTAACATTTGTAACTATATAGTTTACAGAGTACTTTCTTATATACTTATCTCATTTGAGTAAGGCAGACATTATTATCCTCATTTTCAAATAAGGAAACAGGCTTACAGAGATGTAATTATTTTATCCCAGGTCATACGACTAGCAGGTGACTGACACCCAAACCTAGGTCTTCCGGTTGCAAATCCTGGGCATTCTCTTATGCCATGCAGTTACATAATGTGCCAGTTCAATTTTCAGAAGACCCAACCAGCCTTGTAATATACTAGTTTCAGAAAAAAATCAAAGGGTTTTTTCCTCTAAAATATTCTGTAAAATGAGTAGCAGTGGAAAAAGACCTATTAGAATAGTTAATCTATTGTCATATTGAGGCAGATTTTCCAAATAAAAAATGTAATCAGCCATTTTATCACTGCTTTTCCTATGTCCCACATTAAATCAGTGAATCTGGTAATAATCATGTTTCTAGCCATGTGCCAGCCCAAATTTCCCTGATGGTTGTTTGTTGATTTTCAGGTATAATTTTTGTTATGTTTTTGTTTTTTTTAATCACAATAATGAAAGCTCTTGTAACATTAAGTTGTAGAAGATAACTTTGCTAAAAACCAATATACTAGAGAAGTGCTTTTCCATATATCTAGACATTGGAAGGTGTGGTATAGAACTATTAGGGGTGAGTATCTGCTGCCTGATAAGGTAACTTATTACTGCTGCTGTGCCCGTCTGCCTTCTGGCCTTGTTCTTGGTGAACACAGAAAGAATATTGTGTCCAAACAGAAGACCTTTCTTTCTTTTGTTTCCTGGTCTCTCCAAAGTATTCCCACTCTCTTGCTCACAGATAAGCATCGATCATGGGTTATAAGAAATGTCCTTTTTAAGACTGCATTTGTTCGACATCTGTCCAATTTACAGGTAACACAAGAAATGCTGGCAAGGAGAAGACATATAAATTAATGAATAAAGAAAAAGGATAGTCACGTTTTCTTTCGCTACATACTATGACAACTATAACACTCTATGACATTACATTAAAATGATGTATTTTTACTCCAGTAACAGAATAGTGCATATTGCAACTAAAAAAGAAGGCTGGACATGGTGGCTCATCCCTGTAATCCCAACATTTTGGAAGGCTGAGACGGAGGGATTCCTTAAGTCCAGGAGTTTGAGACCATCCTGGACAACATAGTGAAAACCCTGTCTCTACAACAACAACAGCAAAATTAGCCAGGTGTGGTGGCACAAGCCTGTAGTTCTAGCTACTTGGGAGGCTGAGGCAGGAGGATCTGTTGAGCTTAGGAGTTCAAGGCTGCAGTGAGCTATCATTGCTACTATACTCTAGCCTGGGTGACAGTGAGACCCTGTCTCTAAAAAAATAAAAACAAAAGAAGCTTACTGTGTTTTAGAGCAATTCTTTTCTAAAGTACTTTTAAAAATCCAAGTATGAGAAGAAACTAAGAATCTCCCGTGGCAAAATGTTGATTTCAGCATATCAGAATGGTACCCTGCCTCTGTCATTAAAAGATACTAATAGGGCATAGTTAAGTCCTATAATTTATTCTTCAAACAATGCTGATAGCATAAGTGCCCTGACTAATCATAATTATGGTCTAGTGTTTGAGCTGTAAACAGAAAGGAAATGAAGCATTTAACTATATGCCATTACATAATAGAATGATCTTGTCTGGGTCTTTGTGTTATATGCTAAGGATTGAAACCCTGCAGGAATCAAAATAGGAAGCACAGTGGGTGGCTAATTTTGTCTCTTAGTTCTTCAAAGCTATATAATAACTCCTCATAATGGGATTCTCCCCGCCCTCCAAGAGCCTTATTTATAAGCATTAATTAATTAGAACTTAAAAGTTGATATAATGATTGTAAACCTAATTTTAGTTACTATGCTATACCGTACTGCTTTCGTGTATATTTTTTCCGGTTTGAAAAACCATCTTCAGATTGATAGCAAAAAAAAAAGCACTGCTAATTTATAGATAAAGATGTGATGTTAATTATGCAAATGAATGGCAGAAGTAGACTGAAATTCCCATGTTGAACCCTATTCTAGTAATTTAACCTGTATTTATTTAATCACAATTTTTTTGTGTGTTCCCTCTAGACTACACTTCTGCCTTTATATGCTTGTTCAGCTGACTTAAAATACCTCAATAGTAACCTGCTTTATAAATATTCATAACATGTAAAATGTAAAAAAAGATACAAAATTTCAGTTAGATTTATTGTACAACATGGTGATGATGGTTAATAACAACGGATTCTTGAAAATTGCTGAGAGTAGATTTTGTGTTCTCATCACAAAAAATGATAAATATATGAGATTATGCATATTTTTAATTAGCTTGATTTAGCCATTCTATAACATATACATATTTTAAAACATTATGTACATTATAAATATATATAATTTATATTTATCAATTAAAAACAAATGTTTTTAAAAGTAAAAATAAAGTTTAAAAATGGATTCATTGACAACAATTCGATGTAAAGAGCTGTGTATAAGAAAATACATGTTTACTACATCTGAAACTTTTGGCATTCATTGATGTGTTCATACAATTCAGCAAGTATTTTCAGATTTTCTCAAGCATTATGCCAAGGACTGTAGGCTATTAAAATGATGCTTTCAGGGAACTTAGAATTTATTGAGGTGGCACTACTATGAAACAAAGTGCTGCAGAATATCAGAGAAGGGGAGATTAATGACATAGGTTGAAGACTTGATGGAAAGTGTAGTGCCAGAGACAGGCCTTAAGTAGTAGGTGAGATTTAGGTTAAAAAAGGAGATAGTGAGAAGTTAGGGGGTGATGGTATGAACAGCATAAAGAACTAGTAATTATGAATGTGGTGGTTGTCTGGTATAACTGTTATTAAACTGGCTGATGGAGTCTTTGCGTTAAGGATGGAATGGATAAGTAAGGGGCCAGTTGTGGAGACTGGACTGTGAATGTTAAAAGAAAGGTTTTTTTGTTTTTTGGGTTTTTTTTGAGATGGAGTCTCACTCTGTTGCCCAGGTTGTAGTGCCATGGTGCAGTCTTGGCTCACTGCAACCTCCGCCTCCCAGGTTCAAGCAATTATCCTGCCCCGGCCTTCCAAGTAGCTGGGACAATGGGCATGTGCCACCACACCCAGCTAATTTTTGTATTTTTAGTAGAGACGGGGTTTCACCATGTTGGCCAGGCTCATCTTGAACTCCTGACCTCGTGATCCGCCTGCCTCGGCCTCCCAAAGTGCTGGGATTACAGGCATGAACCACCACACCAGGCAAAAGAAAGGTTTTGTAGCTGTTCCTGTGGGCAGTGAGAACCGTGAGAAAATCTTACCTTTTGAAAGTTTAGATTTAGATGGTACTATTAGCAGTGAATAAAATGGATGAAGAAGGTGGTTGAGAAAATCCAAGAGAATGTTGGCTGGTAAACACATGAAGTAATCTAATTTTGAGATTTTTAACTAATGATTATAGTAGCAATCAAGAGGAGAAAATCCTTCCAAAGAAGAAGGAAAGTATGTGGTGAATGGCCAAATATAAAAACTGTTGCTTAAATTTGCACTGAGTTCTTAAAACAATGTAAAGTTCATTATGTGGTGGTGATTAAATGCTAGTGTGCCAGGAAAGTAAATTTCTGGAAAAAGGCATAAATATAAGGGGCTTTGAGTAGATCATAGAACTGTATAGCTGTGTTGTCAAACGAAAACATGTTATGCATCTTATTGTGGCTGGTTAGGAAAAATTCTGATACTCAGATGAAAACATAAGACTTTTCCAAAATATATGCTCTATTATAAAAACTGAGTGGTAGACAGGTCTGAACATCTTTCTCTTGAGATAAAATATCTCAAGAGAATCAGAAATATAGTTATCTAAAAATAGTTATCAAAAGTGCTGCTTTTTGTTTAAAAGATGAAGTCTATGAAACCTGAAAGAAAACCACTAACTTATATAACCAGCATATCTAATTTGGAAATCAGTGGAAAGAACTTATAAAATTTTATGTAATCAAATATTTTTTAGCCACTGCTTCATTTTGGAGATATTACAGATCTTGAATTTACTTAGCTGAGAAAATCGGGATTGAATCTGTTAAAAAATAAGTTTTAGCTTTTAAGAAAAACGTGACCTTCTAAAGGTTATATAATCTAGTTATATAACTTTAATGGGACATGTGCATGACATTAACTGAACTTACATATCCTGAGTAAGTAAACAAGTGTATTTTCCTGCCTATGTCACTTTATCTTAGTGTAAATTGAGAAACCTAATCTTTTACATGTTTTCACATGGTTGCTTCTTTCCTTGTGAGCGATTGTGGCTGTTCTTTTTTATCTTTCTCAACTTCAAATCAATTATAAATCAGCCTTTGTTTGCATTAGATTGTATAATTTCAGGACCCATTGCCAAAAATGGCTGGAGACCAGTTTGTTTACTAAAAGGCCCTAAGTTGCTCTAATGAACTCAAGATTAGGTCACCAACCCTCACGTCTACCAAGAAACTGCTAGAGGTCTGATCCCACTCACTCACCTCCCTCATGAGATTAAAAAAACGCATCTTATGCAGTGGTTAGGTCCTAAAGTCATCTTGTATACTCAAACTGTTGAAAATGCTCACCAAATACAGCACACATACTTCGTCTATATTGTACCATTTTTCATAAGTGTAACACAGCCAGATTTTTTTAGCCAGCATTGTTTTTCAATGAACAGCAGTTGAAATAATTTGTTTGCACTTGGAAACATGTTATGCGGGGGGCGGGGTGGGGGGGGGGAATGAAGCTTTTGTTTTCCTAAGAGGGTATGGTTGAATTTGTGTTAATTAAATGTGCATTGATGTGACTCTACTGTATTTCCCTCCCAAACATTGTAAGATCCACCTTTCTATCTCTACTCCTTAAGTATCTCCACTGGTCTTCTTTGAAGGTATTCTTTCCTTTTCATTCCTCTCAAATGGAGATTGTTTATTTTCCCATTGCCACATAAGCAATGGAAGGTAGGACTGGCATCCTCAGAGCTACTGTGGACCCTTGCTGGACTATCCCTTTGCTCTGTTGTTAAAAACTACTTTGAGGTTCATGCTTTCTGGCTAGACCACTCATCCTGTCTGCTGTTAACCTGCTGACCTCATTCTGGGCATTCCCCCTCATTCACCTTTATCCCAAGTTTTGTCATTATCTTGTGAACTACCATGAAATTCTCTGCCCCGTCATTTCCTTGACCTCCTCATCTCCAGTGATGTTTTCCTTTAGTCCATTTCAGCCACTAAGTCCCATAGCCACATCCTGGACCTTGTCATCTGGAAAATATTTAACTGAGTAGCTCATTACCTGTTTTACTCTGAACTCCTGCACTTCCAACTGCCCCTAATTCCTAGAGGCCTCCAAACATCTCCCGTCTTCATTTCTTTTCTTACACAGCGTGGCCTCCGTCACATCCGTGCGCCTTTTTAGTTCCTTAAATAACTCCTACTCTCTCCTTAACCCTCTGTGATCTGACTTCTGTCTCTTACCACTCCAGTAAAACTGCTCTCTCCATGGATACCAATAAACGCATTTTTGCTATTACTACTTAAATGTTTAGTTTGTCCCTAGATTTTTACTTTGAATTGTTTCTTCTAAAAATTCTACAATTCTGCCCATTTTTGGAGACTTATTTTAACCCTTAGATGGTTAAAAATTAGGTTTAAAAATAATGTGTAAACTTGGTTATCATTTTATAAGCTATATGATATTTATTACATTTTTCTTTTTTCAGATTTATTACTAAAATGTACTTTTCCAAAATAGGCTATTTGGGTCATTTTGAAAATTTCAGATTTATCATTGCTATAAAGTAGAGAAAATGTTATATACATAACACATCTCTCTTTCTGTGGTCATCATTTAGAAATCAATATTCTTGTTTTGCAGTTGAAGCTTTATATCAAACTACATACCCAGAATATCTCCAGTATATTTATTTGGTGGCACCAATATCTCTTATGATGTTAAACCCTATAGGGTTTATCTTCTGTGAAATCCAAAAGTGGAAAGACACTCAAAATGCTTCTCAAAATAAAGTAAAAATTGTGGGACTTGGACTCCTGCGTGTATTACAGAACCCAATAGTATTTATGGTCTTCATTGGCATCGCCTTCAATTTTATTCTTGATCGAAAGGTACCTGTATATGTCGAAAATTTTCTTGATGGACTTGGAAATTCTTTTTCTGGATCAGCCCTATTTTACCTTGGTCTCACGATGGTGGGAAAAATAAAGAAACTGAAGAAGTCAGCATTTGTTGTACTAATTCTTCTCATCACAGCTAAACTGTAAGTATCACTTATTTAACTTTAGAATTGTACTTTTTGAAAGCCGTATTTAGCCAATTCGTCAGCAGTATGTCTGCAGCCATTTTCCCCTTTGACCATTAATAACCCCTCCCTGTAGAATAGTTGTGAGATAAAGGAAAATGTGATGTTGGTGTATTCAGGAAAGTCATTTCCTTATTCCTTGTAGCTTATTCTTTCCATTTTACTGTCAGAGGGTAAAGATGATGGGTTTCCCTTTAGCTTTTATGTAAAGTTTACTCAGTATCTCCTCATGTCCCATTTTGACAGTATTTTGAAATAAATTTTGCAGCATTTCTGACTTTTCCCAATCCATAAAGATCCTAAAGACAAAAGCATCTTAGTAATAACCAGAACAATAATTTCTAATCAAACATTTTTCATGAATTTGGGAAAAGCATTTTGTAGTTCTGAGGTTGGCCAAACTTTCTAAATATAGCTAAGTCAATATGAATGATTATTATCAGCCATATGATCCTGGCTTGCCAAATGAAAAGTGCTCACCAACTTCTTTGTTGTTGTTGTTCTTGTTGTTCTTGTTGTTTTTGTTTGAAACAGAGTCCCGCTCTGTCACCCAGGCTGGAGTGCAGTGGTGTGATCTTGGCTCACTGCAATCTCCGCCTCCCAGGTTCAAGCAGTTCTCTTCCCTCAGCCTCTCAAGTAGCTGGGATTACAGGTGCCTGCCACCACAACTGGCTGATTTTTGTATTTTTAGTAGAGATGGGATTTCACCGTGTTGGCCAGGCTGGTCTCAAACTGCTGACCTCAGGTGATCTGTCCACCTCGGCCTCCCAAAGTGCTGGGATTACAGGCATGAGCCACTGTGCCCAGCCTCAACTTCTTAGTTAATAGTTCTTCAGCTTACTTGGTCCATTAGCCATGGAGTTGTACTTGATGGTGCAGGTGACATAATTTTACTGCAAGATTATCCCAAAGTACTTGAGGTATACTTAACTATGGCATTCCCCTCATGTATAGACAGTTATATTCATGAGACCAGTGCAACATAACCCAATATTTTTATTTTCATAATAATAATGAATATAAGTACTGAAAATTATTTATGGCGATGTTATGCTCTTCAGAAACAAAGTATTAGTATTGCCAAAGTAATAAGTATAGTTTTAACAATAATGGTATTATCAACTGTTGCTTATCAGTAAAATTTAAATATTCTAATTTTAAAGATTTTCGGGGGGTCTTTGATACTTATTAGATATTTAAGTTTTTTAATTAAGAAAATACAGATAAAAGTAGTTCTTTACTCCATCCCAGAGTGCCTTGCTAGGTGCTGCCGTGAAAATGTTACCAATCTTGGTCTTGCTGATTTTAAAGGAGAGCCCCATTTGCTCAGCTACTGTGGATTTGCAGTTTCTATGGAATCCTGAAGGATTTGTTTAATAATTGGCTCTTCAACAGGTCTGCATTTCACTAGTTTTCTGCTCCATCTCAGTTGTTTTAGTTACTTTGCTAATTTTTTTTTTTTTTTTTTTGTATTTACAAAGATGAAGAGCTACTTGAAGATACCTATTTTTCTACAGGATTTTAGAATCTTTTTTTTTTTTTTTTTTTTGGAGCTGGAGTCTTGCTCTGCCACCCAGGCTGGAGTACAATGGCGTGATCTCAGCTCACTGCAACCTCCACCTCCCAGGTTCAAGTGATTCTCCAGCCTCAGCTTCCCGAGTAGCTGGGATTACAGGCACGTACCACCATGCCCGGCTAATTTTTTGTATCTTTAGTAGAGACAGGGTTTCACCATACTGGCCAGGCTGGTCTTGAACTCCTGACCTCGTGATCCACCTGCCTTGGCCTCCCAAAGTGCTGGGAATACAGGCTTGTGCCACCACGCCCGGCAGTATTTTAGAATCTTATTAAGCAATGTTATTATTAACTGAACCATTTCAACCCCTAATCATGATAAAGTTCAGCTTTTTTTTTTCAAAAAAGGAGTTTCTCTCTCTCTAGAATACTTTGAAAGAAAGAAAAGGAGTTTAGTAATTCTCTTGAAAGAAGTTTTTATGCAGATTGTCAACCTTCTTTCTTTCTTTGAACATTTCAGTAAACCGATAGAGGAAGCAAGAAAGTAGCTAGAATTGCAACTTTTATGATCTTTTGGCAAAAAAAAAAAAAATTATTTGTAGAATCAAAAAAATCTTTTTTTCCCTCCTAATCCCTGATGTGTGAGGTATTTCCAGAATATTGTTACACTTTAAATGACTTCAAGTTGAATTCTTGATTCTTTCAACAAAATATGCCCAGGTAGACATGCACAGAATGTGTGCATGCAAATAGACATACCTTCTGGGCAGGAGAACCTGATGCCAAATTCACCAGAGCAGCCTGCTGCTGGGGACCACCATGCTTTCATATCAAGTAAATGATGTTTTTCTTTTTTCTTCAGTCTGGTGCTGCCACTTTTGTGCAGAGAAATGGTGGAACTCTTGGACAAAGGCGACAATGTGGTGAACCATACAAGTTTATCAAATTATGCATTTCTGTATGGCGTCTTTCCTGTAGCACCAGGAGTGGCTATCTTTGCAACACAGTTCAACATGGAAGTAGAAATTGTATGTTTGTAGTACTTTCTAAGTTTGATTGTGTGTTTAGTAGAAACAAATTTTTAAATTCGTTTTTAATTTTTTAAAATTCTTTTTTAAAAACGAAAAAATAGAGACGACAGGAGTCTCACTATGTTGCCCCAGGCTGATTTCAAACTCCTGCCTTCTGCCTCGGCCTCCCAAAGTGCTAGGATTACAGGCATGAGCCACCATGCCCAGCCCATTTTTAATTTCTAAACATAGAAAGCAATGTCGTTTTTTATGAGGCCCCGCACTTTGGGAGGCTGAGGTGGGCAGATCACTTGAGGCCAGGAGTTCGAGACCAGCCTGGCCAACACGGTGAAACCCTGTCTCTACTAAAAATACAAAAATTAGCTGGGTGTGGTGGTAGAGGCCTGTAATCCCAGCTACTCGGGTGGCTGAGGCACAAGGTTTGTTTGAACCTGGGAGGCAGAGGTTGCAGTGAGCTAAGATTGTACTGCACTCCAGCCTGGGTGATAGAGCAAGCAGCACTATTTTTTATGAGAATTTGGTGTCTATAAGCTATCTCATTATAAGGAAATAGGCGTCATGTAACATAATGTAACAACAGTCATTTAATCTGGGGTCTTTAGTCAGCCATGACTTTTTTTATTAGTTTTTTTTAGTTTTAACTATTTTATTTCTGTACTTATACAGAAACCTAAAAATTATTTACAGAAGGGTAACTTTGACATTTTGAAGAAAAAAATGCCTATTTTATTCATTGATAATTTCAAGCACCAGATGCAAAATACCACATAATCAACTGCAGCAGATAGATAAAATCGACACCAAATTATTAAGTGTCTAAATGTATTGTACCTGGTATCTACAGCATCAGAGTAAATGATTTTTAAATATAATACGAAGGAACTAAGTTGTTTAATGGAGGTCAATTCTGTTATTTAATCTGTAAAATACATATTTGCATGGTAATTTTCTTTTTCTGAATTCCTTTTTTTTGCTGTATAGTTTGTGAAATAGGTTTATTTATATCATTGCTATGTTTTACTTCCTAGAACCTAGAGGATAACTAACCATCAACAGTGGAATTTCTAGTATTTATTATGCATGAATATAAAGTAAGCATAGATTAGAAGAGGAACCAAGGTAACTTAATTGTATTTTCTATTAAGGATTCTCAGAAAGGGGAAGTATGGTGTTGGATAACATGCTGGATTTTATAATGTCTTTACTGTGTCTCATTTTTATTGTAGAATGTTTTAGTGTGCCGTGGTTATTTGAAGTTTAAAATATTGTTTAATTGAGATTGTAACTCCTCCATTTAATTTCATTTTTGCAGATAACCTCAGGGATGGTGATAAGCACGTTTGTGTCTGCTCCCATCATGTACGTTTCTGCCTGGTTACTGACCTTTCCCACTATGGACCCTAAGCCGTTGGCGTATGCCATCCAGAATGTTAGTTTTGATATAAGTATTGTCAGCCTGATCTCCTTGGTAAGCACCTTGCATGCCAAAATGAATGGAAACCACAGAGTGAGTTTTGAGAATAGATTGTTGATAGAAAGGGATTTAAAAATCTAGTTTCTTATGAAATAAAGAAAGCTAAAGCCTGCCCATAAAATATAATATCATCTTTCTGATTAACTGAATTTTGTCTTTCCTTTTGGGAGTTAGAGTTCTACAGCAGACAAGACGTGAGATTTAGTCAGACCTGGATTTTATTCCTGGCCCTCTCACAAACTAGCTGTATGTCCCTGTGGAGTTACCTTACCCTCTCTAAACTTCTGTTTTCCAGCATAAAATAATGACAATAATTTCACATATTTCCACGGGATTTTTAAGGGACTAAATGAAATAATATATGTAAAAAGCATTCTGCAAATGATGAATCACTATAGAATTCCTAGCTGTTCTGGAATCATGGGGTCAGAAGGTATCTTTGAGTTCAAGTCCAACCGCCTATTTAATGTTAATGAAACTTTTGGTTACTTCTCAAACTGAATATGTCTAACTAAAATTAAATAATTAAGTATATAACAGCTAGAGTATCTTACAGATCAAATGGCCTATTGAATTCATGTTAGTAAAACTACAGATATTCTGGCTGAAAAAAAAAGACAATATGTACAGTTAAAGGAAAGGAGGTGGGGGATGAATATGTATATTGGTAGCAAATAAATGTGTGATTAATTTTAAAGAAATTCCACCTCTGTCACATATTCTTAAAATCTGCTACACCCATTCATAACAGGGCAGTTTGGGGAAAGAGACCATATACATTTCAGTTGGCAATAAGGAAAGAAGGAAATCAGTCAGGATACTTACCTGACCACTATGTAGGTAGAATGGAAGCCCAATCCTTTAAAATATAAGGAATGTGATCTGGCACTGTGGCTCATGCCTGTAATCCCAGCACTGTGGGAGGCAGAGGCAGGCAGATCACTTGAGGCCAGGAGTTCAAGACCAGCCTGGCCAACATGGAGAATCCCCATCTCTAGTAAAAATATAAAATTAGTTAGGCGTGTTGGTGTGCATCTGTAATCCCAGCTACCTGGGTGGCTGAGGCACAAGAGTCACTTGAGTCTGGGAGGCGGAGGTTTTAGTGAGCCAAGATCACACCACTGCACTTCAGTGAGACTCTGTCTCACACACACAAAAAGAATAAAAAATGAGGAATGTAAGATGGTTAATCTTAAAGGTGGGTGGTATGTGTTGTTTGAAGTAAAACAGCTTGCCATTGAGATATCCCATGAGACAATATGGTGGAGATGAGAAAGGAAGAAAACTTAGAATAGTGCATTATTGTAACTATCTCCCACTAAAGCTTGAATAGTTGTCTGTGACCCTGTGTCCCACCCCAGACACGAAAGGTAGGCATAGTTAGAACATGGCCCTGGTCAAGGGATTAGTTCTTTCTTGTTGAGACAGAGTCTCCCTCTGTTGCCCAGGCTGGAATGCAGTGACATGATCTCGGCTTGGCTCACTGCAACTTCTGCCTCCTGGGTCCAAGCAGTTCTCCTCCCTTAGTCTCCCAAGCAGCTGGGATTACAGGCATGCACTACCATACCCAGCAGAGGTGAGGTTTCGCCATGTTGGTCAGGCTGGTCTCGAACTCCTGACCTCAAGTGATCTCCCTGTCTGAGCCTCCCAAAGTGCTGGGATTACAGGTGTGAACCACTGCATCTGGCCAAGGCATTAGTTTTTTGTTTTGTTTTGTTTTTTGAAATGGAGTCTTGCTCTGTCACCCAGGCTACACCACGATCTTGGCTCACTGCAACCTCGGCCTCCCAGGTTCAAGCAATTCTTCTGCCTTAGCCTCCCGAATAGCTGGGATTACAGGCACCCGCCACCACACTCGGTTAATTTTTGTATTTTTAGTAGAGACGGGGTTTCACCATGTTGGCCAGGCTGGTCTCAAACTCCTGATCTCAGGTGATCCACCCACCTTGGCCTCCCAAAATTCTGAGATTACAGGCATGAGCCACAATGCCTGGCCGCATTAGTTCTTAAAGACCCTGTAATTTTTGGGAGAGTTAATTTATTATGGGATCTCTCCACGCTTGTTGTTTTACATTGGTTATAATAATTTACCTTTTTGGAACTAGACAGATTAAATAAAATATTGGAAATTCTTTCTGAACCAGGACAAAGAAGGTTATTTAAAGAGGCTAATCATTGTGTTATTTAATAAGTAATTGTAAAGATTAAGAAACATGAACAACTTTTGAACCTTTTGTCTTCAAGGTCTGGTCTCTGGCTATTCTTCTTTTGAGTAAGAAGTATAAACAGCTTCCTCATATGCTTACAACTAATTTACTCATTGCTCAGGTTAGTAAAACTACTAGTATTTAGAACTATGCTTTTCTAATGGATTATTCTACTGTAGAGGGGAAAATAACTTTGCTAGGTTTTTCCAGTTATGAAGTCAGAAGTATTACCAAATGCAGTCAATTACAGTTTGATTACAATTAGTAGATGCCTAACATATTTAATATTGCAAAATGTCTTAAACTATCTAAAGTTGAGGCTAATAATGGCATTTGATGATAACTGCATTTTTTAATAGAAACAATTTAATCATTAATAATTGAACTTTCACAATCTTATTTTTCTAATTAATATTTGCATGTCTCAAATTATAATAGAAAGAACTTTAGCAATTTTAATATAAGCCATTACTAAATACAGGTATAAGATTAATATTTAGAGTGTATTCATCTGTTTCAATTGAATATGTATATTGTCAAAGGCTCTGGTATAAACTGGATTTTTAACATAAAGTTTGAAGTTTTAGTATAAGTCGTGTGTAATACTTGAAAATTATTCACGAAAAATTTTAAATGAATAATTATATTTCCTGTGAATGAAAGATGAATATGGCTGGCTTAATTGGAATTTTCTGTTGCGGTATTGAATTATATGGTTTTCTTAGCTATTTACAAAGTCTTTTAATAATTTTTTCCTTAGTCTATTGTCTGTGCTGGAATGATGATATGGAATTTTGTTAAAGAAAAAAATTTTGTTGGACAAATTTTGGTGTTTGTTCTGTTGTACAGCTCCCTCTATAGCACCTACCTGTGGACAGGTGAGTTGGATTATGAATGAAAATTGAGGTCTGTTCCCCACCCCACCCCATTCCTAATAACCTGAGCTTCTAGTGATCTATTTGAAGTCTGGTTGTACAGGATCAAGGCATGCCCTGAGGCAGATCTGCCCACCCACAAAGGCCATCGGCAAAGCTGAGTTCTGTTTCCTAATGTAGTCTAGTCCTGCCTGGGCTTAGGGCCTTGTCCACTCACATGGTCCTTTTCCCCAGGGCCTGTGCCTCTAGGCTGCTGTCAGTGCTGCTCCCTTTTGGAGACAAGAGGGAAGATACTGGAGGCAGATGGAGAAAGGAGGGAATGGGCAAGATGCGTGAGGTGTGTTCCAGAGCTCACTATCGAGTCCTGCTGAACAGGGAAATTCTGGCTCTGCCTCACGCAAATTACTTAACTTTTGAAGCCTCAGTTTCCTCATCTGTAAAACTAGGTTACAGCACCTTACAGAGTTATTTTGAGGACAAAAATGAGATGTGAGTATTTATGTCTGGTACATGGTAGGCACTAAACAAATGGAACTATGGTAGTTATTAAATAGAAGGATTAGAGGTAATAAAAGAACAAGAAAACTAGGGGAATAAAAGGGCATGGAAATAGAAAAGGACCCAGTGAGAAAGACTGTTTCTCATTTCATCTGGCTCCAAAAAGGATATTCAAAATGTTGTACCACATTGCTATTTTGAAGTATAATATTTATATGGATGCATACATTCTGGTATGTTTGTGAAAAATTTTGTGTGACTCTTTCATATTCATCCTACAAATTTGAACCTGTAAAATGGCACATAAAAGGAAATAGTAGAATGGTAGGAGGCAGGTGTCAGGAAGTGACTGCAAAGGATGGACCTTTGATTTCATGCCTTCAGGATCAAAAGCAGGTCCCATCTCAGTCAACAGCCTTTTGAAGTGAAGCAACAATGTGGTGAGGAATCACGAAATGAAAAATTCAGCACAAACAGAAGATGGTTTGTGCTTCTTAAAGGCAAGTACATCTTGCATAGCATGGGTTTTTATGCAATGTCAAATTAAAAGAGCCTAAGAGTTTATATTTCAAAATATCGACGGACCAACTTGATCTCTAATAACTAGGTTTATTCAGGTTAACTTTATAATCAGAATAAGAGAGCAGCAACTAGATCAATCAATTAAAATGTCCTAAGTATCTCTGAAACCCTCTTCAAGCATGCATGCCAAAGTCTATTCAAAGAAGTTGTTCTGAATTCCCAAAACCCAATAAAGGTGCCCTTTAGCCATCAGATTATTATGCTATGACAGAATTTTATATCTGAAAATGTTATTTTAAGTCATCCCATTCAATCATTTTTAGTTTTACTCATTTTCATACCATCCTCACAATTTTTGCCGTATCTGCATACTACTTGTTCTTTTTTCCTTAAAATTGATTTACTTTTTTAAAAAACTTTAATCAGTTGAGCCTTATATCAATAAAATCCCAGGTTTCATTTGTTATTTATTTTTTTCAAATACACTTTAAAATAAACGCTTAACCAGTCAAAACATTTTCACCTTTGTGACACCTATAATCTCTACACCTTAGGAAACACTGGTCTAATTTAAATCCTTCATTTTGCAAACTGAGAAATAGGCCCAAAAAATTAGACTGATTTAGGCAGGAGCTGTCACAGCTTCTTCAGTGAGAGATCCAGGGCTAGCTGGATTCCGCCTGTTTGTATATAGTTCTTTTCACAAGGCAGGAGTAATGCACATTAGAATTTTAAAGACTGCTTTTGCTACTGTAACACAGATGGTACTCTTTTGTGATTGGTTACTTGTTTCCCTGGCACTGCAACTATACAGTGTACAAATGGATTGAGGGAGGAACAGTGGTAAAGAAAACCAATTCTCAAGGACCTCGATGTCAATTTATATTAAATCTAGCACAGTGTTATTTTATCTGTACAATCTTAAATTTAGGTATGTATTCTTTATATACAGCTAATATGCAATTCTAAAACCAAAGCAAATTCACAGATTCTATTCAAGCAAAACTACAAACCCAGTAATTCTAATTAGCAACATTAATTAACACGACAAAGGATCTTGTTTTGCTAATGTAAATCATAGCTTGAAACATAAAATGGAACTCACTGCTATGGCTTTTTTGCCTTGCCTTTACTTCCATATGTGGGGTTTTAACCTTGTTATCTCACTGATATTCTTTCTTCAAACTACCACTTCATTTGGACTGTGTGTTGTAATATCATTTGGCCTTCACTTGACTCAAACTTAATATAAAATCCATTGTAAGCTCTGGCCAGTCACAGTGGCTCATGCCTGTAATCCCAACACTTTGGGAGATCCAGGCAGGAGGATTGCTTGAGGTCAGGAGTTCGAGACTAGCCTGGGCAACATAGTAAGACCCTCTCTCTATAAAAAATGTGAAAATTAGCTGGGCATGCTGGTACATGCCTGTAGTCCCAGCTACTCAGGAGGCTGAGGCAGGAGGATCCCTTGAGCCCAGAATTTTGAGCTATGATTGTGCCACTGCACCCCAACCTGGGCAACAGAGTGAGACCCCCATCTCTAAAATAAAATTAAAATAAACCCAATGTAAATTCTGAAATCATGAGAGTGCGCATTGGTTACAAGGTGGATACACAGCTGACTACCATTGAAAAAAAAAAAGAAAGACTTAAAATTTCTCACAGAAATTCCCAGATCCTGAAGAATATGTCTTAGGCACCCTAGGGGTCCACAAATCTGAGTTTGAGAAACCGATTCAAGAAACAAATAATTTAGCTTGTGTCAAAAGGCTAGGTTTCTAGTCCCACTCTGCCCTCTGCTGGCTGTATGACTTGGGCAAACCCTCATTTCCACATCTATAAAATGAAGGTGCTAATTTAAAATAGAGGTCCCTTTCAACTTTAAAGTTCTAAGATCCTATAACTATGTAGAATTTATTAGATAAAATGTTACTTGTATACATAATTACATATAAGTTGTAAGGAAAGTTCAAGAACTTCAAAACACTTGTGTTTGTATTAAATTCAGAGTGTGTTTGTGTTAAGCCCTATCATTACACTTAGGACGTTTTCTAAAAACATAACATGGGTAAGAGTTGCCCATACTTCTTAGCACCAGAAGAGGGGGGTGCTTTTATTTTTAGAATTGTTCTGTATTCAGTTAGAAAATGTTTTTCAGCTGGACCCAGTGGTTCATACCTATAATTCCAGAACTTTGGGAGGCCAAGGCAGGTGGATCACTTGAGGCCAGGAGTTCAACACCAGCATGGGCAACATGGTGAAGCCCATCTCTACTAAAAATACAAAATTAGCCTGACGTGGTGGTGCACATCTGTAATCCTAACTACTCGTTTGGCTAAGGCATGAAAATTGCTTGAACCCAGGAGGCAGAGGTTGCTGTGAACCAAGATCATGCCACTGAACTCCAACCTGGGCAACAGAGTAAGACTCTGTCTAAAGAAAAAAAAAAAGGCCGGGCGCGGTGGCTCAAGCCTGTAATCCCAGCACTTTGGGAGGCCGAGACGGGTGGATCACGAGGTCAGGAGATCGA
>NW_012104254.1:4576291-4578152 GCF_000951045.1 Mandrillus leucophaeus
TTAGCCAGGCATGGTGGCAGGTGGCTGTGGTCCCAGCTACTCAGGAGGCTGAGGTGGAAGGATCACTTGAACCCTAGAGGTCAAGGCTGCAGGGAGTTGTGATCACACCTCTGCACTCCAGCCTGGGCAACAGAGTGAGACCCTGTCCAAAAGAACAAACAAACAAACAAACAAAACCAGAGAGAAAATAAAACAAATCCTCACAGATGAAAAGAATTGAGTAAAGAAACAATATATGAGGGAAATAATGAATGATTTTGAATTAAAACTTGCTTCAAAATATTGGGAATAGCACTTATTCAGAAGGAATAAATTCTAAAGCAAAAATCACAGACTACTATGAAATAAGCTTGGTTTTAAAAAGTAAAAAGGAAATAAAGTTTCATGCAGTCTGGTCAATGTTGAGTAACTGTCTCTCTTTCAATCTTCTTATTCTTAGGCCTTCTAGCAATTTCTTTGTTTCTTTTGAAAAAGCGAGAGAGGGTACAAATTCCTGTTGGAATCATCATAATATCTGGCTGGGGGTAAGTTGGTAGTTCTCTGTTTGCTTACACCTTTCCATATACACAGTTACTATTCATCCTTTCTTTTTCTCTCCCAATAACCCTTGTGATTGCAGAATTCCTGCTGTCCTTGTTGGTGTTCTTTTGATAACTGGAAAACACAATGGAGAAAGCATTGACTCAGCCTTCTTTTATGGAAAAGAACAGGTGGGAAGAGTTTATTGGCAGTTCTGTTCTTGTGAATGTCTCCTTTTAGCTTGTTAATGTGCCTTGCTAGACTTACATTAAAATTAACTTCGAAAATCTATTTCAATTTATTGCATATCAGATTGGTGATTCTATATCACTTTGTCTCACCTAGAACATTACCATTTTACATGTCTAAGTCCATTTTTAGCTGAAGATTTCTAACTGCTTAAAACTCATTGAATGTTCTCAATCACACTTAGGAATTGTGTTTCCTCTGCTGGAGAAAAGAGTGATTAATTTAAAACCATTTAATAAGTTAGCAGCAATAATAAAGGTCAAATTCTTGACTCTTAATCCTATATAAATATAAATTTCAGGACAAAACGTATCTAGGAAAAGTATGCTTGAAAAGCCATAGAGTAGGTGGCTTGTGGGACCTGCAGAATTCTTTAGGGGTAGAGTCCAAAGGTGTGTGTTTTTAAAAAACCTCTCCACATAATTTTGATTTCTTACTCTTTTTTTCTGTTTTGCAATTTTGGATTTTATTGCATTTTTGTGAGAATAAACAAGATTATGCATATAAAAGATTTAGACTAGTCTTGGCATCTGATTAGTGCTCAATAAATATTAGCTATAATTCTTTTTAATATAATTACCATAAAAATATCATAGTGACTGAAGTATGCATGAACTATACGTGAAAGTGAGCAGAAACTTAGCAGTAAAGAAAACATCTGAGAGAAATCATTTAGATACCTTGTAAAGGAAACCAGTGGCTGTGTTGGTAACCAATTGCTATATAATGAAAGAAGCATCTAAAAACCTTGTGTGATTACAAGCAAACCCTAATTTCTCTCCAACTAACTTATATTCCTTACATATACTTACCTTTTTAAAAGAGCCACTGTTCTAGAGTATTTAAAACTGTGGAGATACATTGTCCATCAAAAATGTGCCCTAAGATGGCCGGGCGCGGTAGCTCATGCCTGTAATCCCAGCACTTTGGGAGGCCGAGGCGGGTGGATCATGAGGTCAGGAGATTGAGACCATCCTGGCTAACATGGTGAGACCCCATCTCTACTAAAAATACAAAAAATTAGCCTGGCGTGGTGGCGGGTGCCTGTAGTCCCAGCTACTCGGGAGGCTGAGGCAGGAGAATGGCCTGAACC
>NW_012104254.1:4578212-4582016 GCF_000951045.1 Mandrillus leucophaeus
AAAAAAAAAAAAAAAAATGTGCCCTAAGATTATCAAGATGAAGTTGTGAAAAGTGGCCTGGTACCTTTTTTTCATGTCGGCAGATGATCACCACAGCGGTCACCCTGTTCTGCAGCATCCTGATAGCTGGCATATCACTCATGTGCATGAACCGGACTACCCAAGCAGGAAGCTATGAAGGTTTTGATCAGTCTCAGAGCCACAAAGCGGTGGAGCCTGGAAATACTGCTTTTGAGGAGAGTCCAGCACGAATAAATGAACCGGAACTTTTTACAAGCTCTATTCCAGAAACAAGTATGATCTTTTTAATTTTATTTTTATTTATTTGAGACAGAGTCTTGCTCTATCATCCAGGCTGGAGTGCAGCGGCATGATCTCAGCTCACTGCAACCACTGCCTCCTGTGTTTAAGCCATTCTGCCACTTGAGCCTCCAGAGTAGCTAGCACTATAGGTGCCTGCCACCATGCCCGGCTAATTTTTGTATTTTTAGTAGAAATGGGGTTTTGCCATGTGGCCCAGGCTGGTCTTGAACTCCTGAGCTCAGGTGATTCACCTGCCTCTGCCTCCCACAGTGCTGGGATTACAGGCGTGAGCCAGCCTGATCTTTAAACATAAAGAAACTGCTACATGCCTTTGTAGCATGTATCCTGAATGTTTTGTTTTAGGGAAACTTCCTTGAACTATTTTGAATATCATGAGTACTTGTCAAATGAAGAATTTGAATCACAGCAAACTTACTTGTAAAATTATTCATTAGATTTTTGTTTACAAGTCCTATTGTGAGTATACACTTTTGTTAAATTCTAAAACTTCCTTGGACCTGAGAATATAGAAAAAAGTAACAACTGAAGGAAAGCCCTAACTAGGAAACTAAGCACATACATAAGTTAATTTAACAATATTGTATCAGGCAAGCACCATCAATAAAATGAACTAAAGGAGGCCTGTTTGAATCCAGATTAATGATGTAAGTCAGGTTTGGACAAACTATAGTCCATAGGCCAAATCTGGCCCACCACCTGTTTTTGTATGGTCCACCAGCTAAAAATGTTTTTTTTGTTTGTTTGTTTATTTATTTATTGCCACAGAGTCTCGCTCTGTTACCCAGGGTGGAGTGCAGTGGTGCAATCTTGGCGCACTGTAACCTCTACCTCCCGGGTTCAAGCAATTCGCGTGTCTCAGCCTCCCCAGTAGCTGGGACTACAGTCGCATGCCACCACGCCTGGCTAATTTTTGTATTTTTAGTAGAGACGGGGTTTCACCATATTGGTCAGGCTGGTCTCAAACTCCTGACCTCAGGTGATCCACCGGCCTTGGCCTCCCGGTGTGCTGGGATTATAGGTGTGACCCACTGCACCCAGCCTAAAATGTTTTTTACATTTTTAAAGGGTTGAAGAAAAATTAAATATTTTGTGACTCTTAAAAACTACATGAAATTTAAATTTCATGTCCATAATTTTATTGAAACATAGCCATGCTCATTCATTGATATGTCATCTATGGCTACTTTCATGCTATAATGGCAGAGTTGAGTCTTTGGGGCCTATACTAGGGCAGTAGGTATTAGATAAACAGGTGAGGCCAAACTCAGGCAAAGTTGTATTGACAGGGTTTGGTAACTGATTAGAAGCTGAGTGAGGGCTAAGAGAGAAACAGAATAACTTCCAGAAATCTGGTTTAAGTGAATGTGTAATTGTGGGTATTACCTAAGAAGGAGAATTCAGAGAGAACAGAATTTGTAGGGGAAGATAATGAGTTCAGTTTGACCCTTCTAAGTTTGAGATGCATGAGACACCAAGGATTCATTCTAGTTTCTCAGTGTACTTCTTAAAATGGGATGCTTACATCTGAATATAGCATTCCAGTTACCATGGTCCTAGGACACAGTAAGCATTCAATATTTGATGAATGCTTGTTGACTGAGTGAAAAATAAAGAGAAAAGAAACGTTTCATTCTGCCTAACATTACATTAGCTTACTCTGATGATTTCATCTTGAATTTATGAGCAACTAAAAACCTGCCTCCCACCCCAGCACATTACTGAAGAGTTTCTCTCCAATCCTGAAATTTTGCATCTGGCTTTTAAAAGTCTAGGGCAAGGCTGGGTATGGTTGCTCACACCTGTAACCCCAGTACTTTGGAAGGATTGCTTGAGCCCAGGAGTTCAAGACCAGCCTGGCAACATAGTGAAACCCTGACTCTACAAAAAAAAAAAAAATTAGCTGGACGTGGCAGTGCACACCTGTAGTCCTAGCTACTCAGGAGGCTGAGGCAGGAGGATTTTTTGAGCCCAGGCAGTTGAAGCTGCAGTGAACCATGGTCACACTGCAGCAATCCAGCCTGGGCAACAGATATGATCCTGTCTTTAAAAAAAAAGGTCTAGGCTGGGCGCAGTGGCCCACACCTGTAATCCCAGCACTTTGGGAGGCCAAAGCGGGTGGATCACGAGGCCAGGAGTTCGAGACCAGCCTGGCTAACATGGTGAAACACCATCTCTAGTAAAAATACAAAAATTAGCCGGGTGTGGTGGTGGGTGCCTGTAATCCCAGCTACTCTGGAGGCTGAGGCAGAAGAATCGCTTGAACCAGGGAGGCGGAGGTTGTAGTGAGCCGAGATCGTGCCACTGCGCTCCAACCCCAGGTGACAGAGCAAGACTCCGTCTCAAAAAAAATCTAAGACAGGACTTCAGTATTTGCCTAAGCCTGTCAGGACTGAGATTTCTTTGTGCCTTGATTTGTAATCACATATGTCAACTTATTTATTATATGTTGCTTTGCTTCTCTTCTCTTCTTTTGAAACAAAGTCTTTCTCTGTCTCCCAGGCTGGAGCGCAGTGGCGCAGTCTTGGCACACTGCAACCGCCACCTCCTGAGTTCAAGTAATCCTTCCTTTTCAGCTTCCCAAGTAGCCGGGACTACAGGTGTGTGCCACCACGCCTGGCTAATTTTTGTATTTTTAGTAGAGGTGGGTTTTCACCATGTTGGCCAGGCTGGTTTTGAACTTCTGACCTCAAGTGATCTGCCCGCCTCAGCCTCTCAAAGTGCTGGGAATACAAGCATGAGCCACCACGCCTGGCCCAGTTTTCTTTTTTAAAAGAAATAAAACTTACCAATAAAGTCAGAATGTTTGTTAGAATCTTTCATTCCTGTTAACTCCAGAAGCAACCACTATTATGAATTTGGAATGTATCCTTCCAGAGCAGAATTTTACTATACTTTTATAATATGTGTAGTTTTCCGTCAACAATATATAGTATTTTTATATGCTTTTACATTTTTATATAAATCTTATACTGTAGATGTCTTATTGCACTCAATATTTTTGAATTCATTTTGTAGATGTAATCAATTGTATGCATATACCAAATTTTATTTATTAATTTCCTTACTAATGGATTACGTTGCTTTAAAATATTTTGCTATTAGAAACAATACTGTAATGAACAGCTTTATTCACATCTCCTTGAGTATACATCAAGATACATCAAGATTATACCTAGATGTTGCTGAGCGCAGTGGTTCATGCCTGTAATTCTAGCACTTTGGAAGGCCAAGGCAGGTGAATTGCCTAAGCTCAGGAGTTGGAGACCAGCCTGGGCAACATGGCAAAACCCATCGCTACAAAAAAATACAAAAATTAGCTAGGCATGGTAGCACATGCCTGTAGTCCCAGGTACTCAGGAGGCTGAGGCGGGAGGACCACCTGAGCCTGGAAAGCAGAGATTGCAGTAAGCCAAGAGCGCACCACTGTACTCCAGGCTGGGAAACAGGGAAAGACACTGTCTCAAAAAAAAAAAAAAAAAA
>NW_012104254.1:4582806-4588637 GCF_000951045.1 Mandrillus leucophaeus
ACGGAGGTTGCAGTGAGCTGAGATTGCGCCACTGCACTCCAGCCTGGGCAACAGAGCGAGACTCCACCTCAAAAAAAAAAAAAAGATTCCTAGCCTCAAGTGATCCTCCCACCTCAGCCTCCCGAAGCACCAGGTATAAGCTATCATGCCTGGCCACATTCAATACTTCGATGATATTAAGTTTTTTATGTTTTGTATATGAGTGAGAACATTTGAATACTTTTGGATAGATACCATGTGAAAACTATTGAGGCTACATGGGAAGTGTGTGTGAGTGGATTTTGTTTTGTTTTCTTTGGCATCTCTTGAAATTGTCCATTTCTGTTGTGGTTGGGCTCTACTCTCATGTACTATTTGATTGATACAGGTTGCTGCTCCTGCTCCATGGGAAATGGTGAATTACACTGCCCGTCAATAGAGCCAATAGCAAACACAAGCACCAGTGAGCCTGTGATTCCTTCGTTTGAGAAAAGTAAGTGCCTCTGGACTGAGGATGGGATTAAGGGACAGAAGATTCCTTATTCTTATCCCCCAAAAGAACTCTACATAGGATATCTACAGAAGCTACAAACATCAAGAATATAGATTCTCAATTAAGAGCAAAGAAGTGCTAATAGGGAATAATTATGCATAGACAGAATATTCACTTTAAAAAATAAAGTTCTCACAAAGTAATAACAGGTAGTATCATACACATTCCCCAATAAATTTAACCCAAGTGACAAATCCAGGAAGTTTGCCCTAAAGGGCAATTTGGTGAGAGGTGGGGAGAGGGAAGCTTTTTTCTTGTTTTAGAAACCGAGACTTTTCCCCCATTCTCATCCCCCAGGACCAGGACTAATTAATTTGTTCTTAATTATGTTTTGAATCTGTATGCTTTAAATATGGCCATTCTTATAAAATAAGGAACAAATACCTTTAAAAGTAATAACCTCTTGGCCAGGCACAGTGGCTCACGCCTGTAATCTCAGCACTTTGGGAGGCCGAGGTGGGTGGATCACAAGGTCAGGAGTTCGAGACTAGCCTGGCCAACATGGTGAAACCCCGTCTCTACTAAAAATACAAAAATTAGTTGGGTAGAGTGCTGGGCGCCTGTAATCCCAGCTACTTGGGAGGCTGAGGCAGAAGAATTGCTTGACCTCAGGAGGCAGAGGTTGCAGTGAGCCAAGATCATGCCACTGCACTCTAGTCTGGGTGACAGAGCAAGACTGTCTCGGGAAAAAAAAAGTAATAACCTTTTGACTAAGAGATTGAATTACATTTGTGGCCTAAGTTTCAAATTATTCAAAACAACCAAACATACTTCATACTTGCGTGGAATTGCAGTGCATTTTTCATTGATTATACTTATTTATAATCAAACTAAAAAGGGAAACCCCCCAAAATGCTCTTTTTGATAAAGCATATGTCTATTATTGCTAAAGGCATTATGTTTTTATGTAAGAAATGTAAGGATTATAGAAAACAATGTATGCAAATCACTTATCACAGTATGTGGTATACATAGTAAATGCTCATTAAAATATGTAGTAGCAGTAGTAATTATTGTTATTCAGATGGGATTTATATTTGGCTGCTATCTGCTGGCAAGGAATGAATCTTAAATAATAATAGAATTCACGTTTCCATAAAAAGTAGTGAAAACATATCAGATATCAAGCATTCACTGACGTTTTTTTTTCTTTTACAAGAATCCCTTTCTGGCAGTTAAACCATCTTTATTTTATCTGTCTGCCTTTTTTCTAAAATTGTTTCTTCACATCAGAAAACCCAAGGTTGTCCTCCTTATTGTTTGCACCCTACACAATATACCTAATAATAAAATCCATTAACAAATTCAACATGTAATCTGATTTGGCAAATTTCATTTTCCCTCCCCAAATCTCCTTAGGTTTTGCTTATCTGTCATTTTCTTCATTAATAATGTTGATTCTTGGCTGAGCATTGGTAGCTCACTCCTGTAATCCCAGCACTTTGGGAGGCCAAGGCAGGAGGATCGTGCTTGAGCCCAGGAGTTCAAGACAAGCCTGGGCAACACAGCCAGAGCCTGTCTCTACGAAGAATCAAAAAACTTAGCTGAATGCAGTGGCTCATGCCTGTAATCCCAGCTACCCAGGAGGCTGAGGTGGGAGGATCACTTGAGCCCAGGAGGTTGAGGCTGTAATAGGCCATGATCATGTCTGAGCAAGAGCAAGACCCTGTCTCAGAAACCAACAAACAAAAAGTTGATTCTTCAAAATTCTCTTAAATTATAGGGGCTTGGATTTTCTGATCATATTTTATAAAAATCATATAGAATGAGAGGCGTTGTATAGGGATTTCATCTAATCATACAACTTAGTATCATCCCTAAGCCTAAAATAAAGCCTGAAGGAAATTAAACCATGGGCAAATTAGAATTTTTAGAGTTGACAATATAATTTATTCTCTACCCCTTGGCATAGTACAAAGGCAAAAATAAGTATCACATTTAGATTGTTGAATGGCAACAATGTATGAAAAAGCAAATGAAAGATAGCAAGATTTATTTTTATCTATTTTTGTAATATCTGTACACAATTTTTTTTTTTTTTGAGATGGAGTGTTGCTCTGTTGCCCAGGCTGGAGTGCAGTGGCGCCATCTTGGCTCACTGCAACCTCTGCCTCCAGGGTTCAAGCAATTCTCCTGTCTCAGCCTCCCAAGTAGCTGGGTTTACAGGCTCCTGCCACCACGCCCGCCTAATTTGTGTGTGTGTGTGTGTGTGTGTTTTTAGTAGAGACAGGGTTTCACCGTGTTGGCCAGGCTGGTCACAAATTCCTGACCTCAAGTGATCTGCCCACCTCAGCCTCCCGAAGTGCTGGGATTACAGGTGTCAGCTACCACGCCCGGCTTGTACACAATATTTTAAAACCAGATTTATTATATATAGGTATACTTCCAGGATTTTTCCACACATATATACAAATAATTTTTATTCAAATAGGATCATACTACAGAGACAGTTTGGCAACCTACTTTCTTTTTACTTAGCAACATTATGAACCTTCCCCCATGCCATCAGCAATTGTGCTAGACCATGTTTAACGTGTATACATGGCCTTTTCTAAAATGTGGTTTTAGGAAATACAAATTTTTTCTTTTAGCTTGAGGGCAAGAGCTATAGAATTGTGGTCTTTAATCACTGACTTGTATAAGACTGTATGTTGGACTAGACGTCTATTTTGTAAAAAATGTTTTTCTTTGTTTAAAGCAGAACTAAGCGAAAAACAAAGGCTTCCTGTGAAAAGTCCCTCACCTCTATTTTTGGCCAGAAAACAGTCATGCGTGTGACTTGTGTTTGGTTCCATATGTGAACAAAACATGGCGTATTTTATGGTTCCTCAAAGGTGTTTCCTAAGTCAAAGTTTTTTTCAACTTTTATTTTAGATTCAGTGGGTACATGTGCAGTTTTGCTACCTGGGTATATTGTATGATGCTGAGGTTTGGGGTACAAACAAATGATCCCATCACCCAGATACTAAGCATAGTACCCAGTAGTTTTTCAGCCCTTGCCCCCTCTCTCCCTTCCACCTCTTGTAGTCCCCAGTTTCCATCATTACCATCTTTATGTCCATGAGTATCTGAAGTTTAGTTCCCACTTATAAGTGAGCACATGCAGTACTTGGTTTTCTGTTTCTGTGGTAATTCACTCAGGATTATGGCCTCTAGATGCATTCATGTTGCTGCAAAGGACATTATTTCATTCTTTTTTTTTTTTTTTTTTCTGAGACAGAGTCTGGCTCTGCCACCCAGGCTGGAGTGAGCAGCTCACTGCAACCATTGCCTTCTAGGCTCAAGCCATCATCCCACCTCAGCCTACCAAGTAGCCAGGACTGCGGGCATGTGCAACCACGCATAGCTAATTTTTGTTTTGTTTTGTTTTTGAAACGGAGTCTGGCTCCGTGACCCAGGCTGGAGTGCAGTGGCATGATCTCGGCTCACTGCAACCTCCGCCTCCCAGGTTCAAGCAATTCTCCTGTCTCAGACTCCCGAATAGCTGGAACTACAGGCAGCTGCCACCATGCCCAGCTAATTTTTATATTTTTAGAAGAGATGGGATTTCACCATATTGGTCAGGCTGGTGTCAAACTCCTGACCTCAGGTGATCTGCCCACCTCGGCCTCCCAAAGTGCTGGGATTACAGGCATGAGCCACCGCATCTAGATTTGTTTGGTTTTTTAGAGACAGGGTTTTGCATGTTGCCCAGGCTGGTCTTGAACTCCTGAGCTCAAGCGATCTGCCCACCTTGTCCTCTCAAAGTGCTGAGACTACAGGCATGAGCCACTGTGCCTGGCCTATTTCATTCCTTTTATGGCTGCATAGTATTCCATGGTATATATGTAGCACATTTTCTTTATCCAGTCCACCATTGATGGGCACCTAGTTTGATTTCATGTCTTTGCTATTGTGAGTAGTGCTGTGATGAACATGCAAGTGTAATGGGATTGCTGGGTCACATGGTAGCCCTATTCTAAGTTCTTTGAGAAATCTCCAGACTGCTTTCCACAGTGACTGAACTAATTTATATTCCCACCAATGGTATATAAGCATTCCCTTTTCTCTGCAGCCTCACCAGCATCTGTTGTTTATTGATTTTTTAATAATAGCCCTTCTGACTGGTGTGAGATAGTGTCTCATTGTGGTTTTGATTTCTCTGATGATTATTGATGTGGCGCATTCTTTCATGTTTGTTGGCTGCTTTTATGTCTTTGAGAAGTGTCTGTTCATGTCTTTTGCCCATTTTTTAATGGAGTTATTTGTATTTAGTTTGTTTGATTGTTTAAGTTCCTTATAGATTCTGGATGCTAGGCCTTTTTAGATGCATAGTGTGCGAATATTTTCTCCCATTCTGTAGGTCGTCTGTTTACTCTGTTCATAGTTTCCTCTGCTGTGCAGAAGCTCTTTAGTTTAATTAGGTCCCACTTGCCAATTTTTGGTTTTGTTTTTGTTTTTACCTTAAAACTTCCTAGTGTAGTGTTTTTGTTACAATTGCTTTTGAGGACTGAGTCATAAATTCTTCCTGAAGGCCAATGTCCAGAATGGTGTTTCCTAGGTTTTCTTCTAGGATTCTTACAGTTTGAGGCATTACTTTTCTCTCTCTCTCTTTTTTTTAAGACACAGTCTTACTTTGTTGCCCAGGCTGGAGTGTTGTGGCACGATGTTGGCTCACTGTAACCTCTGCCTCCCAGGTTCAAGTGATTCCCTTGCTTCAGCCTCCCAAGTAGCTGGGATTACAGGCGCCCGCCACCATGCCTGGCTAATTTTTATAGTTTTAGTAGAGATGGGGTTTCACTATGTTGGTCAGGCTGGTCTTGAACTCCTGACTTCAAATGATCTGCCCACCTCAGCCTCCCAAATTGCTGAAATTATAGGCATGCGCCACCATGCCCAGCCAAGACATTACATTTAAATCTTTAGTCCATCTTGAGTTAATTTTTGTATATGGTGAAAGGCAGGGGTTAAGGCTAATTGTAAACTCTTTAACGAGAGGTAAGAGATAATAGTAATTTGTTTTATAGTTAGCCAAAATAGGGTATTCGTGACTAACATATAGATTTATCAGTGATAAAACTTCAGTTATTAATTTGGCCTTTAAAATCATATGTGTATAATTTCAATATATACAATATAAAAATAAAAATATAATATATATTATGTACTTTTTCAACCCTTGTCCCCCTTCCTTCCTCCTCACCTCTAGTAGTCCTCAGTTTCTATTGTTGCCATCTTTATGTCCATGAGTATCTGAAGTTTAGTTCCCACTTATAAGTGAGCACATGCAGTACTTGGTTTTCTGTTCCTGTGTTAATTC
>NW_012104254.1:4589042-4653157 GCF_000951045.1 Mandrillus leucophaeus
TAATTTTTGTATTTTTAGCAGAGACGAGGTTTCACTGTGTTGGCCAGGCTCGTCTTGAACTCCTGATCTCAAGTAATCCACCTGCCTCGGCCTCCCAAAGTGCTGGGATTATAGGAATGAGCCACCATACCTGGCCAAATTATGTATAATTTTTAAAGGTCAAATTATATCACTGATGTTAGATAATTATATATATAACATTGTTGAATAGTGTAAAAGGGAACTATTGTATTCTACTTATGTTTTTTTTAGATAAAAACATTTCAGCTAGAATTCTTCTAAAACAACATGAAGGAGCCTTCTTCCAATTTCATCTAAAATAATATACTGATTCTTAGCTGAATGTGCTTTTCTGTTGTTTCTCTTAGGAAGTCATGACAAATTTAAAATGCATTTAGATAAAATGCATTTAGATAAAAAGCTCTGATTACAAATTGTTGTGCTTACTATTTTATAGACGATCATTGTGTGAGTCGCTGTAACTCCCAGAGCTGCATATTAGCCCAGGAAGAAGAGCAGTATCTACAGAGTGGAGACCAGCAGCTGACCCGACATGTGTTGCTGTGTTTACTTCTCATCATTGGCCTGTTTGCTGTAATTGTTTTTTCTGGTTTTGTTTTGGGCCCATTTCTTTAAATTTTTGGCAAAGGTTTTATTCACGCATCTGGGAAAAACTTAGTTGCTGCTTTCCAGAAGTGTCATAGCTAGGTCACCTGAATTTGAATCTTGAACTAAATATTTGGGGGTGTGAGGGGAAGAGATGAATCATTCACATTATTCCGAGGCCTAAGTGCTCCAATAGCTTATTCTGCTTAGAATAATTTATTCATTCTATGCTCTGAACCTAGAATTTGGTAAAAGCAGTTTTTTTTTTTTTTTTTTTTGAGACGGAGTCTCGCTCTGTCGCCCAGGCTGGAGTATAGTGGCACGATCTCAGCTCACTGCAACCTCCGCCTCCTGGATTCATGTGATTCTCCTGCCTCAGCCTCCTGAGTAGCTGGGATTACAGGCGCATGCCACCATGCCTGGCTAATTTTTGTATTTATAGTAGGGAAGGGGGTTTCATCATATTGGTGGTCAGGCTGGTCTTGAACTCCTTACCTCAGGTGATCCACCCTCCTTGGCCTCCCAAAGTACTGGGATTACAGGCGTGAACCACCACGCCCAGCCCAAAAGCAGCTATTTCAATAATGTACACAGGGCCACTTATTCCTAACATACCTGACTGACCAAAGTGGATAAATGCCTACATTAATCTCTCAGAACATGAAACCTCAGTGTCCGCCGGAAAAAAAAAGAAAACTGAAAAACCTCTTAGAACATATTCCTCAGATAAACTTTAAAAAATAATTTTCAATTATCAAAATAACATAACCACTTCATATAATAGATGCTTACAAAATTGAGAAAAGTAAAATACAGTATTTTGTTTTTAGACTACATGCATTTCTTTGATGACTAAATGTCCTATCTGTGAATTATCAGTTCTTATTATATAATTCTTTGAGATGGTTCAAGTGTAACTCGTCTAGAGGTAGGAGATGGACCAGATAACCTATGAAGGAACCCTTTGCATGCTGGGATGCTTGTGAGACAGTGTGATATCAGCCACTACCACGTTAAGTGCTGTTTAAGAACAAAAATAAAAAAATAAGAAATGCTGCCAAGAATTGCTTAGTGATGTAATTGTTTTCATTGTGTAGAACTAAATTTAAAATCGGGCCTGTCTTAGGCTAGTTGGCAATCTTGATACATTATGTAAGCTTCTGTATTATGGCTCATGTCGTCTTGCTTCAAATCTGATCAGAATAGATAACTGTTTGAATGACATCTGTCAAGAGGAGAGGTTGAAACTTTCTTGTTGAAAAGATAAAGCCTCTCAGTGTTTTTTCTCTCAGTGTTTTTCCCTCTAGTCTTTTTCCCTGTAATTATTAAGTAGGTAAGTTATTGTACTATGCTGTGGATGGAGAGGAATTATTAGCTTGCTTGATTTTGAAATACTCTTTCCTCCTTTCTTTACAGAATCTTTCCAGTTGTTTATGGTGGTTATTCAACCAAGAGCCTGGAAGACTTTATGTTGAGTTACAGTTTTTCTGTGCCGTGTTTAACTTTGGCCAGGTATTTATTTATGGAAAACTTTGAGGAGTTTTTGTTTTCCTAGATAGGTTGATTGGTAGGGGGCGGGGGGAAGTGGGGAGTGGATTAGGATGTTGTTTTCTTTCACATAAAAAGTATTTAGTTTGTTTGCCAGCTGCTGGTATGCATGGCAGCTGACAGCTGCTGCTTGTCTTCTAGTAGAGATGAATTATTGTACTGGTTCAAGTCATCAGAATGTACACTGAGTGCTTCCACCAGAAAAATACTGGGTAGTAACTTTGGTGTGATCTTAATAAGTCACAATGGGACCGGGCTCATTGGCTCACACCTGTAATACCAGCACTTTGGGAGGGCAAGGTGGGTGGGTCACTTGAGGCCAGGAGTTCAAAACCAGCCTAGCCAACATGGTGAAAGCCCGTCTCTACAAAAAATACAAAAAAATTAGCCAGACGTGGTAGTCCATGCCTGTAATCCAAGCTACTGCAGAGACTGAGGCACAAGAATCACTTGAACCCAGGAGGTAGAGGTTGCAGTGAGCTGAGATTGTGCCACTGCACTCCAGCCTGGGTGACAGAGTGAGATGAGACTGTCTCAAAAAAAAAAAAAAGTCACTTTGGGAAAATAACTTACTTTCCCTGAACCTTTAATTTAGCGCCTTAAATTTTTTTTTTTTTTTTTTTTTTGAGATGGAGCTTTGCTCTTGTTGCAATGGTGCAATCTCGGCTCACCAAAACCTCTGCCTCCCCGGTTCAAGTGATTCACCTGCCTCAGCCTCCCAAGTAGCTGGGATTACAGGCACGCACTACCACACCCGGCTAATTTTGTATTTTTAGTAGAGACAGGGTTTCTCCAGTTGGTCAGGCTAGTCTTGAACTCCCGACCTCAGGTGATCCAATCACCTCAGCCTCCCAAAGTGCTGGGATTACAGGCGTGAGCCACCGCTCCTGGCCGTCTCCTTAATAGACATCATTTCATTTACATTTTGATGTTTCTTGAACAATAGATACTTAAATCTTAAAAAGAAGAATCATGTGGTGTATAAATAAATTTTGGCTAGGGATAGCAGTTACCATTCCTTGATAGCCTACTATGTGCCAACCATCGTTAAGCATTTTACATTCATTATCTCATTTAAACATCATGACAACACCTGAAAAGTAATATTATCACCCCCAGTTTATAAATTAGGAAACTAAAATTCCATAAACAAGTAATATGATAGGTGCTATTATATATGATTATGTCACTATTAAAATGGATACTTAAGGATAAGTTATATCTTACATATTGGAAAAGTATTTTTATGTGCAAATTTCAAATTTTGACCTTTAACTCCTTACTTTTTTTTTTTTTTTAATCAAGACGGAGTCTCGTTCTGTCACCCAGGCTGGAGTGCAGTGGCGCTATCTCAGCTCACTGCAACCTCCACCTCCTGGGTTCAGGTGGTTCTCCTGTCTCAGCCTCCCGAGTATCTGGGACTACAGGCACCTGCTACCATACCCGGCTAATTTTCGTATTTTTTGTAGAGATGTGGTTTCACCATGTTGGCCAGGCTGGTCTTGAACTCCTGACCTCAAGTGATCCACCTGCCTTGGCCTCCCGAAGTGCTGGGATTACAGGCATGAGCCACTGCGCCCAGCCCTTAACTTTTTCATTAGAGAATATCAGTCCACAGATTGAGTATCAGGTCAGAAAACAAAAAAACACACTCATTTGAAATCACTGAGTTTGCCTATTAAATCGAAAATAATTTGCCATATGAATTAGTTAACATTTGTCAATAGATGCCGCTGTAAGTTTTTCCTAATTTCTTACAATATTTACAGTTTGGCCATTGTGATGGGAGCAAAAATGGCTATGCCCACAGAGACAAATGACCTTTATCCGTTTATTGCAGACAGACATGAGCATCCTACTTGATATCTCACTTTGTGATACTGTTTAAGATCTGATTTTCTGTCTAAGATCTATAAAATACTGAGTTGAAAAACCATGTTCTGACTTAGTATTTTGCATTCAGGAAGCCCATTCTAAGCTGAGCTATCCAGAACTGGGACTGGGATGAGCTTCATCCCATGGGGCTGTGTCATCAACAGCAGCTAATGCCAGGAATGTTGCATTTAAAATGCTGCCCCACAGCTTAAGGCTGAAGTAGTTCAATGGAGCAAGACAGACACAAACCCCATTCCCATCCCATTTTCCTCTTGGGGAGGTGGTGTGGTAAGATCATTCCCTTCTGGCTGTTTATAGTATGGGGGATGAAGAAATTTGGGTCCTTCTGCATTCTCCATTCTACTTCCACCAACTTGCACTCAGATCCTTATCCCAGTGTGCCACAAATGGCAGCTCCCAACTCCCTGCCTCTCAAAAAGAGTCTTAACTTGTCCTAACCTGTGGCTGATACCTGGTGCTAGGTGTTTGCCTTGTCACTCACAAATTCTTCAAACTCTTCCCCTAACCACTAGCCAGTTTCACTTTACATAAATTCTGTTCAATTATTGCGTTATTATTAGATACTGCAACACTTGTTAATTATATAATTTGTGAGGTCATGGAAAAATAATAAATACTTTTGCACAGTGGGAAATATTTTCTTTTTATAAAGGGGAAACAAAGACATATATGCCCTTAAATGTTTTCATTTTACTATCATGTAAATGCGGCTGCTCAGCCCTGGTTTGTATCACCCCTCATAATGACTAGGATAGAATGATTGGGAAAAGGCAGCAAAGTATCACACCTGCCTTTGAAGGGCCTGCTTTGTGTGTTTCACTTAAAATGTTGCTCTCATCACTATAGGTTTGCCTCCTCAAACACTAAATGTGTTGACTCCCTTAACTTCTCTGTTTTAAAATGTTATTGTTGAATTCTGAAAAAAATAACTTTGTTTTCTTCCCTAGGGATTTATTTCCTTTGGAATCTTTGGATTAGATAAACATTTAATCATCCTCCCTTTCAAAAGAAGGTAAATTAAGTTTTGAAATAAATCTGTATCTGTAAATGTGATGACAAAGCCATTATATTAAGATACTGATGTGGGGCCATGCATGGTGGCTGCCTATAATCACAGTGCTTTGGGAGGTCGGGGTGGGCAGATTGCTTGAACTCAGGAGTTTGAGACCAGCCTGGGCAACATGGTGAAACCTAATCTCTACAAAAAAAAAAAAAAAAATTAGCCAGGTGTGGTGGCATGCTTCTGTAGTCCCAGCTGCTCAGGAGGTTGAGGCAGGAGGATGGCTTGAACCTGGGAGGCAGAGGTTGCAGTGAGCCAAGATTGTGCCACTGCACTCCAGCCTGGGTGACAGAGCAAGACCCTGTCTCACTCACACACACATTAAGATACTGATGTTTTTAAACTTTTAGTAACTGCTAGGACACCACTAAATGCCACACAAAGGTTATAAACAATTGCAAAAAAAATTTGGAGGAACTATTATAAATCCGGCATTGATTTGCACTTTAACAAGAATTGATGGACATTGATTTCTGTCTATGCTATTAACTACATAAAGTTAAACGAAACTTGAAAATGTCTTTGGAAATGGAAGTAGTAGGTGGTGTACCCCCATGGTCTATATTTGATTGTCTGTCTCCTTTGACAACACAATTTCTCTTTTTATCAAACTGACAGCTTACAGAAAACTCAAGTTTTCTTTCTAAATTGTTGGTTTTTTATCAGCTTATTGAAGGGTTTCTTTGAATTAAGATCAAGGATTTCTTTATGAGAAATAACAAGTAGTAATACTCCAATGTGGGGGTAGGAGGAAGAGGTAGGGGCAAATCTTTGTACTTCTTCTTGTGTTTTCAAAGTCGAAATTTATGGAAACTTGGAGTGCTAAAGAAATGTATCCTACCAGATCTATGAAAAGTGCCCAGTAAATTGTAATGGTTCTTTCTTCTTCATCTTTATCATTATCATCAAGATGTAGTTGCTAGGTTCATAATCATTTCATGAAAGAAGAAAAGCATAATTGGAAAGTCATTGAACTTAGTTATCAGCTTCATAATGCTGATTGGGTAAAACAATCAACAATTCTATTGTCTAGACTGGCTGAAACAAAACTGTTTTTGGAGTACTCTGCTATTTTTCTCTGTGGTACTAAAATAGAAAAGCGATTAAACAAAATATTTGATCTCTAATTTATCTTTGCATTTCAAAACAGTAGAATGTAGAGTAAGGAACATTTATTAGTAGAACCTGAAATGGGTCAAACATGTCTGGAGGGTTTATAAAATAATTAAGTCTTCCACCCCAGTATGCTTTGAATAGGAAACTGAATGTAGAATTTTTGCTTCTGAGACTAAGGATGTCTGGAATGTAGAATGTTTTTGCTTCTGAGACTAAAGATGTCTGGGTGTTGTAGATGACAGCTTTGGTGATCGACAGCTTTGGAACAGCCATTCTGATGGGGTGATAAAGCAGGAAGAGTTCTCTCTCAGTGCTTTTCTTCACTTAAAAATGGCCTTAAATTTGATTTTCAGACTTGAATTCCTATGGAACAATAAAGAAACAGCAGAAAACAGGGATTCTCCTGTTTCAGAGGAAATAAAAATGACCTGTCAACAATTTATCCATTATCACCGTGACCTCTGTATCCGAAACATTGTCAAAGAAAGAAGGTAAGCAAACTGCCAGTACAGTTCTAGACAATTATATTTTAAATGATTAATTTTGGATTGTAATGGGCTAAATGAGGTGGTCGTGACTGATTACGTGATTATTTTTACATATGCATGTAAAAGTTAAAGGAATTATGGGTCAGTTTATAGTTTCAGAAATGGCATATAAAAGAGTCATATTACGTTGATTTTTTTTTTTTTTTTTTTTTTTTTTTGAGACGGAGTCTCACTCTATCGCCCAGGCTGGAGTGCAGTGGCGCGATCTCGGCTCACTGCAAACTCTGCCTCCCAGGTTCACGCCATTCTCCTGCCTCAGCCTCCTGAGTAGCTGGGACTACAAGCACCCACCACCACGCCCGGCTAATTTTTTTTGTATTTTTAGTAGAGATGGGGTTTCACCGTGTTAGCCAGGATCGTCTCGATCTCCTGACCTCGTGATCAGCCTGCCTGGGCCTCCCAAAGTGCTGGGATTACAGGCATGAGCCACTGTGCCTGGCCTATGTTGAT
This sequence comes from Mandrillus leucophaeus, assembly GCF_000951045.1. Taxonomy (NCBI): domain Eukaryota; kingdom Metazoa; phylum Chordata; class Mammalia; order Primates; family Cercopithecidae; genus Mandrillus; species Mandrillus leucophaeus. Next base: position 4,596,267 of record NW_012104254.1, read on the forward strand.
TTTAATATTTTAAAAATGTCATATAACTTCTGATTGCCATATAAAATGTGAACACTTTAGTTTAGAATGAACCAAAATGTCATAGAATATTAACCCTCATTTCAAGTTGGCCAGTAGTGTCTCTCACAAAACTTTGAGATACATTGGATTTAGAAGTGATATTATATTCCCACCTCAGCATTTCTTGACAAATACATTTGTCAAGAAAATGAAATGAAATTTCTGCCTCTTAATTTTGTTGCTTATGTTTCGCTTCAAGTTCTAACCTTTAGTCTGTGACATAATATTTATTATTCGAATCCTTAAGGTATGAAGTATATAGCAGATTCTCTTTTAATTTTGGATGAGGAAAAAAATTTTTTTTATAAAGAAAGTATATAGCAGGAAATTATGAACTTTGAATAAATACTATACAGTATTTCTGGTTGTCATAAAAGGGAAAACAAAACAAAATATAAAGAACCAAATACTTTTATGTCTATAACTGAAAATACGAAATGTATGAAAATTTTTATGGAGGATAATTTATTTACATTTATTATGCCAATTTAACATATATATAATTATAATCAGAAGGTAGCCTGGTAAAGAGAGTGGAAAAGGGGCCGCAGTGGATGTGGACTAATACTAGAACTCAGCTCCTAAACTGCTGCTTGTTGGCTGTGTGACATTGGGCAAGTTCAATTCTCTAAATTTTAGTTTTCCTCTTCTTTAAAATATCTAATTCTTGAGATTGTTGAGTTAGATGACAGAATGTCTGTGATGGGCATAGCCCACTTTCTGGCAATGGTAAACTATGAAGAAAAGTTAGTTTTTCACCCTTCTGAGCACAATTATTTCAAAGTGCCATCTATGAATAGTTTCAACAATTTACAACTGCTTTTTAGGGCCAGGCGCGCTGGCTTATGCCTGTAATCCCAGCACTTTGGGAGGTCAAGGTGGGAGGATCACCTGAGGTCAGGAGTTCAAGACCAGCCTGGCCAACATGGTGAAACCCTGTCTCTACTAAAAATACAGAAACTAGCTGGGCGTGGTGGCATGCGCCTGTAATCCCAGCTACTCAGGAGGCTGCAGCACAAGAATCGCTTGAATCTGGGAGGTGGAGGTTGCAGTGAACTGAGATCACACCACTGTACTCCGGCCTGGGCAACAGAGCAAGACTGTCTCAAAAACAAACAAAACCCCACAAAACAAACAAACAAACAAAACATTTTTAAAAACCCCTGCTTTTTTAAAATTAAAAAAGAGAACTCCATGTTAGCTCTTTGAGGCCCAGTGTGATTGCCAACTCTTGGGAAGGAAGCATAGCTTTTGCAATTTGCAGGGCTTCCAGTCTGCCTCAGTCCCATTTGGCTGGATGGACACCAGCTGGGAATGTGCCGGCCTGTTCCCTGCCCCTTTCCAGGTTCTACAGTGTCACATTCTCTGCGACTTTGCACAGCTCCATGGGCTGGTTTTTTGTTTGTTTTTTTGAGATGAAGTTTCACTCTTGTTGCCCAGGCTGGAGTGCAGTGGCGCAATCTCAGTTCACTGCAGCCCCAGTCTCCTGGGCTCAGGTGATTCTCACACCTCAGCCTTCTGAGAAGCTGGAACTACAGGTGTGCGCCACCATACCCAGCCAATTTTTTGTGTATTTTTAGTGGAGATGGAGTTTTGCCATGTTGGCCAGGCTGGTCTCAAACTCCTGAGCTCAAGTGATCTGCCCACCTCGGCCTCCCAAAAAAAGTGCTGGGATTACAGGCGTGAGCCACCACACCCAGCCATGGGCTGTTATTATAGCTGCCTCATCACAGTCATCAGGAAATAAATATTCTGTTGGTGTCTGGAATAGAAGGTGTTAGACTATAGGCCGGGCACGGTGGCTCACGCCTGTAATCCCAGCACTTTGGGAGGCTGAGGCGGGCAGATCACCTGAGGTCAGGAGTTCGAGACCAGCCTGACCAACATGGAGAAACGCTGTCTTTACTAAAAAGACAAAATTAGCCAGGCGTGGTGGCACATGCCTGTAAGCCCATCTACTCGGGAGGCTGAGGCAAGAGAATCACTTGAACCCGGGAGACGGAGGTTGCGTTGAGCTGACATTGCGCCATTGCACTCCAGCCTGGGCAACAAGAGTGAAACTTGGTGTCAAAAAAAAAAAGAAAAGAAAAGAAAAGAAAAAAGGTGTTAGGCGATACATAAAAAATCTACAAGCAAAAAGAAGGCTAACAGAGTATAATATCCAGGTTTTTGTTGTATGTGGTGTTTCTAGTTGCAAGGCCTAAATTAAGATAACTTATCTCTAAATGAAATACTGATGTTAAAATAATGTAATTTTATGTATTTGAGAAAACTTTTCATGAGTATTAACCTTTTTTTCTAATTCTTATATAAACTCTCATGAATATTCATTTATGGTGAAATGTTTTTAAATTTGTTTTGTCACCTATTTCTCCTTTCACATTGATCTTCATCCACCATTTCCCACGTCAAGCACTTTAGGTTTTGTAGCCTGAATGATGCTTGTGGACAGATTCATGTTGTCTAGCTATGGTGCATTTGTGTGAAATGTACAGCTCTCGTGTAATTGGATTTTTTTCCCTGTATCTCTCTATCCTTTGTTTATTTGTACATACTTAAGACATCCCATATTTGCATCAGGAAGACAGATTTTTAAATACTCAAGAAGTAGATTCACAAAGCACATTTTTAAAATCTTAGATTTGTAGCCAGTTAGATCTCACTTACTCTTTCCTTGCTTCCTATTGAAGCACATTTCTGACAAACATATCAGTAGGATTGTCTTGCCTGCTGAGGGCAAGAAGAAAGGCTACTTGTGGGGCACTATGATGTATGGAGTGCATATGTATACATGTGTACATGGAGCTAAAAATAAAGTTTGATTTGAATAGTTTAGTGAAAATAATCACTTCTTAAGAGCTTGTGAAAAATATGTAGTGTTCCTGAAACAAATTACTTAGTATAACTAAAAGTATAAATTATAAAATATATCATATTCAGCTATTACAGGACAGATCTGATAACAGGCTACTATAAAAAGAATATTTCTTTGTAAGTGCATTTATATTATCCATGACTTCTTTTGGTATTGTTTAAGCATTTCTGTTTTCACAAGCGTTACTGGCATATTTTCTTTTTCTCCAGTGGGTCTTTCTAGGTTTAGGAGAGTTAACAAACCCTTTCTATTCAGAACAGTTTCCTTCCTGCCATGCTTTTAACTATCACGCTGTCTTTCCCTGTTTCCTTCTATTTTTTCTTGCTTGTCCTCTATCATGCAGTGCTGATACCAGATTTACAGAACATATGGGTGAATCATTCCTTTGACACAGGTGTGGTGCAACAACTTCTGCTGGAACTTTCTGCGGCTGTGACCTGGTGAACTGGCTAATTGAAGTCGGCCTTGCCTCTGACCGTGGTGAAGCTGTGATATACGGAGACAGGCTGGTACAAGGGGGAGTCATCCAACATATTACCAACGAGTATGAATTCCGGGATGAGTACTTGTTTTACAGATTTCTTCAAAGGAGTCCTGAACAGAGTCCTCCTGCTATTAATGCAAACACTCTCCAACAGGAAAGATATAAAGAAATTGAGCATTTGTCCTCACCCTCACATTCCCCTAAGACCTAAATTATGAAGGGGAGAACCCTACATGGAATCATATTCTAGCCCCATATTCGTTAGTTTTTAGCTGGGTGACCTTGGGCAAGTTAACAGAGGCAACCTCTGTGAGCCTCAGTTGTCTCTTCTGTAAAATGTGACAAGATGTGTTCCCACTACATGCTCAGGGTCTGTGATTTTACATGTATGTAAAACACATAGGAAGCTGACTTAGGAAAAAAAGAAAACCAAATTAAAGTTCTGATAATGAATATAATATAGTCATCCTTCGGTATCCAAGGGGAGTGGTTCCAGGACTCCTGAAGATCCCAAAATCTGAGGATAATCAAGTCCCTTATATAGAATGGTGTAGGCCGGGCGTGGTGGCTCATGCCTGTAATCCCAGTACTTTGGGAGGCCAAGGCAGGTGGATCACCTGAGGTCAGTAGTTCAAGACCAGCCAGGCCAACATGGCGAAACGCCTCTCTCCTGAAAAATACAAAAAATTAGTTGGGCGTGGTGGCAGGTGCCTGTAATCAGCTACTTAGGAGGCTGAGGCAGGAGAATCGCTTGAATCTGGGAGGCAGAGGTTGCTGTGAGCCAAGATCGTGCCACTGCACTCCAGCCTGAGCAACAGAGCGAGACTCCGTCTCAAAATAAATAAATAAATAATAAATAAATAAAATGGTGTAGTATTTGCATATAACCTATGCACATTCTCCCATATACTTTAATCATCTTTAGATACTTATAATGCCTAATACAATGTAAATGCTATGTAAATAGTTGTTATACTGTATTGTTTAGGGAAAAATAACAAGAAAAACAGTCTGTACGTGTTTACTACAGATGCAACCATTGTAAGCCTAATTACATTTTTTATCTGCAGTTGACTGAATCTGTGGATGTGGAACCTGTGCATATGGAGGGTCAGCCGTACTATAAATAATATGAATATGCCAACATTATATAATCATTGCTTTCTGCAACTGTTTACTATAATTTCAAAATTAACATCCTATTAACTGTTCCTTTAAATTATCAAATTTGGCAAGTATATTGCTGGCAGGAAATACACCTTAAATTATGACAACTTTACAATTTTTGATAGCACCTCTTGAAAAAGAATTTCAATGATTCTAATAAGAGGTTATTTTTCTTTTTTCCACTTCCTTGACAAATAGTACTCATTTAAAAACTAGAGGTCCAGGCATAGTGGCTCACGCCTGTAATCCCAGCACTTTGGGAGGCTGAGGTGGGCAGATAGCTTGAGGTCAGGAGTTTGAGACCAGCCTGAGCAACACGGTAAAACCCGGTCTCTACTAAAAAAAAGGGAAGAAAAAAAAAAAAAAAGAATAGCAAGGTGTGGTAGCACATGCCTGTAGTCCCAGCTACTTGGGAGACTGAGGTGGGAGTACCCCTGGAGCCTGGGAGGCGGAGGTTGCAGTAAGCCAAGATCACATCACTGCACTTCAGCCTGGGTGACAGAGCGAGACTCAGTCTCAAAAAAAAAAACAAAAAAAAAAAACAAGCAAAAAAACGTAGAGGCACTATTTTTTTTAAGTTTGTCTTTTCTTTTCTACCAAATTACTAATCTATGCCATTAAGGAATAAAAACCTCCATATGTATTATTATCTCCACAGTCCTTCTGCAGAAGTACAATCTGATCTTTAACTTTTATGCTACAAATACTAATTTGAGCAGATTAATTTGAACTTGAAAATATTGCCATATAATGTATCATTTCTGTATTTGAACAAAGCATCATAATGCAGGATAACCCTTTTACTTTATTCCCTAAAGTTAAAAAAAATAAAAACTATATAGTTCAAGCCAATATTTAAAAATTCTAAACCTAGGCTGGGCATGGTGGTGGCTCACACCTGTAATCCCATCACTTTGGGAGGCTGAGGCAGGTGAATTGCTTAGCCTAGGAGTTCGAGACCAGCCTGGCCAACCTGGTGAAATCCTGTCTCTACTAAAAACAAACAAACAAAATTACCCAGGTGTGGTGGCGTGCGCCTGTAATCCCAGCTACTTGGGAGGCTGAGGCAGGAGAATTGCTTGAAACCAGGAGGTAGGGGTTGCAGTGAGCTGAGATTGTGCCACTGCACTCTAGCCTGGGTGACAGAGTGAGACTCTGTCTCAAAAAAAAAAAAAAAAAAATCTAAAGATTACATTTAGAATTTAGTTTTTTTAAAGTGTCCATGTATAAACATATATAATTTTTAAAATCACTAAATGTTGCCTTCTCAGTCTATTATTTCAGCTACTATAACAAAATATTATAAACTGGATAGCTTATAAACAACAGAAACTCATTTCTCACAGTTTTGGAGGTTGTGAAGTCCAAGATTAAGGCACTAACATAGCTGGTGTCTGGTAAGGGCCAAATTTCTGGCTCATAGATGGTACCTTCTTGCTGTGTCCCCACATAGTAGATGGGAAGAACTGGTCTCATCGGCCCCTTATAAGGGCATTAATTCCACTCAATAGGGCTCCACCCTCATGACCTAATAACCTCTTAAAGGCCCTACCCCCTAATACTAACACATTGAGGATGTGTCTTCAACTTTACATTTCTACAGGCAGAGAAGGGGGGCTGTGTAAATTCTCCCCATCAGTACTTGAATGTTCATTTAACAAATATTTATTGAACATCTACCATGTTCCAGACACAATCTGAACACTGAGCACACAACAGTGGGAACAAATATGATTCCTATCCTCATGGAGCTTCTATTCTCCTGTGAAAAACAGATATTAAACATGATTGAGGATTAGGTTTCAACGTATGAATTCTGGGAGGACACAGACATTTAGACCATAGCATCTTCAGATAAGCTTTATCTTCAGTAAATTAAAGAGATCTATTTAGATGACCATTGAGCATCTTAATTATTAGGTGTCAGTTTCAGTACTGGTTTAACTTATTTTAAACATGTTTCAGATATTTATTTAATTATACTTGTAGTGTCTCATATGTAAAAGTTATTTATAAAATAATTTATAGGGTTAGAGTCATTGTCCTTTTAATGAAACAAATAAACGATTTTTTAAAAACCTGCATGGGGGCCAGGCGCAGTGGCTCATGCCTGTAATCCCAGCACTTTGGGAGGTTGAGGCTGGCGAATCACGAGGTCAGGAGATCGAGCCCATCCGGGTTAACATGGTGAAATCCCGTCTCTACTAAAAATACAAAAAATTAGCCAGGCATCGTGGCGGGTGCCTATAGTCCCAGCTACTTGGGAGGCTGAGGCAGGAGAATGGCATGAATCCGGGAGGCAGAGCTTGCAGTGAGCCGACTCCAGCCTGGGCGTCAGAGTGAGACTCCGTCTCAAAGAAAAAAAGAAAAAAAACCCAAAACCAAAAACCTGCATGGAAGCCTAGTATATTTATTAATAACAAATAAATTATACTTTAGTGTACTATTAACCTGTACCAATTTTAAGTTGTGATCAGAGAATGGGGATGTTTTAAAGCTGAACTGTCTTGCTGCAGAACTTCCCTTTTTTAATATGACCATATTATGACTCTGAATGCTCAGGGGTAAGCCTAAGGCCCCACTGCTGTTACCAGGAGATTTTTCTAGTTACAGAAATAAAGATGTTAATTCACATGCATGCAGACAACTGAAACTTGAGTGGAAAATTTGTTTGTGAACAAGTCATACTACTTATCTTCTGTTATTTGCACGAATGGAATCTGCTACTTCTTTTTCCATGGGAGACACTAAAAGAAAACCCTGGATCAGAGTGATCTGCAGTTTCAGATAATACAGGCTTTTAAGAGACATTTTTAGAATTAAAAATATGCTAATTTTATTAAATGAAAATATTTGTTACTTTCTCACTGACAAAGCAAATTTCTCAATAAAATACCTATTTTAACTTGCATTGCTGACATCTTTTCTTTGAGTAATCTGAATAATGCAGAAGCCATCATAGAAGTCTTTTATACGTTCTCACTGTTTTCTTAAATGGGTTTCCTGAGTTCTATTCTTCATGACTCTGGGCTCTGCAAACAGGGTTTCCCAATTGCGCATTCTATACACACTTTTATGAATGAGTCAATATAACATTAGAGTCCTTTTCATATATTTCATCATTTCCAATATGTAGAGTGACAGCTAGAAAAAAGATGATACAATTTTGCTCAAAACCTATCTCTTTTTCTTCAGCATAGTTGTTTTCTTAACTCTCAATGAGTAACTCCATGCCTAGCTTGTGCTTAGCTTTCAATATTTTTAGACTAAGACAAAGTGTATTTGGCATTTTGAGAACAACGATTAATGGTCAGTACATTTCTAAAGCAAGAAAAATGTGAAACTAGTGTTTTATATGTTTGTTATGCAGCGGAATACAGCTCTTAGTGTTTGCCCCTTCATATCTCATCATGTAAAATATTAAATTGTTTTAGGCCACCGGACATAGGTAGTCCTGTCATGAATGATGGCTGGAAAAAAGTTCAGGATCATAAATGTTATCACCATTCTTTAAGAAAAGATGAGATTATAAATTTCTGCAACTGGTATGACAAAAGGTTGAATTAACTAATGAGGTTGAATTAACTAACTAGGCTACTAGTTATTTCTAAAGCAAAACTTTTGGTTCATGATTAACATATATAAACTGGTGTTTTCATCAAAGATCAAACAAAATAGTCTTCTCTAGAATACTCATATTATTCCCCTGGCTTATTAAGTAATGGTAAATAATACACAGTATCTAAGAGGTGACAGGTTGACCTGAAACTTACCAAAGGATATCAAGTTGTGCAGATAGATTGTCTAGCTAGTTTCTTCAACTTTACATTTTCTATAGGCAGAGAAGAGGGCTGTGTAAATTCTTCCCATCAGTACTTGAATGTTCATTTAACAAATATGTATCGAACATTTAGCATGTGCCAGACACAATCTGAACACTGAGCACACAACAGTGGGAACAAATATGATTCCTATCCTCATGGAGCTTCTATTCTGTGAAAAACAGATGTTAAACATGATTGACCTGTGACCAGGATCACGTGTGCCTCCAAGAGTATGTAAGAGAGAGATTCTGGTGTGAAGAAAACTCCCCTGAGGAAGTCATGTTTTAGCAAAACTCTAAAGGATGTCAAGTATTACTTATATAAAAGGGAGCACATGGAATGAATAGTGCAAGCAGACAATATGGCCATGAGGAAGGCACATTCAAGGACATGAAAGAGTAGCATAGTAGAAACCTAGAAAGCAATGGTCGAAGGTGTAATAAGACATAGATGAGGCAGATCAGTGGGATCTTTTTGGTATTTAAAGAGGTTTAGGCCAGGCACAGTGGCTCACGCCTATAATCCCAGCACTTTGGGAGGCTGAGGCAGGTGGATCACCTGAGGTCAGGAGTTCTAGACCAGCCTGGCCAACCTGGTGAAACCTCATCTCTACTAAAAAACATAAAAATCAGCTGGGTGTGGTGACAGGTGCCTCTAATCCCAGCTACTCAGGGGGCTGAGGCAGGAGAATCACTTGAACCCAGGAGGCGGAAGTTGCAGTGAGCTGAGATCAAGACATCGCACTCCAGCCTGGGGGACAAGAGGGAGACTTTGTCTCAAAAAAAAAAAAGTTTTAGACTCAAAAATAAAAGAAACAACCTAAGTAAACAATGGGCAAAAGATCTGAACAGACAACTCACCAAGAAAAATAAACAGATAAAAGCATGTGAAAAGATGTCCAACACCATATATCATCAGGGAATTGTAAATTAAAACAAGATACCATTACACTCTATTAGAATGGCCAAAATCCAAAATGCTGACAACAATAAATGCTGACAAGAATACAGGGCAACAGAAGCTCTTATTCATTGCTGATAGGGATGCAAAATGATAGCCACTGGAAGACAGTTTGGCAGTTTCTTAGAAAACTAAACATACTCTTACCACATGATCCAGCAGTTGTGTTCCTTAGTATTTACATAAAATTAGTTGAAAACATGTCCACACAGAAATCTTCACATGGATGTCTACAGTAGGTTTATTCACAATTTTCAAAACTTGGAAGCAATCAAGATGGCCTTCAGTAGTAGTATATTCAGACAATGGAATATTATTTAGCACTAAAAGAAATGAGCTATCAAGTCATGAAAAGACATAGAGGAACCTTAAATGGATATTACTAAGTAAGTTCAAGAAGACGATCTTACGAGGTCACATACTATATGATTCCAATGATACGACATACGGAAAAGGCAAAACTATGGAAATAGTAAAAAGATCAGTGGTTGTCAGGAGTTGGAGGGATGGTGGGATAAATAGGCAGAACACAGAAGATTTTTAGGGCAGTGAAACTATTTTGTATAATACTATGATGGTGGATACATGTCATTTTATAATTATCAAGGGCCATAGGATGTACTACATCAAGAGTGATCTCAAACTTGAACTATGGACTTTGGGTGATAATGTTTCAGTGTAGGGCCATCGATTGTAACAAATGTACCATTCTGGGGCTGGGATGTTGATAGTGGGGGAGGCTATGCATGTGTGCTGATAGGGGCTATATTGGAACTCTGTACTTTCTGTTCAATTTTGCTGTGAACCTAAAACTGCTCCAAAAAATAAAGTCTCTTTTAAAAAAGAGTTTTAGGAGGGGAATTCATAATCAGATTTAAATTTGTAATAGATTGGCCGTAGTGACTCATGTGGGTAGAAATAAAGAATAAAAATGGGTGTAGGAGAACAGTTAATGCAGTGGTCTAGCTAAAGATGGTGCTAGTTTAGTCTAAGGTGGCAGCAAAGCAGAAGGTGAAAACATGCTGCCCCTAGAGAAGGAAATAAGATTCCCGTAAGTGTAATGAACTGTTTGCCCTTAGTTTCCTCATCTATTAAAGGAGAGAAGAGGAGTATAGGGGTTAGAAGACAGCCTATCACTGAACCAAACTTAAAGCAAACAGAATCAACTCAGTACTTGAGTCAGACATCTTTTCTTTTGTAATGTCAACCCTATATTAGACAAGAGCAGTATCAAGCAGATGACGGTATTTATGAGAGAACTTTGAACACATAACTTCCTGAACACTTAAAATATAATGACCCACTTCTTTATTAACCTAATTGTGCTGATAGTGACTAGTAAATATGATAATGTAACCAAATACCAAAATGGACAGTCTAGAAACTCAAAAATACTTCGTGTTATTTTCAGTTGGATTTTTCTTTTGTTTATATTTGCAATTTTGAGTCTTGGTAATCTTTATGTAACCTAAACATAAAGTTTTATAAACTTTAGGAAGATATTACTCATGTATAAAGTTCATAATATATAATGCAATATAGTGTTCAAAATGTTATAATGTTCATAATATACTAATAATTCTATTTCATTGCCACTACCTCATTCTTGTTTCTGTTTTCACTGAGTAAAGAGAAGTAAACAATGAGAGAGATTTCAGACCCAGAAACAGTATATCCTAAGGTTTTAGTTCTTTTATCTTATTCTCTAATCTCCCAAAGAAGCTCTTCTAAAAATGTATCTTATTAACGTAAAAGCCTATTAAGGAGAATGACCCTAAAAATGCTAGACAATCAGAGCTACAAGCTCACTGGTTAGCCAAGTCTTGACAAAGAGCATGTTTGAGTTTACCAAAAGTACATTTGCAGAACTAATATACTGTATTGACAATGTGTAAATCTAGACATTTTTCTTGTTAGAGCTGGTTAATATTTGCCTTAAGCACAAACAACTTACCACTTGAGATATTTTTCATGACTAAAGAAAAATCTACTTTCTTGATGTAACAGACAAAATGATTTGAGGGTACTACATAATTATAATAAATATAAATCCATGTATCATTCTAATGTTTCATTCTTTATATATAATTGAATACTTAGTTATTGTGACAAAAAGTTACTATGGCTAAAGAAAATATGCAAGTACATCACCTGAAATAACACCTGTATCCCACGATACATGAATCCAATTCCAATGCTGTTTTCTTTCTATTTCAGCAACACTGTATGTAGTTTAATAGTCAAGATATCACTTGAATACTATCCAAGAATAATCAGATCTGCTCAAATTAGGTTTATATAATTTACCAAGGTGATGGATTCTGACTTTGAAGATTGCTGACCACTGATCACTAAGAACTAATATTAGCTGACCATATGATCACTAAGAACTAACATTTGACTGATAAATTTGAATTTCATCTTTTGTACACTGAGGAAAGAGATTAACAATTTTCTCCACATCAAGATGCTTGTTTTGAAGGATTGATTCCATCTCTCTGAATAGTTCTTTCTCCAGTTTCCTCATGTTGTCCAACATTATTTTGGCTTTTTCCTAAACAATTAAAAATATAAAAATAAATACATATACACATACACATAAATCTAACCAAATTCAACCCACCTCTACAGATAAGGATTGTTCATTCTGGCATCTAATTGTGGTTTGGTTCCCTTTTTGTTCTTTGGAGACAGAAAGAATGAAATTCTTTGAGAAAATCATTGCTCTAGATTGAGTTAATGCATGAATACCAAGTTATTTTTAGTAGAAAAGACAAAAACAATTATGAGAGTAGTTTATAAGTAAAAAACGTAAAAGACAACAAGATAACAGAAAATCTCATATGAACTGTCTTATGTGGAAGGCTGCTGAAAACTGAGGCTGAAATATTTTTATCAATTTAGATCTTTTACGTTTAAAACCAGTATTATCAGATTAATAAAACAGAACAGTAATGTTCAGGAAAAAATCAACTAAAAGAAGACATTTCCTCTATTACTTCATCTTTATTTCAATAAAGGGAGAAAAAAGGTCCATGATTCTTACAGAAAGTAATTTCTAAATTGTTGATGAATCACCATTATCAGTTATAAGGTACTTATTTAGAGAAAAAGTATGTAAGAAAAAACTTGGCCAGGCACCGTGGCTCAAGCCTGTAATCCCAGCACTTTGGGAGGCCAAGGCGGGTGGATCATGAGGTCAGGAGTTCGAGACCAGCCTGCCAATATGGTAAAACCCCGTCTCTATTAAAAATACAAAAATTAGCTGGGCGTGGTAGCGCACGCCTGTAGTCCTAGCTACTCGGAAAGCTGAGGCAGGAGAATCGCTTGAACCTGGGAGGCAGAGGTTGCAGCGAGCCGAGATCACACCACTGCACTCCAGCCTGGACGACAGACTGAGACTCCGTCTCAAAATAAATAAATAAATAAATAAAGTCACTAGAAAGTGAGCATACTTTTTTTTTTTTTTTTTGAGATGGACTCTCACTCTGTTGCCCAGGCTAACGTGCAATGGCACACTCTCAGCTCACTGCAACCTCCACCTTCCAAGTCCAAGCGATTCTCCTGCCTCAGCCTCCTGAGTAGTTGGGATTACAGGCACCCGCCACCATGTCCGGCTAATTTTTGTATTTTTAGTAGAGAGGGGGTTTCGTCATGTTGGTTAGGCTGGTATCAAACTCCTGACCTAAGCTGATCTACCCGCCCTGGCCTCCCAAAGTGCTGGCATTACAGGCGTAAGCCACTGCACCTGGCCTGTGAGCATAATTTTTAAAATTTGAACCATTATGGGGCAGAACTCTACAAAACAAATAACCTTAACATGGACTTCAATATGAAATTGTATGCAGTTTTCATCTGAGGAAACACTACATTTCATATTAGTGAGAAAAAAATGGGTTTTGTCTATAGATGGTATTGGAATAATTAGTCACCTTTTTGGAAAACAGAGTTAGAATCCCTACTTCATGAAAGATACAAAAGTAAATTCCAGATGGACTAAAGAACTAAATTTTTAAAAAACACATATATGCTAGAAGTTATATTTATACTGAGGTGAGGCAGGCCTTTTGAAACATGAAATCAAGGTGCCTTACAGCAAAAGACTAATAAATATAATTGACTAAGTTTAAAATTTTTGTCTGACAAAAAAGTTAAATGTCAAACAATAAACTGGAATAAAATTCTGCCTTATTACAAACAGTTAATATTCACATATTTTTGCCTATTTAAAGCAAAAAATAAAAAAAACAAAAATAACCCAAAATCAATGGAAAAATAGCCTAAGGGAAAAAATAGACAAGATATTTAAAATAAAATACTCATGACCAATAGACATAGGAGAAGGTTTTCAATCTTACTAGTAATCAAGAAATGTAAATTAAAACTACCAGTAGGATTGACTCTCCCTAAGACACAAAAGAAGTTATTTACAGAGCCAGGACCAGAACCCAGCTCTTTCACTCTTCTTCCCTCAAATTCCATTATCTTTCCACTACTCTATGTTGTCAATCAATATTTTATGATTTTTAAGTAAAGTCTAAAATAGTTATAGCTTTAGAATTTTTATTTAAAAATAAAAATGTAAATAAAAATTTTCAAGTAAAAATAGAAAGTCTGGCAGAGCTTGTTGCTTTGAGCCTAAGTGAAATAGGTGAGGGAAAAAAAACCACATAGCAACAATGCCAACACTGCAGACAAAAATAAATTATTACCTGGAGGAAAATTCATTTAATCCGTTTCAGTGTGAATACAATGTAAATGTATATGCCTTGACAAAGTAAAAGAAATTATAGGCAAGAAAAACCACGAGGTAGAAACAGACGAGAAAAGATTTAAGATGGTTAATGTTTTATTTCATTGCAGGGGGTCAACGGATGGATGGCTTTAGGCAGCCTTTCTATTCCCTTCTTACCTCTTATTTTTCTTTAGCAAGCTGAATAGGTATAGACATTATAAAATGACCTATCTATCTATACCAGAAAAAAATAAATCCTTATTTCTAGAGAAGAGAGTTTGAGTGATATATTGCTCTTCTATAATGCTTACATTTTAAAATAACGAGGATGTATCACTTTTTAAAAACTGAAACTAATTATTATATTAATTCTCTGAAGTTTTAAGTCACTTTCAATTAGTTTTAATCTAGGCCTGTATGATTAAGAACATTACATTAAGAAACCAGGTCAACCGCTATCCGGAGGCTTTGTAACTTTTGGTGTGGGATATATACTAAGCAAGTTACTTAAACTCTCCTAGACTCAGACACTTTATCAGCAAAGTGGGAATCAAAATAGTACCCATTTCATAAAGTGGTTGTGAAGATTAGATAAAGTAAACCCTGTAAAAGTACTATATAAGTGCTCAACAAATGTTAGCTATTGTTATTATGTTTAATGTACTAAATTTCTCTATAAGATTCACAATACATGTATTCATAATCAAAGATAAAAATAATACAGCTCTACTATAGTCTGAGCATCTAAACTAATCCTAAACCTATTTTTTATAAGAAGGTAGGAAAGCTGATACTCCAAAGTTCAAAATACGGATTGAATCAAACTTTATACTTAACGATATAACAAAGAATATAAACTATCTTACCTCATTATTATGTACCACTTCCAATGCCTGTTGATGTTTTTGGTAGAGTGGGTGTCTTCTGTCAGGCTTAACATGTGACTTCTTTTTAACTAGATCTTCAAGTTCAAATGTTGGTGAACTGGTATCCAATAATTGTGAAATATGTGGCACAAATATGAAAGGCTTAAAAACAGATCTAGAAGAAAGAGTCTTTATTAAATTATCATGTCAATATATAAAAATATTCAGTGTTATTCTAAGTCTTCCAAGATTCTCTCTAATTGGAAGTTTCTGTTAATGTTACATACTAACTTGTTCCTGTCACATTAGTTATACCCATGCCTGTCTTCTCTGATACACCGGGATCTCCTTGGGGGCAGGGAACCATACTTTTTTTAGTCTTGGGTTCCCATGAACCTAACAGAGGACCTGGCACATAAACAGAGTCAGCAAAGTAATAGTTTGTCTTTCCTACTTCACATTCCACAGGCGGAGGATAAGAACAACCATTAATGTTATAGACTGAGGATTAGGACTCGGGGTGAACATCAGCGCCAGTGTCAGTAAGGAGGACACATGCTGGGCACAGTGGCTCATGCCTGTAATCCCAGCACTTTGAGAGGTCAAGGTGGGAGAATCTCTTGAGACCAGGAGTTCAAGAACAGCCTTGGGCAACATAGCCAGACCCCATCTCTACAAAAAAATTAAAAATTAGCCAGGCATGGTGGCATGCACCTGCAGTACCAGCTACTAGGGAAGCTAAGGTGGGAGGATCACTTGAGCCCAGGAGTTCAAGGCCACAGTGTGCTGACTGTGCCACTGCACTCCATTCTAGCCCGGGCGACAGAGCAAGGCCCCATGTAAAAAAAAAAAAAAAAAAAAAGGAAGACTCAAATGTTTTATTCCATTTTCTTGAAGATATTTTTAATAGTATGAAAGGCTGCTACACTAAGAGATAGTGAATATAAAATCATTTCTAAATGTAATGTGCATTTCGTGAGATACTAGTGACTTAAATCAAGATAGTCAACAAAAGTATTACCTAAAATATAACTGGACTGGATGCAGTGGCTCATGTCTGTAATCCCAACACTTTGGGAGACTAAGGCAGGTGGATCACTTGAGGCCAGGAGTTGGAGACTAGCCTGGGCAACAAGGTGAAATCTTGTCTCTACTCTACGAAAAACACAAAAATTAGCCAGGCATGGTGGCGTACGCCTGTAATCCCAGCTACTAGGGAGGCTGAGGCATGAGAATCTCTTGAACCTGGGAGGCAGAGGTTGCAGTGAGCTGAGATCATGCCATTGCACTCCAATCTGGGTGACAGAGTGAGACTCTGTCTCAAAATAATAATAATAATAATTAAACTGAAACTATTGATATTTTAAGTTTCATATGTATTTTCTAGATATGAGTGCATAAGTAAATCTTGCACAACTACATCATTTAACCTTTGTACTGTTATGAATTATCTAATATCATATCTGAAATCTGAGTAAGAAAATCTACTTTCTTTTCTTGACAATGTTAAATCTATTTGTAGGAAGAAGGAGTAGGGATAACGCATACAAGAAACTATTCACATTTCCTCCCCATAAAAACAGAACAGTTACGCATATGTGGATGCTGCAGATTAAAGCCTGAACAGAAAATATATTAAAAATTATCATCCTAGTTGTACAACAAAAATTTATCCTGACAAAATTACTAACATACTAATGACTTTACTCCATCCCCTGACCCCTTGCTGGTTTATAGTATTTTGTGGTTCACCTCTCAGGATCAGGAGTCCCTGTAAAGAAGTGAATGCAAGGAAGGCTGGAGTCTTGAGGTAAAATAGAAACCATGCTTGCAGTGGTCAGGAATTCTCCCTCCATATTAATGCCACTTGGTTTATCTCGAAGAATTTCCATCATTGTTTCAAAAGTTATATTTCCTAGGGAAATAATTTTTAAAATCATCAAATACATATGCATATACAGATGCCTTTCAAATATGAACTGCTTTCTCTACTGATAATATATGAGTTATTAGTCTTGACATAAATTAAGAGACTGACTATAAACAAACTTTGTATCAACTACAATTAGATTCATTCCACTATCACAAGAAAGGTATTTTATTTTTAATATAAATATGCAAAGTCTCAAAGCCATTGTAACAGGTAAAAAATTCCTAGAAAAAGGAATTAATAATGCAAAAATATATTCAATCCCATTGCCCTTACAGAATTTTTTTTTTTTTTTTTTTGAGACAGAGTCTTGCTCTGTGAGGCTAGAGTGCAGTGGTGCGATCTTGGCTCACTGCAATCTCTGTCTCCTGGGTTCAAGTGATTCTCGTGCCTCAGCCTCCCAAGTAGCTGGGACTACAGTCATGTACCACCATGCCCAACTAATTTTTGTGTTTTTGGTAGACACAGGGTTTCACCATGTTGGCCAGGCTGGTCTTGAACTCCTGACCTCAGGTGATCCTCCCCAGCTTGGCCTCCCAAAGTGCTGGGATTACAGGTGTGAGCCACTGCACCCAGCCTATGCCTGGCTAATTTTTAAATTTTTCTGCAGAGATGGGGGTCTTGCTACATTGCCCAGGCTGGTCTCGAACTCCTGGCCTTAAGCAATCCTCCCCCATCAGCTTCCCAAAGTGCCAGGATTACAGGAATGAGCCACTGTGCCTAGTCTTTTGTCTTTAATTGAAAAAATTCAGTAAATATAACATAGTTACCGATGATTTGGATTTAAGTAGACCATTTTATTATTAGTTTTCTATGTATTCCATCTATTCTTTGTCTCTTTTTCTCCATTCTTGTCTTCTTTTTAACTTATCAAGTATTTATTACTACAGTTCTCCCATCAGCTTATTATTTACACACTTTAAAAAATCTTATTACTTTCTCTTGATTGACTACAGTTGGCCTTAAATTAGTTCTTTACCACTTACCAATTAATGTAAGAAGGACCCATACAGAACTTAGCTCCAATTACTGCCTATCTTTTGTGCTATTCTAATGCATTTTAATTTCTACTGTGTTCGTCTGGGTCTTCTGAGAAGCAGATGCCACAACATGGGATCAAATATTTTAGGGGAAATGCCTGTGACAGAAAATGGGGAGGGAACCTGGAAAGCCTCAGAGAATCATCAGACTATGATACAATCTGAAGTCTGAGTTTAGTAGAGAAGGAAGAGAAGTTGGAGAAGTATCCCAGGCTGCCATGCCATCTAAGGAAAGCCTGGCCAGGCTGTCAAGGAGTCCTTGATCCACGTTAGCCATTAGAGGAGTCCTGTGTATTCCTAGAATGGGCCTGCCTTTATCTCCCTGCCACTCTCAGTCACTGGCCAAAAGCATCCTGTGGAAAATATAGTGCTCCATGAAATCCATGCACAATAGACTTTAAGCACTGCAGCTATGGCCGTTGGTTAAGAAGTTATTATTTTCAACAATGTTTGTTTAGTTTTACCTATGTATTTACTGTTTCTGCTGCTCTTCATCTACTACTGCGTACCTTGCTTCTATCTGCCTGAAGAATGCCCATTAGCATTTCTTTTAGTGCCAATTGTCTAGTAATTCTGTTTTATTTCACCTTTATTTTTAGAGGATATTTTCACTAGCTATGCAATTCTAAATTAGTAGTTATTATCTTTCTCCATCACCTTAAAGTTGTCATTTTGCAGTGTTTAGAATTCCCTCCCTTCTGTTGAAAAGTTAGCTGTCAGCTTTATATTTGTTTCTTGAAGATACTTTTTTTCCCCTGGATGTGTTTCAGATTTTTCTCTGTCTTTTTTCCCGCTCAGAAATCTCACTATGATGGGCCTAGGTGTGGGTTCCTCTTGTTTGTCCTTCTTGGGATTTGTAGAGCTTCTTGAGGCTGTTGCTTGATGACTTTTATTAGTTTGGGGAAATTCTTGGCCAATATCCTTCAACTATTGCTTTTGCCCTTCCCTGTTTTCTCTCTCCTTTCCTGTTGAGTCTCCAATCTTATGTATATAAGACCTTTTCACTGAGTCCTATATATGCCTCTCAGATCCTTGTCTATATTTTCTAAACTTTTATCTCTGTTTGAATTGGAATCTTTTCTACTGATCTTCCAGTTCACTAATGTTTTTCTTCTGTTATACCTAATCTGTTGTTAAATCAATCTATTGAATTCTTAATTTCAGTTATAATTTTTCAGTTGTATTATTTCCATTTGGTTCTTTTACAGACTCCAGTTCCCTGATGAAATTCTCCATCTTTTCATCTAATTCTTTTGAATACATAGTAGTAATTTTAAAGTCTGTTTCCAATAAAGCTAATGTGTAGACAGCCTACATGTCAGATTCTACCATCTACTTTTTCTCTTGGTTTTCAGTCATTTGGTCTTATTTCTTAGCATGCCTGATACTTTCCAACTGAAGGAAATGTTATAGAGGCTCTGCGTGATACTTTCTTTCACAGAGCATTTAATATTCTTCTGGCAACCAGATAGAATATACGTAGATTACCTTGATCCATTGTTGAGACTAGTCTATCCCTTGTTTGTTCTTACTCTTCCTAAGGAGTAGCATTTCTGGGATCTCAATTGAAAGCTTAGGGGTATTTCCCAGGTACCTTCTTGGTTGGCCCTCCAATCAAACTTTTGTCCCTAAGGCCTTGTGAGACTGCAAAAAATCTCTGCTTAGCTTTTAGGGCGCCTAGCAGCTACTTTCTGCTTGATTTCACAGTGTCATGTCTCATCCTACCTACGTGCTGCTTAGAAGTTGGCAATTGCATTAAGAAACTGTGATATTTAGAAAGTCAAGGTCTTCTCAATGTGTAGAGTCTTCTCTCAGTCTTCAGGATCTAGGCTCCTCATCTCTACTCTTTTGTGTACTCTTTTGGGTATTCATCCATGTCTTCCAACAACAGGGGTTTTCTCCCTCCAGATCTCATAGTTATTCTTGGAAGGAAGTTGGTCTAACACCAGCTACTCCTTCATAACCAGCCCTGTGCTTTTTAACACTCCACTGCACTATTATGCCTCCCATTTATTAAATACATCAGTTTCTTTTTACCCTGAAGTAGTACCAATTTCTTAATAACAGTAATGAATGTGGTGAATCCAGGTAACAAGTACAGTTAAAAAAAAAAAAAACAAACAAACGGGCCAGGCATGGTGGCTTATGCCTGTAATCCCACCAGTTTGGGAGCCTGAGGCAGGATTATCACTTGAGCCCAGGAGTTTGAGACCAGCCTGGGCAACATGGCAAGTCTGCCATCTATTACAAAAAAAAAAAAAAAAATTAGCCACGTGTGGTAATGCATGCCTGTAGTTCCAGCTTCTCAGGAGGCTGGGGCAGGAGGACTGCTGAAGCCCAGGAGATTGAGGTTACAGTGAACTACGATCGTGCCACCGCCCTCTAGCCTGGGCGACAGTGCAAGACCCTGTCAATCAATCAGTCGATCGATCACAAAACATAGTTTCTGCCAACAGATATTTTTAGATACTTTATATGGAAATGTTTAATTATTATATTTCAATTAGTTCTAAAAAAACAAAAAACTTTCACTTATCATGGTTGATTAACCACAGATATCTCCTTCCTCTCTCTCAAAACCCTAAAATGACAGTAAAAGAATAAAAAATGAAGTAACTGTTAAAAAAAAAAAGAGCGCATGAAAAGCAAGAATCTCCACTCCCTGCCCCACTATTCCCATAATTGGGAATTAAAAGAAAAAGCTCACGGCAAGCCTGTATCCATAATATTTCAAATTAAAACTGACTTCCATATAAAATAATATAATGTTCTGCCCTCAGTTAATTATGCAGGTTACCAACTATTTTATGTTAATGACAACAGATTTATACAAGTCTACATTGTCTTATCCAGTTTCTCCACAATATAGCCATTACTTCAAAATCAAGAAAAATAACTTATTGAATTTATAGATAACTTGTTACAGAAGCAATATATTTCTGTTAGTTTTGAAAAACACAGTAAAGAAGATGTGCCTAAAAGCAGCCCTCAATATTAAAACTAAACAATAAAGCAAAAACCTGCCATCCACACCTATATATCAGGCACACAGTTTCAACACCTAGTAAGCCTTTAAAATGATTCAAATCCAAACTCCTATAAATGGCAAATTTTAATAAAAACAGTGTCAGAACCATAATACTGTGATAATACAGGTATTACGAAAATATTTTCTGTATTCAAAACCTACAATTCTCAAAATGAAAGGAGGATTTACATGATCACTTGAGTAGGATAGCTATAAGTAATCCACTAGCAAGCATTGAATAAGTACTGAGACTGCAGTGGCAGGGTTCAGTAAAATAAATGCAAAACACAGGGTGTAATTTCATTGCAATTTAAGCTAGTTATTTAAAATACATGAGTGAATATAGATTCAATTTGGATATACATGCAGCACAGTTAATAGCTATCAGGTAGGGATAGTTGGAAAGAGGAGAGGCAGGCTGTTCTATCTAGAAAAATCATAGGAAAAATTAACTATAATGTACTGGTAGACAATTTTCTGTGAAAGTATTAGAAAGATATTCTTTTGTCAAAGCACAGAAAGCTAGATGAACTATACTTCACACTTGAGAAAAAGTAAGTTTCATGTCAGATGCATCTATTCCTATAATCATGTATGCAATTAAAATCTATGATTCAGTTATTCTTAAATATAACTGAATTATAATTATGATGCAGTAGCTAATTGGTTATAATTATTTCTATCTTTTTTCTTCCTTTTGTCCAATTACCCTAAACCTTAGAATTCTTGGCATTTTCCTCTCCATCTTAATTATGCATTGTTGTTCTTCGTTTTTAAAGAATATCTGCTAAATGTATTTCCTGAGCCTTTAAATTTATTACTAGCAAAAAGTACACAACAGTGATCTTTGTTAAACTGTCTGCATATTACAATTTAATTCAAATCAACTAACAATACTTTAATTTATTCAATACTTACTAAGCACACACAACATAGTGAATTAGGTGCTGAGAGAAAAATATGACAAATAAGAAAGTTCATTTTTTTCAATTTCATAGAGAAGAGCACAAACACTGGTGGTTTCTTCATTTGTAAAATGAAGATATCTATTTCACATGGTTGCTTAAAGAATAATATAATTAGGCTGGGCGTGGTGGCTGATGCCTATAATTTCAGCACTTTGGGAGGCCAAGGTGGGCGGATCATGAGGTCAGAAGTTTGAGACCAGCCTGGCCAACAAAATGAAACCCTCTCCCTACTGAAAACACAAAAAATTAGCTGGGCGTGGTGGCGGGTACCTGTAATCCCAGCTGCTTGGGAGGCTGAGGCAGGAGAATCGCTTAAACCCGGGAGGTGGAGGTTGCAGTGAGCTGAGATCTTGCTACTGCACTCCAGCCTGGGGGACAGCGCAAGACTCCACCTCAAAAAAAAGAATAATATAATTAAATCATTTAGTACAGTATCTGGCCCTTGATAAAAGCAGTTAATAAACGGGAGTAGGTGTTGCTGCAACAGCCACTCCTGATCTACCTTTTTTTTTTTTCTTTTTTAAATTTTGAGTTCTGGGATATGTGTGCAGGACGTGCAGGTTTGTTATATAGGTAAACGTGTGCCATGGTGGTTTGCTGCACCTATCAATCCATCACCTAGGTATTAAGCCTCATATGCTTTAGCTATTTTTCCTGATGCTCTCCTTTTACAATAAGTCAAAAATTAAAATCCTTAGTATAACATGCTTTAGCATTTTCTACATACTTATCTATCTACATGGGGGAAAAAGATAGTTTAGATAACCTATTTGTAAAACTATAAACTAACATTAAGAAACTTTACAGAAAACTTTTCATATTATAACATGTTCTTTTGGAAATTAAAATATAAATAAGATATTAACTACTTTGAAAACAATAATGTAAAGGCATTCTACAAATATTCTGTCAAACTTTTTCCTTTTCTTATACTGAGATTGGATTTATTTAAATAGCTGTATTAGCACCAAACAACATTAATAATAAAAAGTAAAAGAAACATATACACAGGGGAATGTACTTATAACATCATGTAAAAAAATCCTTCGCCACTTCCTGTGTACCTATCAATTAAAGACTGAAAATACCCAACAGCATCAGCTTTATTCTAGAATCATTTTTTTTTTTGGAGATGGAGTCTTGCTCTGTCCCCTTGGCTGCAGTGCAGTGGCGCGATCTCGGCTCACTGCAATCATACTCTATTTTTGCTACAGGTTTGAGTTAATATCTTGAATTTCAAGTGGATAGGAGTGCCTACCTCCTGAGACTACTCCTACCCCACGCTGCACCCTCAATCACCACCACCTTTTGGGTAAAGTTCTAAACCCAGGAAGGGAAGAGGATGAGTTGTCCTCTCAGACAAAGGGAGATGCAAATCATCCCTCTGGGATGGTTAGGTTATTATCTCAGAGGAGTTGATTCTTCTAAAATGGAAAACTACACTCTCTACCCTCAAATCTTCCATCTAGCCTATCTCTACAAATGGCATTTCCAACTGTTCACTGGTTCCCAGCAGAAACCTGGTATTCATTTGTGACATCTCTCTCTCTCTAACCTTCACTCCAATTAATTAAGTCCTGTCCATTCTGCCACCAAAGTATATGCCAAATCTGTCCACTTTGCTCCATCTCCATGCCACCACTGCCATTTCTGGGCTGGCTAACCTTTATGAAAATTAGAGAAAGGAGCCTCTTCTTTGGGGCAGACAGTGGGGCTGGATTTCAGCCCCACTTGCCCCCTTGTGCAGGGCATGATTCTCCACAACCTTGCTTGGTGACCCTGGACCCCAGACCAAGCCATCCTGTACTGTTGTAATCAATTCCTTAATGTTTTGGCCACACCCTCATAATAATTAGCATATAATTTGTTTAATGAATACATGAGAAGCAAATATCAATCACTGACTGATCCATCTCAGAGCAGTTGCTTTCTGACTGCTTTATAGAACCATTTACCAGCCAGGCACAAGGACTCGCACCTGTAATCCCAGCACTTTGATAGGTCAAGGTGGGCAGATGGTTTGAGCCCAGGAATTCGACACCACCCTGAGCAACATGGTAAAATCCTAGCTCTACAAAAGAATACAAAAATTAGCCTAGCATGGTGGTGCACACCTGGAATCCCAGCAACTCGGGAGGTTGAGGCACGAGAATCGCTTGAACCCAGGAGGCAGAGGTTGCAGTGATCTGAGATCATGCCACTGCACTCCAACCTGAGTATCAGATCGAGACACTGTCTCAAAACACTTTTTTTTTTTAACAGAAACATTTTATCCTTCAAGTGAAGGAGGGTATATTCGTCACATTTTTTATTAGTAGCATGACCCTTTTAGCAACTATCTGCCACTCAGTAATCTAAATAAAACTTACTTTGCTGGAATTATTCAGAAGCAAAGGAAAAAATTACATTGGAAGTTATTTTTTAAGAGTTAATAATAACCCAATATGAAAATGGGAAAAGGATACATTAATAAACAACTTACAAAGTAATTACAAATTTTCAGTAAATGTAAGAATATATCTAATTTCACTAAAAAAAAATTAAAATTATAACATGCCATTTTTTTCTTTTTTCTCTTTGTGGGTACATAGTAGGTGTATATATTTACATGCCATTTTGCCTACAAAATTTATAAAGGTTGAAAAAACCCTCTATTGATAAGCATGTTAGAAAATGGGTACTCAAATATTGTTGGCAGTAATTTAAATTTATGTAACTTTTCTGGTGGTCATTTAACAATGTGTTTCAAAAACCTTCAAATGTGCATAAGCTTTGACTTGACATTCTACTTCTACAAACTCATTTTTAGAAAATAGTCATGGGGCTGGGCATGGTGGCTTGGCCCGGTGCGGTGGCTCACGCCTGTAATCCCAGCACTTTGGGAGGCCGAGGCAGGCGGATCATGAGGTCAGGAGATTGAGACCACGGTGAAACCCCATCTCTGCTAAAAATACAAAAAATTAGCTGGGCGCAGTGGCGGGCGCCTGTAGTCCCAACTACTCGGGAGGCTGAGGCAGGAGAGTGGCGTGAACCCAGGAGGCAGAGCTTGCAGTGAGTTGAGATTGCACCAGGGCACTCCAGCCTGGGCAATAGTGTGAGACTCCGTCTCAAAAAAAAAAAAAAAAAAAAAGAGATTGTTCTGTTCTGTATATATTGAAACAGAATGATCTACATTATATATTGCTAACCCATCTACACTGTATATTGCTAACTAAAGTTATGTGGAGAAAAGTGTAAATAGCATGAATCGCATACTATCATTTCTGTAAAAAAAGAAAAATTACATATTTGTTTCATTAAGCATATATCATCTCTGGAAGAACACATAAGGAACTACATATGGGAAAAAAAACTGAATATATCGGGACAGGGTAGGCAAGAGAGACTTCATTGTATAATCTTGTGTACTTTTCAATTTTGAATCATATGAATATATTAATTTTTATAAGTAAAATAATATCATAGAATATTAAATGACATGGGAAGGAGTTCTACTTTCAGTGTGGCTAAGTGAGCTCCTATCAGGTCAACCGTCCTGCAGATAACTATCAACTTGGGACAAAATACAGAAAAACAACTACCTGAAGGCTCTTTACAATTAACAACCGAAGTAACATTCTGGAGGAAAGGTGAAAGTTGGGAGACAGAATGAAGCATAGGGTAAGTTTATTTTTGTTATGGCTTTAGCTTGAGGGAGGCCCATGGTCAATGCTGTGTCATTCTATGCAGGCTGCAATAGAAAACCTTGGTGTTTCTGGCCTGAAGAACCAGACCTCAACCACAAGCAGTAGAAAGTGAGGGGGCAGGCTGGGTGCGGTGACTCACGCCTGTAATCCCAGCACTTTGGGAGGCCTAGGAGGGTGGATCACCTGAGGTCAGGAGTTCGAAACCAGCCTGACCAATATTGTGAAACCCCGTCTCTACTAAAAATACAAATATTAGCCGGGCATGGTGGCATGCGCCTGTAGTCCCAGAGTGAGCTGAGATCGTACCACTGCACTCCAGCCTGGGTGACAGAGCAAAACTCGGTCTCAAAAAAATAAAAAAAAAAAAAGAAAAGAAAAGAAAGTGAGGGGGCAATCCCATAAAAGAGAGTCAGAGAGAGAGAACCCCCAAATTCTGTGTAAAAGAACTGCCCAAATCTCCATCTGATTGCTGATTAAGCATGTGTGGGGCAGACGGCAAACAGCTCAGCTAAGGATAAAAGAGCTAAACTGAAATTTGAGTTGCCAACCAGGAGACAGAATTTGCAGGCTGAGTACAACCAACTAAAGTATCTGCTAAAACAAGAATTATCTATTTGTTCTTAGGTGAGTTTTGGTGGTTTGTAGCTTTCATGGAACTGGTTCATTTCCTCCATGTTACTGTATGTCTAATCATAGTTTTGAGCCATCTTCTGTGGGCTAGATTCCCATGTCAGTTGTTTACAAAACCTTTCTGCAGTGCTCTTTTACTGTCCTAAAAGAGCACTATCCAGTGGCCAGTATGGAAACTGAGCAGTTGTCTACTCTACAGGTTAGCTCTCAAAGGCTTTGGTGTGCTATTTAGGGTCAGATATACCTATGTACAGCTTAGGGTAGGCCCAGGTATTCTTATACAACTTCATGGGATTTCTTTCTTGAGCTACCTCTGCTTCTCAATTCTCCCTGACATTCTGGCTTCCAGGGATCCTCCTTCCAGGTCCTCTAGCTAGAACAGAGCCTTGGTGGTCTCCCTTCTTTGCCCAACTGCATCCCACATCTGGGTCTGCCTCTGAGGCCAAGAGGCAGGAAAACAGAGAGAGGGCAAAAAGCAACAGAATTTCTCCTATGGTCTTTGGACCACAATTCCTCTAGTGGGAGAGATTTCCCTTCCCTTAGAGTTTAGATGCCTCCCAGCAGCTGCTACCATCATCACATAACCATCACAAGATTGCAGATTCAGAACTGGAGTTTGCCTGGGAGCTGGGATGAGACAGAAAGAAAGCAGCAAAAAAATTAATTAATTAATTTAATTAAATAAAAATTCCCAGGAGATTTCTCCCATGCTGTGTCTTGTTGGTGTCCACCTTCCCTCTCCTCAGACAAGAAAAAGAAGGTATCTCTTGGAGCTCTTTCTGTTGACACCCAGTACATAGTTCTAGGATTCATGCTGTTTAACACTAGGCTGGATGAAATGAGAAAAACAACAACAACAACTACAACCATGAAACTCACTCCTGGATAATTCCTGCTTTGACTCTGCTTTTTTTGCCCTGCTGACTGCTCCTTTTTACTTTTAAGACTCCTCAGAAAGCTGCTCCATACATTCTTTCCAGATTTTCAGTTATATTCAGAGAGAGAGAGACAGAGTATAGTTTACTTACTCCATCTTACCTGCAACCAGAACCAGCCTCCATTAAATGTTAATGAACTATACTCTAATTATTTAATTTTTAATTGTTAAAAATTTTTTGAGACAGAGTCTGGCTCTGCTGCCCAGGCTGGAGTGCAGTGGTGCAATCTCGGCTCACTGCAACCTCTGCCTCCTGGGTTCAAGCGATTCTCCTGCTCCACCTCCCAAGTAGCTGGGATTACAGATGCCTGCACCACACCTGGCTAATTTTTGTATTTTTAGTAGAGACGGGGTTTCACCATATTGGCCAGGCTGGTCCCGAACTCCTGACCTCAAATCAACTGCCCTCCTCGGCCTTCCAAAGTACTGGGATTACATGCATGAGCCACGGCGTCCAGCCACTCTTTATAATTATTATTATAAAGATGCTAAACATGTTTAAGGATTTTTTTAAAACTTGAAAGTAAAGAATAGAGAAATGGAAGTTATACAGAAAGAACCAATGGAACTTGTAGAGATTAAAATTATAATAACAAATTAAAATATTACTAGATGAGATTAATAGCAGATTAAATGCAGAAGAAAAGATGAGTGAACTTGAGGATATAACAGTAGAAACTATCCTAATAGTCGTAGAAGTTACATCTTCACCTGAACCCCCACGTAACAAATATTTTCAATGGCAAATACATGTAGATTCATTATAGCAGATTTCCCATTTGGATAGGAAATTTGAGTAAAATATAAATATTTGTCATATCAAATATTCATATAATGGGTATAGAAATACAGGTATGCTGGGATCTTGTCTGGTTTACTGGTTATAAACCAGTGTTTGTTTCTCACCAGCTAGCTCCAGGTGAGCTCCCAAAATAAATATGGCTCAGAGTTCAATCTCTTACAAGAAACTGTATTGATCCACATCCTGGAGCAGCAGGCAGCTCAATTCCATCCTAAACTCTGGGTAGGGAGTGGACTAGCATTTTTCAGACTCGTAGCCTTAATGAGGAGTCCAATTCCTGTTCCCCAAATGTTGATCTTTTTCAATTATACACATACATTCTCATGGATGTTAACACTCTAGCGTCTAAGGTGTATATCTGGTCCAGAATCCCCCAACTGACACGGAGATGAGGAGGATTGTGTGGGCCCTCTCTTCATTTTTGGTACCTGGTGATTTTCTCTTCTTGTATTTGAACTTAGCTATATATGTCTTTAATGTTTAAATGTTTTATCCAACATTTCTCAAGTTTTGGAGTGGAAAGAGGGAATTTGTATATCTGCTCAGTTTGTCTTCTGGCCAGAAATTCTACATATAAGAAAATAATCGATAAGAGTACTACCCAAAAATAAATAACAGCAGCAGCAGCAATAGTCAAAGAAGCCTGTCTCTAGGTTGCAGTGAATTCTCAGAAGAAAAGTAATCTCAATTTTGTTTTAAGAATATTAATAAGAACTGAAAAAATGCATCTGAGCATGGAAAATCTGAACTTTACCTTCAAAAGAATCATGACCCTTTCACAATCGTATAATACTTATCTCAAAAAATAGCTTTATGATAAATAGTTTTCATTTTAATAGAACAATCTTTTTACTAATTATAATTCTCCAAGGTAGATTTTGTCATTCCCATATTACATCTACACAAAATATAGTTTGTCATCCTAATATTATTTATATAAATTACCTTTGTGCTTCTTTAGAAGCTTGTAGCCTTCACAGTATCTGCCTGATGAAGTCATCATCTTGGCTGTGTCAAGATAGGAATATGCTGCAGCAAAATCAAACTCCTTTTTACCATCCCACCAACCTTTCCGCTTAGCATAGTTTCTCATGTCTGGGTGTTCCCGGTCAATCTTGGTTGTTATGGAAAGCTGATTAGAAATATTACGAACTCCCTCTATTTTCAAAGAAGAGGAGAAAGAAGAAAAGTCATATTTAACATAAAGCACGTATCTGTACATTATGATGCCTACTCACTATGTAAACGTAAATATAGACTTCTAAATTTTGTGCCATGGGCATCTATTACATATTTAAAAAGATAAATGAATTATTTTTAAAATTAAACTTATTTTGAGATAATTATAGATTCACATGCAGTTATAAAAAGATAATACTGAGAGATACTGTGTACCCTTCACCCAGTTTCCCCCAATGGTAACATCTTGCCAAACTGTAGTATAATATCACAACCAGAATATTGGTATTGCTATAGTCAAGATCAAGAATACTTCCATCACCACAAGGATCCCTCATGTTGCCCTTTTATAGCCACACCTGTTGGGAGCAAGCCCCCCAAAATCTGGCCATAAACAGGCTCCAAAACTGGCCATAAACAAAATCTCTGCAGCACTGTGACATGTCCATAATGTCTACATTGTGCCACTACTTACTGCAGCCTCGACCTCCTGGGTTCAAGCTATCCTCCCCACCTCAGCCTCTTGAGTAGCTGGAACTACAGGTACACGTCACCACACTCAGTTCATTTTTGTATTTTTTGTGGAATTGAGGTCTCACTATGTTGCCCAAGCTGGTCTCACACTCCTGGGCTGAAGTGATCCTCCTGCCTCAGCCGCCCAAAGTGCTGGGATTATAGGCATGAGCCACCATGCCCAGCCAATAATTTTCCATCTAATAAATAATTCCCTATCATTTAACAATTTAGTTATTGGGCTTAGTTAGTAATAGAGAGAGAAACCAGTTGGCTAAGTTAATCTACAGCTAGACAATGAGACCCAATGAAGGTGTTCATTTTAGATGGCCAGGTGGGGCTTTTTCAACAAAATGTATTTATTAATTTCTCTCTTGCATGTAGTACATTTAATAAAATAAAAGTGCTCAATGGTATTATCAAGCCAATTATCACAAAAAGAAAACTTCTAACTACAATGTTATATATTAATAAACATATATGCAAAACATAAGACAAAATGTCCATCAAAACAACTGGTAATGATCTGTTTCGAAAAATAACACCCAAATCCTCCAAAGTTCAAGGCTACCTTCATGAAGCCTTTCTGAACTCCTCTAGCTCACAATAATAACCTTTCTGTTCTCTAAATGTTCAGAGCATCTATGTGTCTGTATCATTCATGCACCATTTAACATTTTCACACGTGTATCTTATCTCTCTAGTAAACTAGGGGTCCAGGAGTTAAATACCCAAGATGGACATGATTATGCTTAAACATAAGGCTATGTTCTAGTGACGAGATTCAAGATGAAAAGATTTAAATTCTAGGTCTTTCATTTACCACCTTAAATCACTTTACATCTCTGGCTTTCCTCACTTGAAAAATTAGAGGAATATATGATCAGAAAGGAAATGAGAATGAAAAATCAAAACATTCTAAAACAATTAAATAATGTTTTATTCAAAGATATCAAACTTCTGTGTTTTACTATTGTATCAACATAGCTTTTCCAACCACCAACTCACAAACACCTGTCTTTAACCCCACTCTCATTTCCTCACCTCCACACTAAAATAAGATTTTGGAGTGCAGCCCAAAGTTTAATGGGGAAGAAATTGTACGGGATTATTAAAGTGAAAAAGTACGATGAAACGGCCAAGAGCTGCAGCAAAGAAAGTATATACAGGTTATATGAAATTCATATTCCCAGAGGTAATGCTACCTTTTTATATTTTTCAAGAAAGCTCTTTATGGCACTTTTTCCATTGTTCTTTCAAATTTTTAAATTTCCCTTACAGTTCAACCCTTCATTATACTAGATTATTAATCTTGGAAGCATTTAAATGCAGTATCTACAGGTAAGGGTATATTTTATTAATTGCAAAAACAAGTTAAATCACAAAAAGTTGTCCATACCTTGTACTTTTTCTGCTGCCCAGTACTTCCCTGCAGTCTCCAGAATCCAGGCTTCATTCCTATCAGCTATTAGGAAACTGTTGTGATAGCTAAATACCATCCCACCCTCTGTGCAATTTCCACCCTGGCCATATTTTTCTAATAAGTCAACAATGACATTGAGGGCTTTTTCAGCTGTATCAGCTCTTTCAAGGCCAAGTCTAAAACAAAAATATAAAGTTCTCAGATTAAAATAAATTTCCATTATTTTTCTTAAATAATTTCATGCTCATGAGATTTTTTAGATTTCCCCAAGTAAAATTTCTTCCAAGTTAACAGATGAAATGACATCTAACTTTAAAATTTTTCCTTCTGAAGTCAGTTTGGAATCATGGAAACAAAGTTTCTAGAGTCAAACAAACCTATCAAATTTGAAGTTGGTAATTCACTGTCAAGTTACTTTATCTCTGAACCTCAGATATCTCATTTGTAAAATGAGCACGATCGCCCATGAGGTTATTGTGAGAATTAGTTAAGGTGTGATTAAAATATGTTAGGCACTTCCAATGAATCATAATTTCCTACTTCTTCCCTTATCCCAAATAATAATATCTGAAAGCTGGGCATGGTGCCTGTGCCTGTAATCCCAGCTACTCAGGAGCTGAGGCAGGAGAATGACTAGAGGCCAGGAGTTCAAGACAAGTGTAAGCAACATAGCAAGACCCTAGTCTCTGAAAAAAAATTTTTTTAAATTAAAAATTAGCCAGGTGTGGTGGCACGTGCCTTTGATCCAAGCTACTTGGGTGACTCAGGTGGGATGATTGCTTGAGCTCAGGAATTCAAGGCCATAGTGAGCCATGATCACACCATTATACTCCAGCCTGCATGACACAGTGAGATCTCATCTCAAAAAACCAAAAATTAATTAATTTAAAAAACCAAACAAAACTGAGAGTCATGAAATTGCATGCCGGTACTTTAAAACATTTTGACACAAACTGCAAAGTATCAAAGCCTCCTCAAAAATAGGAAAAGAAAACAAGTAAGAGTTACACAAAAATTACGAATTAGAAAAGGTCTATAGCATGAAACGTAACAAAAAATAAAAAATAACCTGACAAGATCCATTCCTAATAGTGCTTCTTCATCACAAACTTCTTCTCTTCCCCATACAGCTTCATTCCCAATGCAAACTCCATGCTCATTGGCTCCCATTTCTGCCCCCCACAACCATGCTGGGCGACTCAGGACAACAGCATACGTTTCAGGAACTTGATCAATTTCTATATACGTACACTGTAAAAAAAAAAAAAAAAAAAAAGTCACAGCAAGAACCACAAAACCAGAAAAGTTATCAAAATCCAGAATTTAAAAAAATCAGTCAGAAGACAAGACTGTTATGAAAGAGGTAAAGGAAATATAAGTAAATTGAAATTTTCAATAATAAAAGCATTACCCTTAAAACATATCCAGAATAACCCTAAAGTATTTATTCATTCAAATATTTGCTAGCATTTCCTATTATAAAACATTCTGCCAAGAGATATGGTAGTTACAAAGATGAATCAGATAAAGATCTCACTTTTGAGAAACTAAAACTGGTACATTAATTAAGATAAAATAAAGTATAAAGTATTAGGGTCATGAAGTGAAGACAAGGTGCTACTGAAGCTCAGGAGAAAGATGGTCTCTAGCTGTAATATCTTGAAACATTTTTGTAGATGTGTGAGTTGAAGCTTAAGGAAGTAGTTCTCAACCTCAATATCCAGTGTTTCTTAATTAGTGATATAAGTACCCATCTGGTAGCCTTCAAATACAAGAGTTTTGTCATAGGAATCTCACATCACATTTTGAAGTCATCTATTAGGTATGTCCACAGCAATGAAAAGAATGAGAACCACTGGTTTACAGGACAGGCTAGATTTATATCTGAAGAAATAAAGTGGAAATGGTATCACAGATGAATAAGTGGTCTTAGCAAAAGAAAAAAATATGACATAGGATACAGAAAACAGTCTAATATTTAATATGTTTTAATATTAGAATATCAATAAAATAAAATCTAAAAAGTATGAATTAGCAACAATAGCATAATTTGAAGCTCTCATTTTAAGTTCCACATTAAATGGGTTTTTAAAATAAGTTTTTAAAGGATCCTTTAATTAATGTGTATACTACCAAGTGACTGCATAAAATGTATATTGATAGTGTTAACATAGGGCCTAAAAAACCTTTTTTGATGTGTCATAAAACTGTCATTTCCAGAGTCTGGGATGACTTTCCTATTCTACATCAAGAAGAACCTATACCAATTCAGAATCAGAATCCTTTTTGTCCATCAAATTCCAGCTAACTCCAAGCCGCATTAAATGTTCCTTCTCTTCTGCTGCCACAGCATGCTACTCTTACTTAAATTTAGCATTTAAACCACCCAGTTTTATAATGGGGTATAATGCATACACATCTTATTCCTATACTAGACTCTAAGCTCCTGGAATAGTCAGAGTCTTGACAGCTGACTTTAAATCACTTGCCCTATCTAACATGCTTGCATATGGAGAGCATTCAAATATTTATTCAAAGAATAGATAATTTTATTATTATTTCAACTTCCTCCAAATCACTGAAATAAAAGATTACGGTTTATTTCTGACTCATTTATTTTTCAAATGTAAATTCCTCAATTTTAACTTTTATAGTTTCTTCCAAGTTCCTATTTATAGAAATAACTTTATGATATTTTTAAAATAACTTTATGATATTGCTAACAAAACATTTATTTCACCTACCTTAAGATGTTCTCCCAGGTTATTATGAACTGCAGCAGGAAAATAAACTACCTCTTGTACTTCATCACAGAGTCTATCTGAATTTTTTCCAAAAATAATCCTGTTATCGACTGTTGCTGGAGATAATGCCACGAACGTGTCACAGGAAAAAGGTTCCATTTTTTAAACTAAAAATTATACAGATGTTTTAAAATTAAAAAAAAAAAACACCTTTAAGTATATAAAAACAAACAGTTTTACTCAATGACCAAAGGATATTATTGCCATATTTAATTAAGGATGTTCATTAAAGCTTTGATTTTTTTATTTTTATTTTTTGGAGACAGGGTCTAGCTTTTTCACCCAGGCTGGAGTGCAGTTATACAATCAGGGCTCACTGCAGCCTGAAACTCCTGGGCTCAGGAGATCCTCCCTCTTCTGCCTCCCAAAGCCCTGGGATTACAGGCATGAGTGACCATTCTTGGTTGTTCATTAAAGTTTTACATTTTGTATACTATAGCCTAAAAATCAATAAGACTATGACTTGGGACTCAATCTTGTACTAAAACTCAATAAGAAAATGGCAATGAAAACTACCTTCTTATAGTTTATAGTTCACATTTATTTTCTAAGATCTTTCTCTCCTAAAGTCTTCCCTGAATTTCCTTTCACCATTTCCACATTTGGAAATCCCTGTACCTAGCTCTACTGTTGTAAAGGCTAGATTCTACTACATTTGTGTATATATAAGTCCCTTTACTGGACAATGAGATCCTTGAGGGCTGGGAGTATGTCTTACTAATCTTTGTATTCTCATTGCTGGAACTTGTCTTATGGAAAAAAATCTTATGTACCCATGCTTCCTCAAGGGAAGGAAGAAGGGGTCTTATTTCAGCTGGGAAATAATACACACAGATTATAATTCTGATGAGACTGAAATTTTGAAACAGACTCATTGATTCAGACAAAAATATGTCAATATAATTTCAAATTGTTGGCATTTCTAGAAGAAAGTTCACATATTGAATTTATAAATCGCAATTATATACTTTAATATCTAGGTTACCTCTTCAGTTGTAATTTGGAAAATCTTAGATCTTCACTTATAATAGAACACCTAAAGATCCTTATTTCGCTGCCAGAATGGACACATTGTTTTACAGAGTTTCCTTCTTTCCTTTAATAATGACAAAACCTTAGAATGGCTTTACACAGGCAGATGCTAGCAATTTAAAAACAAAATTTAAATATAATAAATGTTTCCTTAAAAAGAAAACAAAATGAGTAAAGAAAAACTTCAGCCTGAAACTCCTAAGGGTTTTCCTGTTCTCCTAGTGAGAAGTCTGATGTCTTGATGGCTTCTGTTATTTTCTTTCTGTGTTTCAATCCTTATGTCCTGGATCTCCTTCTATTTGTGTTTTACAGTTAGTTCCATCACTATATAATTTTGGCAGACTATTTAATCTCTCTCTTCCCTATGCCTTCTGCCTCACCAGTAAAATAAAAAAGACACTGTTTGATGGGCTGTTAGAACTTAATAAGGAAACATGTAAAGTGTTTTGCACAGTGCATAGAACATACTAGATATTCACATGAAAGCTGTTATTGTTGTTATTTGGTAAGAGAGAAAATTTCTCATAAAGTCTTATTCTCTTTTTTGTTTTTTTCCTGACAGTTTAACTCTTATTGCCCAGGCTGAGTGCAATGGTGCAATCTCGGCTCACTGCAACCTCCGCCTCCCGGGTTCAAGTGATTCTCCTGCTTCAGCCTCCCGAGTAGCTCAGATTACAGGCGCGTGCCACCACACCCAGCTAATTTTTTGTATTTTAAGTAGAGACGGGTTTTCACCACGTTGGCCAGGCTGGTCTCGAACTCCTGGCGTCAGGTGATCCACCCACCTCGGCCTCCCAAAGTGCTGGGATTACAGGCGTGAGCTACCGCGCCCGGTATAAGTTTATTCTTAACATTACCCTGATAGAGAGCTTGGTTGGTGGGTCACCTGCTGCAGTAGCAGCCACGTCCACTCAAAAACCTGGAGTCCCAAGGTCCATCAAGCTGCAATAGGTAATCTGAGCTGCCTAACTGGGGTGGTAGGGAAAGCTAAGGAAACTTGCCGCCTGGTTAGAATGGCACCTAGCCCACTGAGGAGGTGAAGCCTTGAGAGATTTTACTAACTCCTAACGTGTATTCGTCATTCAGTAAGTCTTTACTGAACGTCTTTCGGCGCCAGCACCGTACAGCTGGGGCAAGGGCCTCCGTTCTTGCAAAGCTGTCTCATTCTATTTCACGCGCTCTTAGTTGAGCGGGCGCTTTCAGAAACATATCGTTGGATTCTCGCAAACGTACTACAGTTAGGGCAGAAATTATTATCTCCATAACAGAGATGAGAAAAACAGTGCAGAAAAGTTTTTACAACTCGAGTCAGAGTTCACAGAAAGTAATGGGCTCGAGCTTCAAGCACCTTTGGTCGAAGGGCCGCCGCGGTCCACCCCGCACCCCGGCCCTGGGCGCTCAAATCGCAGCCAGCGCAGCTGGGCTCTGGAGCCCCTCGGTCAAGCAGTACCGCCCCACAGTTGGGTCTTCCCGGTTTCTGTCTCAACTATGCACGCCCCTCCCCCGTGCACGCCCCTCACCTGGCCTCCAAACTACCCGAAGTGACAGGTGGACGGAGGGAGGATTGGCCACTGTAGGCATCAGTTGCCGGAAGCTGTTACCTTTGACCTCGGAAGTTCCCCCTGCCGCTGGAAAAGCAGTTCCGGTTAGGAGACTGAGTTTGTTTACGTTACTTACAGATCTAGGTGCTGCTTTCCCTAGCTCCAGTTCCAAGATGGGGAAATCCTTCGCCAACTTCATGTGTAAGAAAGACTTTCATCCTGCCTCCAAATCCAACATCAAAAAAGTGAGTAAAGAGACCTGGGGAGGGATCAGGCCCACGGAGACTGCCTTCCCTGAGGTGCTGGAAGTGAAAGTGGTGATGTCTCTGAGGACCGTAGGACAGCCCCCGCTTCTCTAGGCCTAAAGCCCCGTAGTCTCGCCTTTCTTTGCTGAGCAGCTCGCTGACGCAGGGGATCCTCAGCGTTTATTCTGCAACAGCGAGGAAACCGGCGGCCTAGAGAATCTTTGTCGGCCGGAATGTAAATCCATAATATGTGAAGACTAATGTCAAAATTCCTCACTACTTCCCTCAGCTGATTCTGGTTTTTTGTCTTTTCGGATCCCAGGGATCACGGCTTCTGAACTCTACTTTTCTGTACAAAGAAGTCTCCACGTTTATTTAAGATAGCTCTTTAAAAAATTTACCCAATAATCTAGTGTCTTTTTAATGACCTCGTTGAAGTTTAGTGTTTTACGTAATTACAGGTCTACCAGATGTAATACCTTGGTGAATATCATAGTAATGAAAAGCAGAAGAGTGAATTAGAAAGAATCGGCTTTGGAGTCAAATCTGGATTCTAGTTATTCGAGCAGTCACTTTTAGCCTTAAGACCTTGCACAAAATATTTGTAATATTTGACCCTCAGTCTCCTAATCTGTAAATTAAGGGTGATTGGCTTAATTGTGAGGATTAAGTGAAATAGTGGAGATAAAGGATTTGAAACAACGTAGGCATCTATCACTGTTCGCTACAGAGAGGAGGTGCTCAATAAAATGTTGATTGTCGCTATATAGAAAGTTGTGAAAATAACTAAGCTTTTATTTGTTTTTAGAACGAATTGAGGTGATGAGATATTGCTATATACTCTCACTTCTAGACCAGTGATTCTCAACTTTTTTTCACTGTTACCTTCCTAAGGAGCCTTATTAAACATTTTTTCTTAGTAACTCCCCCATGAAATTTTAATAACACAGATACACCTTGAAAGCTCTTTGGTAATCATCCAGCCCCATCTCCTTATTTTGTAAATGAGGAAACAAATTTGCCAAGAGTTACACAGCTAGTTAAATGTTGTACCAGAACTAGAATCTGGAACACCCGATTAATCTAGTGATTTTTTCCACCGCACCAGTTTGTGTTTGCGTGGTTGCAACTGTGGGAGGGAGAGATTTCTTGTATTTGGTTGGCTCAATAACTGTTGACACCTAACACAGACGTTTCCTTTCTGTGCATACTCAGGGGGTCAGCTATTACTAGTTTTACAAGAATGAAGAGATTAGATGGAATTCAGTTGCTTGCTTAGTTGCTGTTTATATTTAGAGACAAATATACCTGAGAAATCATAATTTTTTACTGGAACTTTTGACATTTAGCTTTATAAAAGTCATTGAATCAGCTTTCTTACAAGAAAAAAGAAATCCACGGAGAATAACTTTTGCAAATCCCCTATGAGAAATTCAGTAAAGCAGTTATAGGCTTAGAACCTACATTCTTCTCATCCGTGTAAAGTGTTATGTAAAATGTACCAAATACTGTTGGCCTTTGTGATCTGTTTTATACTTTTCCCAGGATAGAGGAGAAGAATGAAATGTTTTTGATTAGCAGACCTTTCTAGATAGTTAACACTTTATGGGGAGAGGGGGTAACCTCTAACATTCTTAGTTAACTAAAGATAGAGGAACTATATTAAATGAAGATAAATAGAAAAATGTATTCGGGTAGGAGGAAACTTTTGGAGATGATGGATATGTTTATAGTCTGGATTGTGGTGATGGTTTCTCAGGGATATACTTGTCACCAAACTCAGGTTGTATACATTAAATGTGTACAACTTTTTATATGTCATACTTCAGTAAAGTTTGTTTGTTTGTTTGTTTTTAAGAAATAGAAGTGGAAGAAACAAAGGAGTTTGATCAAAGAGTGCAAAAGAGTTCCACCATGAAAATTTTAAGGGCCAGGTATGGTGGCTCATACCTATAATCCCAACACTTTGAGAGGCCAGGAGTTCAAGACCAGCATGGGCAACAAAGTGAGACCCCATCTATATTTAAAAAGAAAGAAAGAAAATTCTAATTGTAAAATTAAGCATGTTGGGTTTATTAAAGTCCAGTAGGTTCTTTTTTTCCTTGTTCGTTTTCAGTTTCCCAAGCTTACAAAGAGTCTGGTAGGTTTTAAGGTCTCATTTGTTTACCAGAAATAAGAGTGAATGCTATACATCTGCTGGTCACTCTGTTATGTATTGTTATGCGCTGCCTCAGTCATTTATGTCACAGGATACACTGTTTTAGTTCAGCTGTTCTTTTTTTTTCTTGATATTGTTAATGAAGGAAGCAGTTAATTTACATTGTGGTCCAAGCTCCTTATTTGTCTTCTTGTGAACTGGAACACTTTACAAACCGGCTATTGACAATAGCACCACTGTAAACTCCTTTTTTTGTGAAAGTCTCTCTTCTCTTAGCTGTAATAACTACTCTCTTCTAGTTTTCCCGCTCTGTTAGTAGACTTCTTTTTCCATCAACTTCACTGGATCTTTATTTTTAGCCTGCTCCTAAAATATAAGTGTTCCCCAGAGTTTCATCCTTGGCCCACTTCTTGCTTACTTAGTATGCTTGCCCCAAGCAATCACATCCAACTAGCCCGTTTTAACTAGCCTGTTTACTCATGACTCAAATCTGCAGTCCCAGTTTTCTCTTCTTAACTTTGATGTGGCTCAAGACAGCTATCTAGACATTTGCGTCTTGATGTCCTATAGGCACCTCAAACTCAACATATCTGAAATAAAAGGTTTTTTTACCCCAAATCTGCCCTTTTTATGCTTGCTATCTCATATGGGTAGAAATATAGATAGTAAAACAATCCTTCATCCTACTACCCAAACCGGAAGCTCAGGATTCATCCCTTTTCCCATCACTCCTTTATCTAGTCAATCACTGAATGCTATTGGTCTTACCTTCCAAATATCTCTTGAATCCGTCTTTCTGTCACTACTGCCTGTGTCTTAATTTAGACCCTCATCATCTTTCACCTATATTGTTGCATTTCCTAAGTGGTTCTACAGCCTCCAATCTTGAATCCTCTCAAATCCATTCACTACACAGCCATCAGAATAGTTATTTTTCATTTTAACAGCTCTGCTGAGATAAATTTACATATCATATAAACACACATGTAAAATGTACAATTTAGTGGTTTTTAAAATATATTCATGGAGTTAAGTAATCATTACCACAGACAATTTTAGAACTTTGTCATCACTCCAAAAAGAAACCCCCGCAGGGCACGGTGGCTCATGCCTGTAATCTCTGCACTTTGGGTGGCTGAGGTGGTTGGATCACCCGAGGTCAGGAATTCGAGACAGCCTGGCCATCATGGTGAAACCCTGTCTCTACTGAAAATACAAA
This sequence comes from Mandrillus leucophaeus, assembly GCF_000951045.1. Taxonomy (NCBI): domain Eukaryota; kingdom Metazoa; phylum Chordata; class Mammalia; order Primates; family Cercopithecidae; genus Mandrillus; species Mandrillus leucophaeus. The sequence goes on from NW_012104254.1 coordinate 4,636,373, forward strand.
AATTAGCTGGGCGTGGTGGCAGGCACTTGTAATCCCAGCTACTTGGGAGGCTGAGGTAGGAGAATCACATGAACCCGGGAGACAGAGGTTGCAGTGAGCCAAGATTGCGCTACTATACTCCAGCCTGGGTGACAGAGTGAGACACTGTCTCAAAAAATATAAAGAAACCCCCATACCTGTTAGTCACTCCCATTTCTCGTTAACTCTCCTCCCTCTCTGCAGCCCTAGGCAAGCACTAATCTACTTTCTGTTAGTGGATTTGCCTATTCTGGAAATTCATTTAAATGGAATCATGCAATCTGTGGTCTTCTGTGACTGGCTAATCTCACCATAATGTTTTTGAAGTTTATGCATGGGATGGCATGTATCAGCACTTTATTCCTTTTTATTGCTAAATAATATTCCATTGTATGGATGTAAGTTATTTTGATAGAATTGTCTTTTTTTAAAGCACAAATCTGATCTCTTTCAGCCCCTTAATAAAATGTTACAGGATTGAGTCCAAGTAATCTCACTCCATTTTTTTCTCCTTCTCTCCTCTATTCTCCCACTTTAGATTGATTGATTGATTATTTGATTGGTTGATTGATTTTGAGATGGAGGCTCACTCTGTTGTCCAGGCTAGAGTGCAGTGACGCAGTCTCAGCTCACTGAAGCCTCCACCTCCCGGGCTCAGGTGATTCTCCTGCCTCAGCTTCCCAAGTAGCTGGGATTGCAAATACACACCATCATGCCTGGCTACTTTTTGTATTTTTAGTAGAGATGGGGTTTCACCATGTTGGCCAGGCTGGTCTCGAACTCCTGACTCAAGGTGATCTGCCCACCTCGGCCCAACCTCAGATTTTATACATTAGTAATATTGAACTACTTACGTTCTATTTTACATCTTTGGGCCTTTGCCTGAGTCGTTCCCTCTGCCAGTAATATCTTGCCCTGTTTTTTTCCTTGGCAATGCCTTGATCCTTTGCAAAACCCTGCCAAATGTGTGTGAAATTACCTGTGTATTGAGTTCTTGCGGCAAAGTTTTAATAGCAAAATATTGGAAATTTCTTAAGTGCCCATTTATACAGTAGGAGGCTACTTAAATAAATTATAAATTATGGTATAGTCCTACAATAGAAAAATATGCAACTTTACCACCCAAAAGAAGAAAGCATTTGTTCACTGATCTGTGTTAGTCTTGTATTAGTATTAGTCTGTTCTCATGCTGCTATGAAGAAATACCTGAGACTGGGTAATTTATAAGGAAAGAAGTTTAATTGACTCATAGTTCTGCAGGACTGGGGATGCCTCAGGAAACTTAAAATCATGGCAGAAGGGGAAGCAAACACGTCTTTCTTCACATGGTGTCAGCAAGGAAAAATGCTGAGCAAAAGAGGAAAAGCTCCTTTTCTGATGGTTTTATCCATCAGATTTCGTGAGAACTCACTCACTATCACGAAAACACCATGGAGGTAACTGCCCCTATGATTCAGGTACCTCTCATTGGGTCCCTGCCACGATACGCGGGGATTATGGGAACTACAATTCAAGATGAGATTTGGGTGGGGACACAGCCAAACTGTATCATTCTACCCCAGCCCCTTCCAGATCTCATATCCTCACATTTCAAAACACAATCATGCCCTTCCAACAGTCCACCAAAATCTTAACTCATTCCAGCATTAACTCAAAAGTCTAAGTCCAAAGTCTCATGTAAGACAAGGCAAGTCTCTTCCACCTATGAGCCTGTAAAATCAAAAGCAAGTTAGTGACTTCCTGGATACAACAGGAATACAGGCATTGGGTAAATACACTCATTCCCAATGGGACAATTTGGACAAAACAAAGGTGCTACAGGCCCCATGCCAGTCCAAAATCCAATAGGGCAGTCATTAAACCTTAAAGTTCCAAAAGTATCTCCTTTGACTTCATGTCTCATATCCAGGGTGCGCTGATGCAATAGCTAGGCTCCCACAGCCTTGGGCAGCTCTGCCCCTGTGGCTTTGCAGGGTATAGCCCCGCTCCTGGATGCTTTCATGGGCTGGTGTTGAGTGTCTGTGGCTTTTCCAGGTACATGGTGCAAGTTGGTGGATCTACTATACTGGGGTCTGGAGGACAGTGGCCCTCTTCTCACAGCTCCACTAGATAGTACCTCAGTAGGGACTCTGTGTGAGGGCTTCACATTTCCCTTCCCCACTGCCCTAGTAGAGGTTCTCCATGAGGGTTCCACCCCTGCAGCAGACATCTGCCTAGACATCCAGGTGTTTCCATACATCTTCTGAAATCTAGGCAGAGGTTACCAAACCTCAATTCTTGCCTTCTGCGCACCTGCAGGTCCAGCATCACATGGAAGCTGCCAAGGTTTGGGGCTTGCATTCTCTGAAGCAATGGCCATAGCTGGAGTGGCTGGAATGCAGGGCACAAGTCCAAAGGCTGTACACAGCAGGTGGGAGGCTGGACTCGGCCCAGGAAACCACTTTTTTCTTTCCCCTAGGCCTCCAGGCCTGTGATAGGAGGGGCTGCTGTGAAGGTCTCTGACATACCCTGGAGACATTTTCCCTTGTCTTGGTGATTAACATTCAGTTCTCATTATTTGTGCAAATTTCTGCAGCCAGCTTGAATTTCTCCCCAGAAAATAGGGTTTTCTTTTCTGTTGCATTGTCAGGCTGCAGAATTTCCAGAATTTTATGCTGTGCTTTCTCTTGAATGCTTTACTGCTTAGAAGTTTCTTCTACTGGATGCCATAAATCATCTCTCTCAAGTTCAAAGTTCCACAGATCTGTGGGGCAGGGGCAAAATGCCACCAGTTTCTTTGCATAGCAAGAGTGACTTTTACTCCACTTCTGAAAAGATTTCCCATCTCCATCTGAGACCACCTCATCCTAGACTTCATTGTCTGTATCACTATCAGCATTTTGGTTAAAGCCATTCAACAAGTCCCTAGGAAGTTCCATACTTTCCCACATCTTCCTGTTTTCTGAGCCCTCCAATTCTCTAGGAAATTCCAAAGTTTCCCACATTTTCCTGTTCCAACCTCTACCTGTTACCCAATTCTAAAGTCGCTTCCATATTTTCAGGTATCCTTTTAGCAGCACTCCACTCTACTATACCCATTTACTATATTAGTCTATTCTCACCGCTGCTATGAAGAAATAACCAAGACTGAGTAATTTATAAAGGAAAGAGGTTTAATTGACTCATGGTTCTGCAGGGCTGGGGAGGCCTCAGGAAACTTACATTCATGGCAGAAGGGGAAGCAAACATGTCCGTCTTCACATGGTAGCAGTGAGGAGAAGTGCTAAGCAAGAGGAAAAACCCCTTATAAAACCATCAGATCTCGTGAGAACTCACTCACTATCATGAGAACAGCATGGAGTGTAACCGCCCCCATTATTCAATTACATCCCACTGGGTCCCTCCCATGACGCATGGGGATTATGGGAACTATGATTCAAGATGAGATTTGGGTGGTGACACAGCCAAATGATATCAGATCTCCATGGTATATAATTTTATTTCATACATATTTTGTGTGCGTGTGTGTGTTTGCGTAAAGTATGTTACCATTTATATAAGAAGAATGTTGTATATGTTCTTTTGCATATACATATATTAGAACATCTCGGAAGGATATGTAAGAAATGTATAACATTAACTACCTATGAATATAGTTAACGTAATTTAAACTATAAATACAGCTGTTAAAAACCAAAGTTTGCCCAGTCCACTGTGACTTTCGCCTGTAATTCCAGCACTTGGGGAGGCTGAGGCAGGCAGATTGCCTGACATCAGGAGTTCAAGACCAGCCTGGCCAACATAGCGAAACCCCTTCTCTACTAAAAATACAAAAAAATTAGTTTGGTGTGGTGGTGGGCTCCTGTAATCCCAGCTGCCTCTGAGGCTGAGGCAGGAAAATCACTTGAACCTGGGAAGCGGAGGTTGCAGTTAGCCGAGATTGTGCCATTGCACTCCAGCCTGGGTGATAGCCAGACTCCATCTCAAAAATAAAAAGAACTCGTATCAAGGCACTTCCAGTTTTTCAGGTGTTAATTTGTAATGATGTGATTACGGCCCAACTGGATTATGTTATAAACTTTCAGCCAAGCTTATCCAGCTCTTGGCCTGTGGGTGGCATGTGGCCCAGGACAGCTTTGAATGCCACCCAACACAAATTTGTAAACTTTCTTAAAACATTATGAGATTTTTTTGCCCTCTTTTTTTTTTTTTTTTTTTTTTTTTAGCTCATTGGCTATCGTTAGTGTATTTTGTGTGGCCCAAGACAGTTCTTCTTCCACTGTGTATTGGTGTGTTTTCTGTGGCCCAGGGAAGCCAAAAGATTGGGCACTCCTGCTTTAAGCAATTGCATTTTATATTTTATTATACAAGAAAAGCAAACTTTGTTTAACAATTTAAATCCAACAATTTAATTTGCATTTTTACTTCACTAATCTAGGTGTGGATGGCAGAACAGAAGATATCATATGATAAGAAGAAACAAGAAGAATTGATGCAGCAATATCTTAAAGAACAAGAATCATATGATAATAGGTAAGAAATTCTGTTATGCCAATATATCTAGAATTATCAATTTCATGGGAATAATTTCCTACTGAATGATATATTAAGTCAGCTTTTTGGGATCGAATACCCAACTATAGGATTCTTTTCTTTCCCTGAGGGCTATCTCTTTTACTCTCATACCTGTAGATGGCCACTTTTTCCGGCTTTACCCATAATTCATGTAAAATATAGATTCATGTGACTCATATACAGTCTTTGAGCAAGTCTCAAATTAGGCAAAGCTTAGAAGAACAATCATATCTACACTTGAACTGCTGAGACCTCTTACAAACTTATTTCTTTAACACACTCAAATGAAAAGATACGCAGGACACTTTCAAGAGGAAAAGTAAAGTGACTTTATTTGACATGCCTGTCATTGTTCTGTTAAAAGCTGTATCGTGGCTAGGGTTCTTAATTGGTGTCTTCCAACGTGGTACCTGCCTTTAGCTATTGTGTTGTATGTGCAGATTTAACACTGAAACTGGTTTCTCTTGGTTAATCAAGCAACTGAATAGTGGTGTTTTGGTAAATTGTCCATGAAGTTCAGTTTTCAATCAAAATATGGAATTTAGCAAAGTAATACTAAACTATTAATACTTTTTAAAATATAATATATTGAGAGGAAAGTTAAAGAAATAAAAGTTAAATAGCTTTCTCTCTAATTTTATTTAATCTTATTAACTTTTATTGAGTACCTACTCCATGCATGGCAATAAGTGGTATTATAGGTACCTATAAAAGTGTGTGAAGTGTAGTTTCTCTCTACCCTTAAGAAACCCTAGTAAGAGATACATACATATAGTTCAAGGCCAAATATAATAACTGATATATTAAAAGCATACACTGCTTTTGAAAATACAGCATGTTAGTATAGGAAAGAATAATTCCATTTAGGATAACAGAAGACTTTATGGACGAGGTGACATTTAAGCTGAAATCTGAAGAATGATAAGGATTTAGATAGGTGGTTCTCAACTGAGCATCATTTTTTGCACACACCCCTCACCCCCCCAACCCTGCCCAGGGAACATGTGGCAATGTTTGGAGACATTGTTTTGATAATGTTTTGATTGTCACAACTGTGGACTCGGCTGCTATCAACATCTAGTGAGTGAAGACTATGGATGCCGCAAAACAGCTTACAAAGCATAGGACAGCTCCACACAACAAAGAACTATCTAGTCCAAAATGTCAATAGCATCACTGTTTAAAAACCCTAGTTTAGTTGGGCGCAGTGGCTCATGCCTATAATCCCAGCACTTTGGGAGGTCAAGGCGAGCAGATGACCTGAGTTCGGGAGTTCGATACGAGCCTGACCAACATGGAGAAACGCCATTTCTACTAAGAAATACAAAATTAGCCAAGCGTGGTAGCGCATGCCTGTAATCCCAGCTACTCGGGAGGCTGAGGCAGGAGAATCGCTTGAACCTGGGAGGCAGAAGTTGCGGTGAGCCAAGATCACGCCATTGCACTCCAGCCTGGGCAACAAGAGCGAAACTCCATCTCAAATAAATAAACAAATATATAACAAACAAATAAATAATATAAAAACCTAATTTTTATATTATTAATAGTAGAAACATATTGGAAAATGGAGAAGGTGTTCAGGAAACAATTGTTGAGTTAGAGGGATAAAAACAGACTGGAGGTAGAAAACTAGATTTGAAACAGATCACAGTATTCATGTTTATTCTTTATCTTTAAAAAAAGTTACTATTTTCCCTTTTAATTAATATTTGAAGCCCTGCAAATACCCTGTTTCTCCTTGGACTTTTGCCTAATTTTGGTATTCATCAGTAGATCTTGCCTGCATCAATTATTTATTTCTGTGATGTTCTAATGGTTATTTTCTATTTCTGTCATTCCTTCTACGTTTATTTATTTGAATTCCTCTGTAAGGAAGAATTTCCCTTATCTAGTTGTTTATTTTCTATCAATATGGACTCATGGCTGTTTATTTAATTCTTTGGATTATAATATAATACTATTGTTACTTATTTTCTTGCTCCAGTTGTTTCAGTTTGGGCCATTGAGAGCTTCGTTAGGTTGGCTCTTATATCCATTTAACATGCACCAACCCTGTTTTGTTTTGTTTTTTTTTAATGCTGCTTCTGGTCCCATGAGATGGTCAGACTTGTCTTTTATTTTCCCTGATGCAACACTGGAATCAACCAGTTTTCCAAGGCACCCAGGTTCCTTTCATTGGTGAATGATATTTAGAAACCAGGATCTGAGCACTAAGTGTGTTCATTGCCACTAAGATGTTATTACTTCTAGGTTTGGTCATTTGAGTGCAAATGTATGAGTAATTGGTCATTTGCCAGTAGGTCCCTATAATATCACTTATTACCATGCATGGAGTAGGTACTCAATATTTCTTCGTCTTTCAAAAGTGCTGTTTTTGATAGCCGATTTCATTCTTCAGTAATCTGTGGTTTCTCTTTTAAGTTTTTACTGTCCTAGAGATTTCTTAATGTTTATTATATCAATCGCTTTAGTCACTTTATACTTTTTTCTTAAATGAAAAAAAATTTTTTTGAGAGGAAGGTCTCGCTCTGTTGCCCAGGCTGGAGTGCGGTGGTGCAATTATATCTCACTGCAGCCTCAAACTTCTGGGTTCAAGCGATCCTCTTGCTTCAGCCTCCTGAGTAGCTGGAACTACAGGCATACACCACCACACCTGGCTAATGTTTTATTTTTTGTAGAGACAGGGTCTCTCACTCACTGTATTACTCAGTCTGATCTTGAACTCCTGGACTCAAGCAATCCTCCTGTCTTGGCCTCCCAAAGTGCTGGGATTACAGGCATGAGCCACCACGCCCAGCTGAAAATCACATTTATTATTCTGTCTAGGTAAATATGAAGATTTATGGGATGTCCAAAAAACTATGTAAGTTTTTAGTTGAGGTTAAAACAAAAATACCAATATTATACCCATACCTTTTACTTTATATACTTGTTGAATTTTGCATAATGTGGGAAACAATCTTTTAGTTTGGGTTTTATTATTATTTTTGTTTCAATGTAAATGAATTGGGCTGGGCACGATGGCTCATGCCTATAATCCCAACACTTTGGGGCAGGATTGCTTGAGTCCAGGAGTTTGAGACCAGCCTGGGCAACATAGTGAGACTTTGTCTCTAAAAAACAAAAAGAAACAAGGAAAGAAAGAGAGAGAAATAAATTAAAAAATACACATATAAATGAAATGGTTTGTCTGTGGGTTTTTTTGTAAAATACGTATTTTATAAAATTTACCATTTTAAGTGTGCAATTCAGTGTACCCTTAAATTCAGTGTGGTGAACTATCATCATTTCCAAAACTTTTTCACTATCTCCAACAGAAACTTTGTAACCATTAAACCATTAAAGAATAATTCCCTATTCCCCTTGGCCCACAGCCCCGGGCAACCACCATTCTACTTTCTTTGTCTATGAATTTGCCTATTCTAAATACCTCATATAAATGGAATCATATATTTGTTCCTTTGTGTCTGGCTTGTTTCACTTAGCATAATGTGCCCAAGGTTCATATATATTGTAATATGTATCAGCACTATATTCCTTTTTATGGCTGAATAATTCTCCTTTGTATGTACATACCACATTTTGTTTATCCATCTGTTTGAGTCTTGGGTTACTTCCATCTTTTGGCTATTGTGAATAATGCTGCTATAAAAGTTGGCATAGAAATAGCTGGTCAAGTCCTTGTTTTTAGTTCCTTTGGATATATACCTAGGAGTGTAATTGCTGGATCACATGGTAGGTTTATGTTTAGCGTTTTGAGGAACCATGAAACTGGTTGTCACAGTGACTGCACCATTTTACATTTCCTACTAGTAATGGACTTGGATTTCAGTTTCTCTGTATCTTCTCTAGCATTTGTTATTTTCCTTTTTTTTTCCAGAAGATAGCCATCCAGTAGGTGCAAGGTGATATCTCATTGTGATTTTGATTTGCATTTCCCTAATAACTAGTGATACTGAGCTTGGCTTTCAGTGTATTTGATTTTGATTTTATTTATTTATTTATTTATTTATTTTGAGATGGAGTCTCACTCTATCGCCCAGCCTGGAGTGCAGTGGTGTGATCTTGGCTCACTCCAACCTCTGCCCCCCAGGTTCAAGCGATTCTCCTACTTCAGCCTCCCGAGTAGCTGGGACTACAGGCACCTGCCACCACGCCCAGCTAATTTTTGTATTTTTAGTAGAGACATAGTTTCACTATGTTGGCCAAGCTGGTCTCGAACTCCTGACCTCAAGATCCACCTGCCTCAGCCTCCCAGAGTGCTGGCATTACAGACGTGAGCCACTGCGCCGGGCTAATTTTGATATTTTTAATGATGTGAATTTAAGATATAACTTATACACCTGTTTAAAGTGTTTGTTGTTTTTAAGTATATTTAGACTTTTGGAGCCATCACTGTAATCTAATTTCAGAACATTTACATTATCCAAAAAAGAAATCTTCTATCTATTAGCAGTCACTTCTCATTCCCCTGCCTTGTCCCCCTTCTACCTCTCAGTGCTGAGCAGCCACTAATTTCCTTGCTGTCTCTATAGATTTGCCTATTCTGGACATGTCCTATGAATTAGATCATATGTCATGTGGTCTTTTGTGACTGGCTTCTTTCACATAGCGTAATGCTTTTGAAGTTGACCCTTGGTATTGCATATATCAGTATTTCAATCCCTTTTATTGCTGAATATCACTCTGTCTGTATCTACATCTATTGGATGTAGATCCCTGTGGCCTTTTGCTTCTTTTTTACAGGTCTTTATAGAATCCAGTGGATATAAGGAGAGGAATTATAATCATGTCATATATCCTTTGTGATTGTCTTTTCCAAATATAAGGAAAAATTATGTTCACTCTTTAGCCTCCTTCTTTATTATTTTTACTTGGATCTTATGAATTAAAACTTTGACTCAACCAGTCATTCCATTCATTACAGAGCTTTTTGTTCTAAAAAACCTAGCGTATCTTTTTTTAAACAGAGCTCAAACAGGGAACTTTCAGTGTTAAAACAGAACTATAAATAATGTGATTTTTGTCATGCACCAGACACTGAGTCCATCATATTAATTGGCATGTGTAGACTTTTTTGCTGCTGTTGTTGTTTTTGAGACAGAGCCTGGCTCTGTCACCCAGGCTGGAATGCAGTGGCACGATCTCGGCTCACTGCAACTTCTGCCTCCCAGGTTCAAGTGATTCTCCTGCCTCAGCCTCCCGAGTAGCTGGAATTACAGGTACACACCACTACGCCTGGCTATTTTTTGTATTTTTGGTAGAGATGGGGTTTCTCCATGTTGACCAGGCTGGTCTCAAACTCCTGACCTCAGGTGATCCACTTGCTTCGGCCTCCCAATGTGCTGGGATTACAAGTGTGAGCCACTGTGCCCAGCCATAGACTTTCTTTAAATTATTCTTTTTTCACTGGCCTCATGAAAGAATTTTATTTTCTCATTTACTGTGACTCTTACAAGCCTTGGTTGGATTTGACTTACTAAAGAAATCCCTGAGAGACTCATTTTTTCCAAAACTGATCCCTTTGCCTTTTCTTTTTTTGTTGGGAAAAAACAAAACAATTTGATCCCTTACAATTAAGAAAAGGTGTTGGCATTCTTTAACTTAATTGTAAATTTGTGATGGCATATAGGATTTCAAAGTTGTCATAATTCCCACAGCATTTCAGGGTTTGAGAAAATCCTGTAAGAAAAATAACCGTATTATTTTTCCTCTTTTTTGTTAAGATGGCTAGGGTCTCTCAGGTAGTAAGAAAGTCTCAGAGCTTATAACCAGTTACTAAAGAGGCAGCACTGTTTAATTTCCATTTGGATGTAATCTAGTTAGTGGAGTAAAGTTTTGGAATTCTGTTTCTAACAAAAATATTTCATCCTAATTCCCTTAGGTTTTTTGGTGGGGAGTGGATTATTCTATAATTTTTTTTTTTTTTTTTTGTCCTACATAAAATTGTTAACTTTGTCTTGTTTCACTTAGATTGCTTATGGGAGATGAACGTGTAAAGAATGGCCTTAATTTCATGTATGAAGCCCCACCAGGAGCTAAAAAAGGTACTTATCTCCTTCCTTTTCTTTTTCTTTTTCTTTCTTTTTTTTTTTTTTGAGATGGAGTCTTGCCCTGTCATCTAGGCTGGAGTGCAGGGGCACCATCTCGGCACACTACAACCTCCACCTCCTGGGTTCAAGCAGTTCTCCTGCCTCAGTCTCCCGGGTAGCTGGGATTACAAGAGCATGCCACCACGCCCAGCTAATTTTTGTGTCTTTAGTGGAGACAGAGTTTCACCATGTTGGCCAGGCTGGTGTTGAACTCCTGACCTCCTGATCCACCCGCCTCAGCCTCCCAAAGTGCTGGGATTATAAGTGTGAACCACCTCACCTGGCCTCCTTCCTTTTCTTTTAAGTCTTGGATGTGTTTGCAGCTAAAGATTGAAAAGTACTATGACAGATATTTTTTTAAAGTTGCTCTCCATCTTTTAAAATTGCTATTATCCTGTGAAGATAATAAAAACTATAATCATACAACAGAATAAATACTAAAAAATATCTTTCTAATCTGGTAATATTTCATAATGTGCCCTTGAGGAGGAAAAAATCCTTTATGTCCAAAGTACACTTATTCTTTCATAATTTGTATATGTATCTTTAGTCCTTCTTACTAAATATTTAATGCATTTGTAAATAAAAAACATAATATTCACTGTCAATGAACAGTAAAAAGTTTAATAACTGTGAATTAACATGCTTATTAATTTTAATTTTGTATTTTATCCTGCAGTGGTCTGAATTTTTATCTTGTGAAAGAAGAAAAAAAGTCAAACCAATGAATTCTTATAAGTGACAATTAAATAACATGATATAGTGAATACAGTAGATTTTTATATTGATGTTTTTAACTTGTCTTACCTTTTTTCTTCCATATTTTTGATATGCAATCAAGAAAACAAAGAGGTAAAGGACTATTTTCTGTGTCTGAATTTACTTGCAATTGATTGTGTTATATGGAAAAATTAAAAGAATTTTCAATGAATGTTTTTAGAAAGAAGAAACAGAAGGAGAAACCGAATACAAATTTGAATGGCAGAAAGGAGCCCCACGAGAAAAGTAAGGACTGGTTTACTTTTAAGACCAGATATGTATCGTTAAGTTTACATTTACTGATATCCCATTTTATGTTGCTTTTTCAGTCATTAGAGGAGGCAACTGATGTGAAAAGTTATTTTTAATGATTTTAATTAGCTGTCTTATTCAACTAATCTGCTTGATCATAGTCTTTTGTTTTATATACTTTTTCATTTTTTTAAAATCACAGATTATCAGACTAGACACATAATAACTAAATGGTGTTTGGAAATACTAGATAGATTTTATAGTTCTATATTCTTACTGAAGTAATATATTTCATAATGTTCTTAGAAGTGTAAAACTGTTTTTCTGATTAACTGCTGTTTAATTTTTAAATTATTCTTAATTTTGTGTTTGTACATTTCCTCTATTTAATAGATATGCGAAAGATGACATGAACATCAGAGATCAGCCCTTTGGTATTCAGGCAAGTAACACATATTTTACTCTGTAAGAATAATTTTTATTTAATAAATATATTTTTATATTGTTGTCTGAAAGGTGTTTAAGCTGAAAAGGGGCACTGTGGGTTTTGATTTGTATGAGATAATATAAGGAATAGAGGAGAAAACATAAAATGTAATAGGCTGATAAAAGACAGGAATCAGGCTGGGTGCGGTGGTTCATGCCTGTAATTTCAGCGCTTTGGGAGGCTGAGGTGGCGGATCATGAGATCAGGAGTTCGAGACCAGCCAGGCTGACATAGTGAAACCCTGTCTCTACTAAAAGTACAAAAAATTAGCCTGGCATGGTGGCGGGTGCCTGTAATCCCAGCTACTCAGGAGTCTGAGGCAGGAGAATCACTGGAACCCGGGAGGTGGAGGTTGCAGTGAGCCGTGACTGCGCCACTGCACTCCAGCCTGGGCAATAGAGTGAGACTCCATCTCAAAAAATAAAAAAAAAAGACAGGAATCAAACTTTTATAGTGAGAGCTATAATGATATTGGTCTCTGTAGTTTTCAAAAAATTTGGAGAATCAGCTCAATGTCAAGAAAAGATTTAAATCTATTATTGGTTTAGAATCAGGACAGACTATCATCAGAGGGCAAATCCTTGTTGTAAAGAAAGTTTTATTGAAACACTGCTTTGCCTATTCATTTACTTATTGGCTATGGCTGCTTTCCCACTACAGAAGCAGAGTTGAGTAGTTAGAATAGACAACATCTGTCCCCAAAAGCCTATAAGAATATTTACTACATTTGGACCTTTACAGAAAATGTTTACTAGCTCCGGGTTTCGAAATTTGAAACTTTAAAGGTTAACTTATTAAAATGAGAGAATTTAAGCTTAATTTCTTCACATAATGACATAATTCTTTTTGGTATTTTACCATTTCTTTTTGGATGACATTATATTGCCACCAAGTGAAAGGTAAAAAGAAATGAGATTCAGCTTAGTTTCTAGGCAAAATTTATAGTGAAATATTTTAGTCTTTGTATTCAATTACCAAACATAGTTTGGAGTCTTTTTCCCTGGAGATCTTTTAAAAATGTAATTCAGCTTAAATTCTATCAGGGAATAGGAATTTGAACATTGGTTAGATTCTTACTTTTTCAGTAACCAAAATCACATTCATTATTTCTCAGGTTCGAAATGTGAGGTGCATTAAATGTCACAAATGGGGTCATGTCAACACAGATCGAGAATGTCCTTTGTTTGGTCTTTCTGGAATCAATGCAAGTTCGGTTCCTACTGATGGCTCAGGTAGGCACTAGACATGATTTGTTTCGGGAGAGGACAAACAAGGAAAGATAAAACAACATTTTTCTTTGCTCTTTCTGGGTATTGTTTTATTTGGGTTTGTGTGTGTGGTTTTTATTTTTGTTTGTTTGTTTGTTTTTGACTAAGACCATTCCCAAAATATGATTAATGGGAAAATCTGATCATATATGTTGAATTGAAATGCTGTGTAATAGGATTAAGTTAAAATTTTCCAGCCCAAGGCCCTATGAACTAAGTCTTAAAGTAAAATACATTAAACATAGTTTATCAGACTAGTAGCCTAAAAATGGAAGGAAAAAATGGTTATTTCTCATATTCATATTCTCCTGAATTATAAAAATAGACTGTACTGAAAGCCTCAGAAGCCATCTCTTTTTAGTACAGAGGTAAAAACAAAGCTGAGTATGTTAAAATTGTTTTTTACTTAAAGTTACTTACTGTCCTGCATATTACCGTCTATTTCAGAAAAATGGGTCTAATTTGGTTTAGATCATTTTGGTTCTTTTTCTAAAGAGATACTAAACTGAGAAGTTTTAACTTAAATTTATCAGTGCTTTGTTAGTATATTACTGAAACAGGCACAATAATCCAACTCCAGCTTGTAATAGATCATAATAGAGATAATCTGTTTAATCCTGTAACCTTAAGCAAGGCCTTTCACTTTTATGAACTTCAGCTCCTTATTTTAAAATAAGGATGATAGTATAACTTGGAGATTTTCTGCATTTTTAAAGCAGCTACAGAACCCTTTTTTTTTCTTTTAAGAAATCTGACATGAGACCTCAGTATACAGAACATATAAAAGCGGGGCTGCTCTATTGAAGCAGATGCTCTGGGCATGAAGCCCTGAAGCCCTGAAGCCCTGTCCTCTCAGGCCACCAAGGCCTGTGATGCACCTCCTTAGACTCCCTTTGGCTTTCACTGCTGCCTCAGTCTGACCCCAGGGTTTACCCTCAATCAACACACGATCTTCAGCCTCTATTCGATAGCTAGAGATTCTTCAGCAAGCTGATCAGGCTATAGGATTCAAAGTGCCAGTTTTCCTATTAGGAGTTTAGGAATTTGATGAATGATAAGCTTGGTTTTTTTGTTTGTTTGTTTTTTGAGACCAAGTCTGGCTCTGTTGCCCAGACTGGAGTGCAGTGGCACAATCTCGGCTCACTGCAACCTTCAGCTCCTGGGCTCAAGCTCTCTTCCCACCTCAGCCCCCCGAGTAGCTAGCTGAGACTGCCAACACACACCACCATGCCTGGCTAGTTTTTGTATTTTTTAATAGAGATAGGGTTTTGCCATGTTGCCTAGGCTGGTCTCCAACTCCTGCCTCAGCCTCCCAAAGTACTGGGATTACAGACATGAGCCACTATGCCTGGCCAGTAACCACCTTTTAAGTAGAAGGAAACTGCACAGTTTAAGTAAAAGGAAATTATTCGCTCAGTATCAATTAGGTGAGACAATACTGATAGGGACTTAGGTCTGGCAATCTCTGACAAAAGAACATCCCACTGATACCACAGTACAGGTACCCTTAAAAACTTACCTACCTAATGCCTCCTCCTCCCTTGCCCCCAGCTAACTAGTAGAAGAAGGGAGAAAGGCCTCAAAGGAAATAAAGCCCCAAAGGAAATGAAGTGTATGTTATATACCCGTTGGCTCAAATATTTCTGACCACTTCTTTTTTAGTCACAGGGATTTGTTGTTACGTCGAAGTACAACCTGTTTTCTGGAAGGGGTTGCATCTTATCTTTTCTTTCACTCGAACCTTATAGTGCCCCTGCAACTGCATGACTCATGGTTGACTTGAGACAGGCAGAAGTAGTAGTTGTCTTTATGCCTCAGCCTTGTCTAACTCTGATCCTGAGTGGCATAGACTCCAGACTTAGTGCTTTCTTTTAATAATCAATAGACTTGATTTCTCTTGAGTCTATATTAGAAAGTCTGCTAATAATCAGAACTTGTGCTAACTGAATAGTTAACCTGTTTTTAAGAGTGTTGAAAACACGAAAACCTCAAAAAAACATGCCCACAATTATGTGAATTCAGATATAACAAAGCTGGTTATTGGCTCTTCTCCAGCCCTCCATTTCTTTCTTTTTTTTTTTTTCTGAGACAGAGTCTCGCTTTGCCACCCAGGCTGGAGTACAGTGGTGCGATCTCGGCTCACTGCAAGCTCCTCCTCCCGGGTTCATGCCATTCTCCTGCCTCAGCCTCCCGAGTAGCTGGGACTACAGGTGTCCACCACCACGCCCGGCTAGTTTTTTGTATTTTTAGTAGAGACAGGGTTTCACTGTGTTAGCCAGGACGGTCTCAAACTCCTGACCTCATGATCTGCCTGCTTCGGCCTCCCAAAGTGCTAGGATTACAGGCGCGAGTCACCGCGCCCGGCCCTCCAGCCCTCCATTTCTATTCATTAACCTTATAATAACTCAGTCACTCAATCTATACAATTAACATTTTTGGAACCCTCTTATGGTGGGGTTTTACTGTGGTACTATTCCTTAGTAAAATGAACTTTTTCAGGATCAAATTAATGAAGTAGAAAAAATGCTCAAGTATTTGGTTCCTATCAAGTTTTTAACATTTATGTAACCAGGCTGAAGAAGTCTTTCTCTATCTAAATGAATTGAGCACCTGGGTGGGAGAAGATGAGAAGCATTACCTTTGTGGAAACAGTATGGTTTCTCTGCATGAAGCTGATACCCCTAATATAGAAAATGTTCTTTCAGTGCTGGGCATGGTGGCTCATGCCTGTAATCCCAGCATGTTGAAAGGCCAAGGCAGGAGGATCGCTTGAGCTCAGGAGTTTGAGACCAGCCTGGGCAACATGATGAAACCCATCTCTACAAAAAATTCAAAAAAATTTAGCTGGGCTTGGTGGTCTGCACCTGTAGTCCCAGCTACTCGAGAGGCCAAGGCAGGAGGATCATTTGAGCCCAGAAGGTTGAGGCTACAGTGAGCCAGGTTTGCACCACTGTGCTCCAGCCCAGGTGACAAAGCAAGACTCTGTCTCAAAAACAAAAATGTTCTTTCAAGTCAATATGAAAAAGATGAACACACAAACATGAAGGAGCAAAGGACATAAAGATAGTTTACAAAAGGAGGAATTCAGATGACCATTAAACATATGAAAATATTTTCAACAACATTAATAACCAAAGAAATGAAAACTAAAACAATATGTTACCTTTTTGCCTGTCAAACCTTGGTAAAGATTTTAAAAGGTATGCATCCAGTATTTTCACAAGTGTGGTAAAATGAACATTTTATTTTGTGTTTTGTTTTTCTTTGGGACAGGGTGTCATCCTGTTGCCCAGACTGGAGGGCAGTGATACTGGTCTCAACTCATTGCAACCTCTGCTTCCCAGGCTCAAACAAT
>NW_012104254.1:4653237-4663131 GCF_000951045.1 Mandrillus leucophaeus
TTTTTGTAGAGATGGGGTTTCATCATGTTGCCCAGGCTGGTCTCGAACTCCTGAGCTCAAATGATCATCCCACCTCAGCCTCCCAAAGTGCTGGGATTACAGATGTGAGACGTCGCACCCAACCAAAATGAACATTTTAACCCTCTCTTGATAAATTAGAGCAACCTTTCTGGAAAGGTTATATATTTGCTGATATATATCGAAAGCCTGAAAAACATGCATAGCTTTTTACCTAGAAATTTGCCTTCCAGTAATTTATAATAAAAATGTGATAAGGTAGATTTTCAGAGATTTATAGTAGTGAAAGATTGACAGCAACCCTAAATGTTCATCAGTGGTTGGTAAAATAAACATGTTTATTCAATCATCATTTATGGAGCACTTTTTCTGTGCCAGACCTTGTTCTAGGCTCTAGGAACACAATACCAAAACCTTTCATTATATTGAGAATGACACACAGTAAACAAATAAGAAAATATCAGGTATTTATAAGTTCTGTGATGAATGTTTAATTGGATACTGTGATAAGAACTAAATGGGGAATTACTTTAGATTAAGTGGTCAGGAAGGGCTCCTCTAAGGAAGCAACGTTAAGCTGAGACCTAAATGACAGGAAGGATGCTGGCATGGCATGCAAGACATGGGAAAAGAGCATTGAGTATCTTAGGCAAAAGGAATAACCTTTCATATAGAGAAAACCATCAGTTCTGAGAAGCCATGTACTTAGTGGTTAAGCACACAGACTGAGGAGCTGTGGAGCTACACAGATGCCTCTTTTGCAGCCAGGTTTACAGCCAGGCATCTGTGTAGCTCCCTACATAGCTAAGTGTTTGCTACTTAGTATCTGTGTAACTTTAGGCAAGCTGCTTAACATCTCTCTGCCTGCATTTGCGTAATTCTTAGAACTGAAGTTTTTTGCTTACTTTGTGAAATAATTATATTTGCCAACTCTGTATTTGACATCTTACACATCAGCCAGTAAGTTTTATTTTTTGAACTCAAGCTCTCATAGAAGATACAGGCTCAACCCCTGATTTACAGTCTAATCAGACACATCAGATTAACATAGAGTAATCCCAGTTTACAATCTAGTCAGGAAAACAAAGTATGGTATTATGTAAGGCTCTATTTAATAGAGAGTAACTGAATGTTAAATTACGTAGCTAATAGAGGAGGTGGGACTAAAATGAGCTTTGAAGAATTAAAACTTAGGTAGAAAGAAAGGTTGACCAAAGAAGAAAGATTAGAAGAAAAACATAAGCACAGAAGATTTTAACTTGGATGACTTTAAATGATAGCAGCAGACTTAAATGACTCTCAAAAAGCTGGCCGAAAGGGTTTGGCCACTGATGCTATAGCCAGTGTTTACTCAAACTTACATAATGGAAAGGTTCACTTAAGTATTTTGTGTAAATGTTGGTTCCCAAGCCCCTGTTGCAGAAGGGCTGTTGAAGAAGAGTCCTGAGAGGAGGGAGAAGTCTGAGCATCTTACTCTCCAAGATGGCGTTCATGATCTGAAAGTTTGGTGAAACCACTGTAAGCAAAATTAATGCCATGGAAGACTCTGTGTGTGTGTGTGTGTGTGTGTGTGTGTGTGTGTGTTTTGCATGTAAGAAGAAACACACACACACACACACACACACACACAGGGGGATAGTATTAAGGAAAAGGAAAGATGATAATGCGTTGAAAGAGTTTTTTGTTTTTTTTTTTTAAGGTGAGTGAAGACATTTTCAACATCATTTCTAATTTTTCACCATTGTAAACAGTCTAAATATCCAGCACTAGGGGAATGGCAAAGTAAACTGTTGATATCTTAAGTAAACTAAGTAATACAATTGAATCTATGCTATGATTCTAATATAAATCTGTGGGCATGTAAATTAGGACTGGAAGGAAACAAACATGAAAATAGTATGTTAATTAGGTGAAATTACAGGTAATTTTATTTTTATATTAAAATGTGTGATTAAAAAGAAACTTAAAATTTAGGCTTTTCAAACATTGAATGTCACATGATTTTCTTCAGAAGGCTAATGTTTTCCTTTGTACTCCCATATTAAACTTATTTTCAGAATAATTGGAACAGCTAAAAAAAGAGTTACTGGTGTGTTGTAAAGGCTATGTTCATGATGAGAAATAACTAGCAGACTGAATTAATTCTTTGCCTCAGTCTTTATAGAATAAGATGTTAGGGAAATTTCCATTTCCAGTTTTTCCATTCAAACTGACATGGTATGAGAACAAATACTTGTAAATACATTGGGTATTTTAATTTCTTAAATCTTGTGTCTTAGAATATCTGAACTCTATGATAAAATTATGATTTAAAAAATCAGTAACTTTCACCATCTGTGATGCCACATAAAATGATGAAAATTACTGATCTATTTCTTAGGCATCATCAAGGTTGAGAACCATCAGCTTAAACTATATGTAAGAACAACTAACGATTTGGGAGCAAAGTACCTTTTTCTGTTTCTTTAAATTATGTTTTACTTATTACAAAGTCATGAATCTACCCTAAGGAAATAATCATGGATATGTTCAAACATTTAGTCACAAAGGATTATGTATACAGTAAAAGAGAGGCTGGGCTTGGTGGCTCACACCTGTAATCCCAACAGGTGAGGGAGGCCAAGGCAGGAGGCCAAATCACCTGAGGTCAGGAGTTTGAGACCAGCCTGGACAACATTGAGAAACCCTGTCTCTACTAAAAATATAAAAATTAGCTGGGCGTGCTGGTGTGCACCTGTAATCCCAGCTACTCAGGAGGCTGAGACACGAGAATCGCTCAAACCTGGGAGGCAGAGGTTGCAGTAAGCCGAAGTTGTGCCACTGCACTCCAGCCTGGGCTACAGAGAAAAAAAATAAAGAACACCTAAATGTCTAATAAAATGATATTAAGTGAGTAATTATAGAATATTGTTACAATGGAATACTATCCCATGTAGCTATTTTAAGTGATATGAAGATTTCTTAATGATATGAACGTTTACAATCTTTGGTCAAATAAGAAAAGCAGGTTGTAAAACAGAGTAGTTACATTTGTGTTTCTCTTTGTATCTTTAGGTAGACATGTAGACAGAGAGACAGATACTTTTAGAAAAAGGATTGGAAGGAGATAGACAATTATTAACAGTGGTTGTGTCTGGGTGGTAGGATTACTTGAGATTTTTGGTTTCATCTTTTTGGCTTACCTGTAATTCCAATAGTGAAGGTACATTGCATTTATAAGTTTTTTAAATGAACATTGTTTTAGAAGAATTAAAAACTGTACATAGAAGTAAGTTATTTAAAATTGAATTGCTCAATTAATGCCTTTAAAGTTTGACATAAATTTAGCAGTAGTAGTCAGCTAAAGCAAATAGAAACTCTGAAAGATTTCTCAAAAACAAAATCAAAATTCTACTGTATCAAATAGGAAAGCAAATAATAATGATGTTGTGTTCTGAATTTGAATGCAATGAAAAATAAACTGACCAATTTTCTAATCCACTTGCTGATTCAAGCTAAAAAAAAAAAGCCTTTTCATTAAAAAAAAAAAAAAAAAAATCACCTATTGAATAATGTCTCACCAGTGAATAGAGATTATTTTCGCAATAAGGCAATTTCAGTGGATGTGGTTATCATGGGATAATCACACCCCTGGGGTACAGCCTTGTGCCTGTAATCTCTCAGGAGTGTAATTATTTCATGATAACGGTACCCCCTGGTGTTGCATTATTTCTATTATGAAATTCTTAGTTTAGTATATAAAGTAACTTACTTTGATCACTGGAAACTGCAAGGTGCTGTTAGAATGTTCCAGCTGTGAGGTTTACGGAGACCAGCTATAAGATTTACTTCTCCTTTACAAAGATAAATTAGGCAATCAAAATGCTTCTTTGGGCTAAAATTGTTTAGAATATCCTTTCTACTGATAAGATCATCTTAACTTTATAAGTTTTCATCTACTCCAGACACTCAAAATTATATGTAAAACTTATAAGCTTCAGTGCTGACTGAATTTTTGTAAAATATTTGTATACTAGAATACAATTAAATGGCCAGCCCACCTGGATTTTATCTATATTCTATAGCCCTTGTTCTTATCATTGACTCTTAACATCTGTCAGCTACTTGTGTTTTTAATGTATGTTTAAATTAAATATTTTTAAATCCACAGTGGGCTATATCAACAGCAAGTTTGTTTTAACAACTTTTTTGAGCTGTAATTTGCATAGCATACAATTTACCTATTTGAAGCATACAATTCAGTGGCCTTTAGTATATTCACAGAGTTATACATCCATCACCACAGTCCATTTTAGAATATTTTTGTTACCCAAGAAAGATATCCCTTAGCCCTCACCCTCTAGGCCCCAGCATCAGGCAACCACTTAATTTTTTTCTGTCTCTATAGATTTGCCTACTCTGGACATTTTATACAAATAGAATCATATAATATGGGGTAAAGAATGTGGTTTTAATACCATTTTCTTTGCCTTTGAATTTCACAATGTAACACAACTAAAACCACCGATACCTGCCCCACGTTCATCCACGGAATATATTTTTCTTTTTTCTTCTTTTTTTTGAGACAGAGTCTCGCTCTGTCGCCCAGGCTGGAGTGCAGTGGTGGGATCTCGGCTCACTGCAAGCTCCACCTCCTGGGTTCACGCCATTCTCCCGCCTCAGCCTCCTGAGTAACTGGGACTACAGGCGCCCGCCACCACGCCTGGCTAATATTTCTTTTTTAGTAGAGACTGGGTTTCACCGTGTTAGCCAGGATGGTCTCCATCTCCTGACCTCGTAATTCACCCGTCTCAGCCTCCTAAAGTGCTGGGATTACAGGCGTGAGCCACTGCGCCCAGCCCGTGGGACGTATTTTTCTATGATGCTTAAACATACACACAAAAGAATGCATAGTCTTATAATAATTAAAACTTCTAACCCACAAGGGGATAAGAATTTGTGTATAAGTACCTATAAAGCAAATGAATATTAGTAAGATTGTCACAATATAAAGCAAAATTCTATCAATTAAATAATTCTTTTCCCCAAGCAAACAAAGATTTTGCACATCTTTCCATGTTTGAATTGCAGATTTATTTCTTCAGGAAGCAAACAGGTAACACTAAACAGTCACTCTGGGCCACGTGTGATGGCCCATGCCCATAATCGCCTCACTTTGGGAGGCTGAGAGGGGAGGATACTTCAAGACCAACATTTTTTGAGACCAACCTTGGCAACACAGCAAGACCCTATTACTACAGAAACTTTTTATAAATAAATCAACAGTTACTGTGTAGGAAAACTAGACCTGGGGTTGCTGGGAGTGCTAGCTCTCCTTTAGCCTGCTTCTCAACCACCCATTATGCCCACCATTGAACTCAGCTCTACACCAGCAGTGATAGTGGATCAACCAGCCCTGAAACTCTAATGCAGGCTTGCCTTGTTTGATCCTGCTTCACTTTCTTGCCCTTTGCAGATGCTGTGTTACAAATTGAAGGTTTGTGGTAAGCCTGTGCTGAGCAAATCTATCAGCACCAGTTTTCCAACTGTATGTGCTTGCTTTGTCTCTGGGTTACATGTTTGGTAATTATTGCAGTATTTTAAACTTTTATTTTTATATCATTATGGTGGTCTGTACTCAGTGATCTTTGACATTACTATTGTAATTGTTTTGAGACGCTGCAAACTGCACCTATAGAAGATGGTGAACTTAATGGATAAACGTTTTGTGTGTTCTGAATGCTCCACCCACTGCCTCTTCCCTCATCTCTCTCCCTTTCTTCAGGCCTCCCTGTTCTCTGAGACACAATGATACTGAATTTAGGCAATTAACCCTACAATGGCCTCTAAGTGTTCAAATGAAAGGAAGAATCACACATCTCTCACTTTAATCAAAAGCTAGAAATGATTAAGCTTAATAAGGAAAGCATGTTGAAAGCTGAAATAGGTAGAAAGGTAAGCCTCCTACACCAATTAGCTAACTTGTGAATGCAAAGGGAAAGTTCTTGAAGGAAATCAAAAGTGCTACTCCAATGAACACACAAATGAGAAAAAAGTGAAACAGCCTTACTGCTGATACGGAGAAAAGTTTAGTAATCTGGATAGAAGATCGAACCATCCACAACATTCCCTTAAGCCAAAGCAAGGTCCCAAACTCTCTTCAACTCTGTGAAGGCTAATAGAGGTGAGGAAGCTGCAGAAGAAAAGTTGGAAGCTAGCAGAGATTGGTTCATAAGGTTTAAGGAAAGAAGCCACAACCCTAACAAAACTGCAAGGTGAAGCAGCAAATGCTGATGTAGAAGCTGCAGCAGGTTCTCCAGAAAATATAGCTAAGATAATTGATGACGGTAGTGACACTAAACAACAGGTTTTCAATGTAGATAAAACAGCCTTCTGTTGGCAAAAGATGCCATCTACGACTTTCATAGCTAGCAAAGAGAAGTCAGTACCTGGCTTCAAAGCTTGAAAGGACAAGCTGACTCTCTTGTTAGAGGCTAATGTAGCTGATAATTTATGAAGCCAATGTTCATTTATCATTCTGAAAATTCTAGGGCCCTTAAAAATTATGCTAAATCTACTTTGCATGTGCTCTGTAAATGGAAGAACAAAGCCTAGGTGACAGCACATCTGTTTACAGCATGATTTACTGAAGATTTTAAGCCCATTGTTGAGAATTGCTGCTCAGGAAAAAAGATGCCTTTTAAAATCTTACTGCTTATTTACTATGTACCTAGTGACCCAAGACTCTAGGGACAAAGGCTAGCCAAATTCCTTATTACACAGCAATTGTATTTTCATTTTCTTTTTTAGAGTCAGGGTCTCTGTTGCCCAAGCTGAAATGCAATGGCACAGTCATAGCTCACTGCAGCTTCAAACTCCTGAGCTCAAGCAGTCCTCCTGCCTTGGCCTCCCAAAGTGCTGGGATTACTGGTGTGAGCCACCGCGCCCAGCCATTTTCTTTAGTTCAAAAATTTTTTTTTTAACTTTCTTTTTAACTACTTTTTGACTCCTGTGTTTATTTATAAGTGTGTTTTTAGATCTCTAAGTATTTGGGGATTTTCCAGCTATCTTTCTGTTACTGATTTCTGGTTGAATTCCATTATGGTCTGTGAGCATACTTTGTATGATTTCTATTCTTTTACCTTTGTTGAGGTGTCTCATATGGCCCAGAATGTGGTCTATTTGGTGAATGTTCTATACAAATGGGAGAAGAATGTATATTCTGCTGTTGTTAGAGGAAGTATTCTATTAATGTTAGTACATCCAGTTGATGGATGGTACTATTCAGTTCTATATCCTGCTGATTTTCTGCTTGCTGGATCTGTCAGTTACTGATAGAGGGGTGTTGACATCTCCAACTATTACAGCGGATTTGTCTGTTTCTAAAAACATTTATATCTGTTTTTGCCTCATATATTTTGATGCTTATTGTTAGGCATGTACACATGGGATTGTTGTATCTTCCTAGATAATTGACCCCTTTATAATTTATGTAATGTCTGTCTTTATCCTTGATGATTTTCCTTG
Organism: Mandrillus leucophaeus; assembly: GCF_000951045.1. Taxonomy (NCBI): domain Eukaryota; kingdom Metazoa; phylum Chordata; class Mammalia; order Primates; family Cercopithecidae; genus Mandrillus; species Mandrillus leucophaeus. Next base: position 4,660,762 of record NW_012104254.1, read on the forward strand.
CTCTGAAATCTACCTGTCTGACATTAATATAGGTACTCCAGCCTTATCAATTAGTGTTAGCATGGTATATATTTTTCTGTCCTTTTAATTTATCTGTGTCTTTATTTCTAAAGTGGGTTTCTTGTGGACAACAATAACGTATAGTTGGGTCTTGTTTTTTTATCTACTCAAATAGTCTTTTTTTTTTTTTTAAGAGACAGCATCCCTCTCACTTGCCCAGGCTGGAGTGTAGTGGCAAGGTCATAGCCTACTGTGGTCTCAAACTCCTGGACTTAAGCTATCCTCCCACCTTAGCCTCCCAAGTAACTAGGATATCAAGCATGCACAATCATGCCCACCAGATTTTTTGTTTTTGGGGGGTGGAGACAGAATCTTGCTCTCTTGCCCAGCTGGAGTGCAGTGGCATGATCTCGGCTTACTGCAACCTCCACCTCCAAGGTTCAAATGATTCTCCTGCCTCAGCATCCCAAGTAGCTGGGACTACAGGCGTGCAACACCATACCCAGCTAATTTTTGTATTTTTAGTAGCGACCGAGTTTCACCATGTTGGCCAAGATGGTCTCGATCTCTTGACCTCATGATCCACCCACCTTGGCCTCCCAAAGTGCTGGGAATACAGGCATGAGCCACCACGCCCAATGCCCAGCTAATTTTTTAAAATATTTTTTGTAGAGACAGACTCTCACTATGTTGCGCAGGCTGGTCTTCAACTCCTGGCCTCCTGTCTTGGCCTCCCAAAGTACTGGGATTACAGATGTGAGCCACCACACCCAGCCTCTGTCTTTTAATTGGTGTGTTAAGACCATTCTTATCAAAAGAAATGATTGAAATAGTTGGAGTAATATCTGCTATATTTGTAATTGTTTTCTATTCATTGCTGTAATTTTTTGTTTCATTTTTTGTCTCTTAGTTTCTGTTTTCTCTGATTTTAATTGAGCATTTTATAGGAATCCATTTTATCTCCTCTTTTAGTATATTAATTATACTCTAAAACTTTTTTAGTGATTGCCCTAGAACCACTTTTGTATGTGTATGCCACCGTTGTATATATAAATTTACAACTAATGTAAGTTCACTCTTGAATAATACTATACAACTTCATGGTTAGTACAGGTAACTCATAACAGAGTAACCCAGTCCCTCTTGTACAACTGAATAGCTCCCTCGCATCCCTTATAACATTGCTGCCACACATTTCATTCATATCTAAGCTATAATACCCTGTATATTGTTGTTTTCATTATTTTGAACAAACTTGTCTTTTTAGATCAGTTAAGAATATTAAAAATAAAAGATTGTATTTGACATACTTCATCTCTTTCTCAAACATTCTGCCTTTATGTAGATCTGAGTTTCTGGCCTATATGATTTTCTTTCTCACTAAGTGACTTCTTTCAATATTTCCTTAAAGACAAGTCTACTGGCAAAATTTCCTCCATTTTTGTTGTCTGAAAAGGTCTTTATTTCTTCTTCACTTTTGAAGGATACTTGCACTAGATACTAAATTTCTTCATCTTTGATTTTTTTACAGTATGAATGTGATATGCTTAGGTATGGATTTCTTGGTATTGATCTTGCTCGGTGTTTTCTGAGCTATGGATATGTGGTTTGGCATATATCATTAGTTTTGGGAAATCCTCAGCCATTGTTATTTCAAATATTTCTTCTGTTCCTTTCTCTTTTCATTCTCCATTATTTCCATTATACACATGTAACATTTTTCATAATTGTCCCACAGTTCTTGAATATTCTTTTTCTTTTCTCTCTTTTCAGTTTGAGAAGTTTCCACTGACATATCTTAAAGCTCACTGGTTCTTTCCTCCTAATGAGCCCATCAAAGACATTGTAAATATGAATTTACAACTAATCTAAGTCTGATAAGTGTTTTTTGATTTCTAGCATTTCCTTTGATTCTAAGAGCTTCCATCTCTTTGCTTACATTATCCATCTGTTCTTGCATGTTGTCCAGTTTTTCCATTAGAGTCCTTAACATATTAATCTTAGTTATTTTAAATTCCCAGTCTGATACTTCCAGAATCTCTGCCATATCTAAGTCTGGTTTGATGCTTGCTTTTCTCTTTAGACTGTGGCTTTTGCCTTTTGGCATATGATATGGGTTGGCTGTGTCCCCACCCAGATCTCATCTTAAGTCCCCACGTGTTGTGGGAAGGACCCAGTGGGAGGTAATTGAATCATGAGGGCAAGTCTTTCCCATGCTGTTCTCATGACAGTGAATACGTCTCATGAGATCTGATGGTTTTAAAAAGAGGAATTCCCGGCCGGGCGCAGTGGCTCAAGCCTGTAATCCCAGCACTTTGGGAGGCCGAGACGGGCGGATCACGAGGTCAGGAGATCGAGACCATCCTGGCT
>NW_012104254.1:4664446-4667881 GCF_000951045.1 Mandrillus leucophaeus
CAGCTGTGGCTGAAAGAGGCCAACGTAGAGCTCGGGCATGACTTCAGAGAGTGGAAGCCCCAAGGCTTGGCAGCTTCCATGTGGTGTTGAGCCTATAAGTGCACAGAAGTCAAGAATTGAGATTTTGGAACCTCCACCTAGATTTCAGATGTGTGGAAACGCCCAGATGTCCAGGCAGAAGTTTGCTGCAGGGGCAGGACCCTTATGGAGAACCTCTGCTACGGCAGTGCAGAAGGGAAATGTGGGGTTGGAGCCCCCACACAGAGTCCCTACTGGGACACTGCTTAGTAGAGCTGTGAGAAGAGGATCACTGTCCTGCAGACCCCAGAATGGTAGATCCACTGACAGCTTGCACAGTGTGTCTGGAAAAGCTGCAGACGCTCAATGCCAGCCCATGAAAGCAGCCAGGAGGGAGGCTATACCCTGCAAAGCCACAGGGGTGGAGCTGCCCAAGGCCATGGGAACCCACCTCTTGCATTGGCATGACCTAGATGTGAGACATGGAGTCAAAGGAGATCACTCTGGAACTTTAAGATTTGACTGTCCTGCTGGATTTAGGACTTTCATGGAGTCTGTAGCCCCTTTGGAAACAAAGGGGCCAATTTCTCTCATTTGGCATGGCTGAATTTACCCAATACCTGTACTCCCACTGAATCTAGGAAGTAACTAATCTGCTTTTGATTTTAGAGGCTCATAGGCAGAAGAGACTGGCTTTGTCTTGGATGAAACTTTGGACTGTGGGCTTTTGAGTTGATGCTGAAATGAGTTAGGACTTTGGGGGACTGTTGGGAAGGCATTATTGGTTTTGAAATGTGAGGATGTGAGATTGGGGAGGGGCCAGGGGTGGAATGATATGGTTTGTCTGTATTGCCACCCAGATCTCATCTTGAATTCCCATGTGTTGTGGGAGGGACCCGGTGGGAGGTAATTGAATCATGGGGGCAAGTGTTTCCCATGCTGTTCTTGTGATAGTGAGTAAGTCTCACAAGATCTGATGGTGTTAAAAAGAGGAATTCCCCTGCACAGGCTCGCTCTCTTTGCCTGCTGCCATCCAGGTAAGATGTGACTGGCTCCTCCTTGCCTTCTGCCGTGATTGTGAGGCTTCCCCAAACACGTGGAACTATAAGTCCAATTAAACCTCTTTCTTTTGTAAATTTCCCCATCTAGGGTATGTCTTTATCAGCAGCATGAAAACAGACTAATACAGCATACCTTGTAATTTTTTGTTGAAAGCTGGACATGGTGTATCATTAAAAGGAACTGAGGTAAACAGGCCTGTAAGGTGAGGTTTTATGTTTATCTGGCTAGGCCTTAGACTGTATCTACTGTTTGCTGTCACTGTAGATGTCAGAGACTAAAATTTCCTCTAGTGTCCTTGTTTTTGTCTGCCCTTATCTTTAGCTTTCCCAAAAGACTCCTCTTTCAGTATTAAGAGTCTGAGCTTTGCAGTTCTTTCCTTTTTAATCCCCTGATATTATACAGGAATGCTGCTCATGTGGTAGTAAGATGTGGGGGAGAAGGAAGCATTCTCTTATTCTATGATTAAGTCTTAGTCTTTTAGTGAGCCTGTGCCTGTGGGCTGCAACCTTCACGTGTGTTTCTCAGCTTTATTTTCCCATGTAGGCTCGGCTATGGTGACATAGTTTCCCTTGAGAGTAAGCATTTGTTAAGGAAAACAAAATGCTCTGGGCATATTTGGAAATGGTTACTTTTCCCTTTGAGCTGGCGAAAGGGAAGCACACGGAGATTGTGCTTTGGTGTTTGCAATGAGAACCTGCTGGAGACTCTGGAAGTAAAACTCATGAAAGGGGGCTCTACTATGCTTGGGCCTCTAGGAGATTTTATCTGTCAAGCTAGTCCAGCTCAGTCTCCAACAATTAGTCAAATTACTCTAAGTATTCCTACCAATGGCTGGCTCCAGCAGTAGTTTCTGATTCCAGCAAACTTTAATAGTCTGTATTACCTATCTCTCCAGTTTTCAGGGCAGCGGTTTGCCCTGAGACCTCAATTCTCTGATAAATTTAAGATTTTTAAATTTTCTGTTTTTCAACTTTTTCCTTGTTATAAGAATAAGAGGACTTTCAAGCTCTCTGTATTGGACTGAACCCCAGAAGTTATAAAAGCAACAAAAAGTGAATAAACATTGACTCCAAATTTGTTAACATTTATTTTGTATTTCACTAATTGAGTTTTGGATTTTTCAGTTATTATCTATCTATACTTTGCCATAATTTTTTTTTTTTTTTTTTTTTTTTTTTTTTTTTTTTTTGAGAAAAAGTCTTGCTTTGTCCCCCAGGCCAGAGTGCAGTGGCACAGTCGCAGCTCACTGCAGCCTTGACCTCCTGGGCTCAAGTAGTCCTCCCACCTCAGCCTTCAGTGTAGCTGGGACCACAGGCACATACCACAATGCCTGGATCATTTCCAAATGTTTTTGTAAAAAAATTTACAGGATCTCACTGTGTTACCCAGGCTAGTCTCAAACCCCCAGGTTTAAGTGTTCCTCTGGCCTCGGCCTCCCAAAGTGCTGGGATTAGAGGCATAAGCCACAATGCCCAGCCCTGCCATAATTTTTTAAAATTTAGATAATTTTTTCACATATTTGGGACTGAGTAGATAGGATAATATGGTGAATTTCATGATTTGAATAAAAGTAAATTTCAAATTCAAAATAATGTCACTGGATACACTATAAATATACAAAATTGCTTTTAAAAAAAAGTAAGAATTGCTTCAGTCTGAGTTCCAGACACACCACAAATGGGTAAAATATGATAGGGACTCAATATCTCAAATGTTTCTATCCAATCTTGTTTACACTGTAGTTTTTATTGTGTTCTAACCATATGAAAATGAACAGTTTAAGGAAGTTTTATTTTACACTTGCTGCAAAGATTTGTTTGTATATCAAGTGTTCTTCTCCTTGCCTAATTTTTCCTAATTCTTGATTTAATTTTTCTTGAAGAATGCTGCACTAAGCCATGGTACTGATAGAAGTTTTCTGCAACAAGTGCTGCACATGCTCCTCCTCCATCTTTTCATAAGCCTTTCGTGTTGAAGACATTTTTGTTGCTTGGGAACACATTCGAGAAATTTCCCAAAACAATTGTCTGATCATAATCTTTGCTAGGAAGACAGCTAGGAGCACACCAGAGGAACTTCCTATAGAAAGAAAGATGATAAATTCAGTGGCCCTTCTGGCAACGCCACCTGAATCTGTTATGGAGCAGTTCCCTTATGCAACTCCTTGGAGAGGTGAAGTCCTCCCAGGATAGCTACTCATAGCCCTGCATCTAATGGCAGACTTCTTTTTAATCCTCCAACATAATTCTACTGCAGAAAAACATTTGTGTTACCAGAATTTTATTAAAGCTAAACTCCTGAAACAGGCAAATATTGAAACTAGTAAATAAAGAACCGACCTCAAAATAAAGAAGT
>NW_012104254.1:4669961-4671984 GCF_000951045.1 Mandrillus leucophaeus
GGAGGCTGAGGCAGGAGAATGGCGTGAACCTGGGAGGCGGAGCTTGCAGTGAGCTGAGATCTGGCCACTGCACTCCAGCCTGTGCCACAGAGCGAGACTCTGTCTCAAAAAAAAAAGAGGAATTCCCCTTCACAAGCTTGCTTTCTTTGCCTGCTGCTATCCATGTAAGATATGACTTGCTCCTCCTTGCCTTCCACCATGATTGTGAGGCTTCCCCAGCCACATGGAACTGTAAGTCCAATTAAATCTCTTTCTTTTGTAAATTGTAATTTTGGGGTATATCTTTATCAGCATGTGAAAACAGACTAATACAGTAAATTGGTACCAATAGAGTGAGGCATTGCTGAAAAGATACCCGAAAATGTGGAATCAGCTTTGGAACTGGGTAACAGCAGAGGTTGGAACAGTTTGGAGGGCTCAGAAGAAGACAGGAAAATGTGGGAAACTTTGGAACTTCCTAGAGACTTGTTGAATAGCTTTGACAGAAATACTGATAGTGATATGAACAGTAAGGTCCAGGCTGAGGTGGTCTTAGATGGAGATGAGGAACTTGGGAACTGGAGCAAAGGTGACTCTTGTGTTTTAGCAAAGAGACTGGCAGCATTTTGCTCCAGCCCTAGAGATTTGTGGAAGTTTGAACTTGAGAGAGATGATTTAGGATATCTAGCTGAAGAAATTTCTAAGCAGCAAAGCATTCAAGAGGTGACTTGGGTGCTATTAAAAGCATTCAGGTTTTTAAGGGAAGCAGAGCATAAAAGTTCAGAAAATTTGCAGCCTGGCAATACAATAAAAAAGAAAATCCCATTTTCTGAGGAGAAATTCAAACCGGCTACAGAAATTTGCATGAGTAATAAGGAACCGAATGTTAATCCCCAAGACAATGGGGAAAATTTCCACAGGGCATGTCAGAGGTCTTCATGGCAGCCCCTCCCATTACAGGCCCAGAGGCCTAGGAGGAAAAAGTGGTTTTGTGTGCCAGGCCCAGGGTTCCATGCTATGTGCACCCTAGGGACTCAGTGCCCTGTGTCCCAGCTGCTTCAGCTGTGGCTGAAAGAGGCCAACGTAGAGCTCGGGCATGACTTCAGAGAGTGGAAGCCCCAAGGCTTGGCAGCTTCCATGTGGTGTTGAGCCTATAAGTGCACAGAAGTCAAGAATTGAGATTTTGGAACCTCCACCTAGATTTCAGATGTGTGGAAACGCCCAGATGTCCAGGCAGAAGTTTGCTGCAGGGGCAGGACCCTTATGGAGAACCTCTGCTACGGCAGTGCAGAAGGGAAATGTGGGGTTGGAGCCCCCACACAGAGTCCCTACTGGGACACTGCTTAGTAGAGCTGTGAGAAGAGGATCACTGTCCTGCAGACCCCAGAATGGTAGATCCACTGACAGCTTGCACAGTGTGTCTGGAAAAGCTGCAGACGCTCAATGCCAGCCCATGAAAGCAGCCAGGAGGGAGGCTATACCCTGCAAAGCCACAGGGGTGGAGCTGCCCAAGGCCATGGGAACCCACCTCTTGCATTGGCATGACCTAGATGTGAGACATGGAGTCAAAGGAGATCACTCTGGAACTTTAAGATTTGACTGTCCTGCTGGATTTAGGACTTTCATGGAGTCTGTAGCCCCTTTGGAAACAAAGGGGCCAATTTCTCTCATTTGGCATGGCTGAATTTACCCAATACCTGTACTCCCACTGAATCTAGGAAGTAACTAATCTGCTTTTGATTTTAGAGGCTCATAGGCAGAAGAGACTGGCTTTGTCTTGGATGAAACTTTGGACTGTGGGCTTTTGAGTTGATGCTGAAATGAGTTAGGACTTTGGGGGACTGTTGGGAAGGCATTATTGGTTTTGAAATGTGAGGATGTGAGATTGGGGAGGGGCCAGGGGTGGAATGATATGGTTTGTCTGTATTGCCACCCAGATCTCATCTTGAATTCCCATGTGTTGTGGGAGGGACCCGGTGGGAGGTAATTGAATCATGGGGGCAAGTGTTTCCCATGCTGTTCTTGTGATAGTGAGTAAGTCTCA
>NW_012104254.1:4672034-4678561 GCF_000951045.1 Mandrillus leucophaeus
TTTTTTTTTTTTTTTTTTTGAGAAAAAGTCTTGCTTTGTCCCCCAGGCCAGAGTGCAGTGGCACAGTCGCAGCTCACTGCAGCCTTGACCTCCTGGGCTCAAGTAGTCCTCCCACCTCAGCCTTCAGTGTAGCTGGGACCACAGGCACATACCACAATGCCTGGATCATTTCCAAATGTTTTTGTAAAAAAATTTACAGGATCTCACTGTGTTACCCAGGCTAGTCTCAAACCCCCAGGTTTAAGTGTTCCTCTGGCCTCGGCCTCCCAAAGTGCTGGGATTAGAGGCATAAGCCACAATGCCCAGCCCTGCCATAATTTTTTAAAATTTAGATAATTTTTTCACATATTTGGGACTGAGTAGATAGGATAATATGGTGAATTTCATGATTTGAATAAAAGTAAATTTCAAATTCAAAATAATGTCACTGGATACACTATAAATATACAAAATTGCTTTTAAAAAAAAGTAAGAATTGCTTCAGTCTGAGTTCCAGACACACCACAAATGGGTAAAATATGATAGGGACTCAATATCTCAAATGTTTCTATCCAATCTTGTTTACACTGTAGTTTTTATTGTGTTCTAACCATATGAAAATGAACAGTTTAAGGAAGTTTTATTTTACACTTGCTGCAAAGATTTGTTTGTATATCAAGTGTTCTTCTCCTTGCCTAATTTTTCCTAATTCTTGATTTAATTTTTCTTGAAGAATGCTGCACTAAGCCATGGTACTGATAGAAGTTTTCTGCAACAAGTGCTGCACATGCTCCTCCTCCATCTTTTCATAAGCCTTTCGTGTTGAAGACATTTTTGTTGCTTGGGAACACATTCGAGAAATTTCCCAAAACAATTGTCTGATCATAATCTTTGCTAGGAAGACAGCTAGGAGCACACCAGAGGAACTTCCTATAGAAAGAAAGATGATAAATTCAGTGGCCCTTCTGGCAACGCCACCTGAATCTGTTATGGAGCAGTTCCCTTATGCAACTCCTTGGAGAGGTGAAGTCCTCCCAGGATAGCTACTCATAGCCCTGCATCTAATGGCAGACTTCTTTTTAATCCTCCAACATAATTCTACTGCAGAAAAACATTTGTGTTACCAGAATTTTATTAAAGCTAAACTCCTGAAACAGGCAAATATTGAAACTAGTAAATAAAGAACCGACCTCAAAATAAAGAAGTGAAGTTGGGCACCATTTCCCTCTTTTATAATATACAGTTGATCGTACTTGATTGTACTTGATTATAGTTGATTATAAGTCTCTCCTTTATAATATGTAGGTGATTTGATGTTTAAAATTTTTTTATGTGAGAGGAAGCTAGTTAGTTGAAAAGAAATGCTGGCCTATTAAGGTATTTCAGTAAAACTTGTCCAGTCATAGTGCTTCAAAGGTCAAAATGATGCTCCTAATTAGTACTTCACATTTTGGCTGTTTTATTTTAGGTATTACCAATGGTTAAGTCATTTCAAATTATTTATACACATTATGATAATTTTGTAATTAAATTTGTTGTTAGAATGGCTGTTCCGTGAAATTTTGTTGACTTGAACAAATTAATTACAATCTTGTTCTGTCAGTAAATGAACCTGCTTGGTGTTAAAGGCATGTACTAGTGGAGGCTACACTTCCCATAATCTCAAAGGGGTATTATGATTCTCCAATCAGTCATAACTCTCTTTTACATGACTCTTCCTATTACCATCATTTCATCTACTCAAGGTCTATCAGCTTCAAGTAAAGAAATTAGTTTGTGATTACCTGAGAAAAGGAGAATGAATGAAATTTAGTCCATATATTAAATATTAATTCTTCTACCCAAATCATTCTTAATGAATTTAACACAAACCTCCATGTTCCACTAACTGGTTTAGTGAGTAAGCGAATGGAAAGGCTTTGCTAACTATTCTAAACATTACCATTTATAATCTCTTCTGAATGTATAATAAAAATTTGCAATATAAGTTCTTTCCTATGAAAAATTTTCCCCAAAATATTATAAACTTGAAGCAAAAAACAAGCTCTCTCAAGCACTAAGGAGATAAAATAATAAAATCTCAATATTACACACTAATTTTTTTAATTAATTAATTTTATTTAAGTTCTAGGGTACATGTGCACAACATGCAGGTTTGTTACATATGTATATATGTGCCATGTTGATTTGCTGCACCCATCAACTCGTCATTTACATTAGGTATTTCTCCTAATGCTATCCCTCCCCTATTCTACCACTCCACGACAGGCCCCAGTGTGTGATGTTCCCCACCCTGTGTCCAAGTGTTCTCATTGTTCAATTCCCACCTATGACTGAGAACATGCGGTGTTTGGTTTTCTGTCCTTGCAATAGTTTCTCAGAATGATGGTTTCCAGCTTCATCCATGTCGCTACAAAGGACATGAACTCATCCTTTTTTATTACTGTATAGTATTCCATGGTGTAGATATGCCACGTTTTCTTAATCCAGTCTATCATTGATGGACGTTTGGGTTGGTTCCAAGTCTTTGCTATTGTGAACAGTGCTGCAATAAACATATGTGTGCATGTGTCTTTATAGTAGCATGATTTATAATCCTTTGGGTATATACCCAGTAATGGAATTGCTGGGTCAAATGGTATTTCTAGTTCTGGATCCTTAGGGAATTGCCACACTGTCTTCCACAATGGTTGAACTAGCTTACACTCTCACCAACAATGTAAAAGCATTCCTGTTTCTCCACATCCTGTCCAGCACCTGTTGTTTCCTTTTTAATCATCGCCATTCTGACTGGTATTACACACTAATTTTTTAAACCATTTTCTGTGTTATATACTTGAGATATGTAAGTTTGAATTCCCTTTGCAGAGGTCTTCTCATAATGTATAGATATAATGAGTGGATACAGTACCATAGTTACTCAGTAATCACTGTTTATGGATTTAAAATCTCATTTTTTTTTTTTAAGTAAAATGCACTGGTCTTAAATGTAGAGTTGGAATTTGATAAATGTATGCTCCCAGGTAACCAACATCCCTGACAAGATACAGAGCATTGCCATCACCCTAGAAAATGCCCTTCTGTCCTTTTCCAGGCTGCCTTCTCCTCCCACAACCAATTTTTTAATTCCTAATCCAGTGTATTAATTTTATCTGTTCTTGAGCTTCATATAAGTGAAATCATACAGTAGGTACTCTTTTGTATCTCATTTATTTGATTCAACAAGTTTTTGAGGCTCATGGATGCTTAACTTTTCAAGAGCATTAATATTCCCATAACTCATTTAAAACATAATGCTAACTTCTGGGCTGGGCACGGTGGCCCATGCCTATAATCCCAGCACTTTGAGAGGCTGAGGTCAGGAGTTCGAGACCAGCCTGGCCAATATGGTGAACCTTGTCTGTACTAAAAATACAAAAATTAGCCGGGCATGGTGGTGTGCGCCTGTAATCCCAGCTCCTTGGGAGACTGAGGCGAGAGGATCGCTTGAACCTGAGAGGGAGGGGTTGCAGTGAGCCGAGATTGTGCTACTGCACTCCAGCCAAGGGAAGAGACTGGAGACTCTGTCTCAAAAAATAATAGTAATAATAATGCTGACTTCTAAATACTTCAGGTTCATCACAGCACAAATGATTTTTTGTAGTTTAGGGCTGTGAATTAACTATTATTGCCAGATGTATCATCATTAAAATATTTGCATATAAATTAAGTTGAAAATATAAGTAGGCCGGGCGTGGTGGCTCACGCCTGTAATCCCAGCACTTTGGGAGGCCGAGGCGGGCGGATCACGAGGTCAAGAGAATGAGACCATCCTGGCTAACACCGTGAAACCCGGTCTCTACTAAAAATACAAAAAAATTAGCCGGGCGTGGTGGTGGGCGCCTGTAGTCCCAGCTACTCAGGAGGCTGAGGCAGGAGAATGGCGTGAACCCGGGAGGCAGAGCTTACAGTCAGCCGAGATTGCGCCACTGCACTCCAGCCTGGGCGACAGAGTGAGACTCCATCTCGGAAAAAAAAAAAAAAGAAAATATAAGTAATTACGTATAAGTCATACATCTTTATATTCATTCTAGGCCAGGCACGGTGGCTCATGCCTGTAATCCTAGCACTTTGGGAGGCCAAGGCAGGTGGATCATTTGAGGTCAGGAGTTCGAGACCAGCCTGACCAACATGATGAAACCCCCATCTCTACTAAAATACAAAACTTAGCCGGGTTTGGGGGCTGGCACGTGTAATCACAGCTACTCAGGAGGCTGAGGCAGGAGAATTGCTTGAACCCAGGAGGTGGAAGTTGCAGTGAGCTGAGATGGCATCATTGCACTCCAGCCTGGGTGACAGAGCAACACTCCATCTCAAAATAAAAATAATAAAAATAAAAATAAAATATATTCATTCTGTAAGGCAAAGTTTCTAATAAACTGATTTTTTTTACTAGCATACAATAAAGACAGTTTCATATTTCTTTGCCTTTGTGTACTTTGCAGACACATAGACTAAAATGAAATGTTTAATTTTTCCTTTACATTGTGTGTTTCAGTAGACATCAGTTAGCTGTCTTCAGTATGAACTTGGGATAAGGGCAATAAGAAACCCTATTGTCTCCACCCTCCACTAAGATGAACTGGCAGTGTGTCAGGAAAATTCCCAGTATGGAGCAGTTTTATTACAATTCAGTACAATTGGTTCTTGCATAACCTTTAGAAAATCATACATAAAACATTCTCATCTATATAAATAAAAATCACCCCCACACTTTATTAATAGCTTTGTTCACTTTTTCCCGGGTGTTATGCTGCATGTTCCTACTGAGCCCCTTTTTTTAGTCTTTTTAAAAGGTAACTTTCTCTAAGCTTTCTTAAAAGAAAGGTTATGGTAATATTAGGAATCAAATATAAGTGTAAGAGAATTCTTGATAAGTCCTATTAGACACAGATCTCCCTGTTGATCAATACTCTAGTGTCTAACTGTCCTTTTTACATTTAGTGACAGGGACTGGCTTATTCACTAGATACAGCCAATTTTAGGAAAGCAAAGGGACAGAAGATTGTACTTTCATGGAAATAATCATATTTAATTTGTGATAATGTTTGAGGTTTATTTTAAAACCTTTTACAGTTATACTACTGTTAGTTTGGCTGCAATAAATACATGGGAAAGTGATTACAAGAACATATAAGCAGTCTGGGCCTCCTTTTTCTTTAGCCAGAAACATGTTTTCATTAGCCAGAAGTGTATTTTCAGGTGTCATTTTCCTAAATCCAAACTTTACAAAACTTGCCATATACTCCCCCAAAGTATGTGGTATAAAATATCAAAATAATTTAATAGTAAGCCTCTAGACTTAACTACCAATTTATAGGAAATATAAGAGCTAGAGAAACATATTAAATGGCATCACTGTCCAGAATGTGGGAAATCTACAGGACAGAGTACCCAATTTCTTTAACAAATTAATAACAGTAGGGAGGGGAAGTTAGATACGTGTTTTAGATTAAGAGATCTATAAATCAAATGCAATATGTGGACCTTGTTTGTATCCTAATCTGAACAAACCAACTGTAAAAAGATACTTTTGAGACAGTTTGAGAAATCTGAATGTTGACTATTTGATGACATTTAAAAATTATCAATGTTGAGAAGCATAATAAAGGTATTGAGGTTGAGATTTTATTTACAATATTCTATGAAAAAAGAAATAAATCATGAAAGTAATAGATAAGACAAGAATGGCAAAATATTGTTAATTGTTGAAGCTATGTGATGTAGGTTTGCAGTTTCCCATAATATAAAGCTGAAACACACACAATGAGAAGGGAAAAAAATAGATCATCACTGTAATAGAAAGCAAAACTATATTGACTTCAGGCTAGCCATTTAGTTTCAGCCAACAGTGGCATTCTATAAATTAAGTACATAATGTGTTAAATTTGGGAGAAGGAGAGAGAGGCTGGTCGGTTGGTCTGTCCTTTCTTTCTTTCCTTCGCCTTCCCTTTCCTTCCCTTTCTTTCTCTTTCTTTCTTACCGTCTGTCTGTCTTTTTTTCTGTCTTTCTTTTGACAGGATTTCACTCTGTTGCTCAGGCTGCAGTGCAGTGGTGAGATCACAGCTCCTGTGCTCAAGTGATCCTCCTACCTCAGCTGGTCTAGTAGCTGGGAGTCTAGGCATGTGCGCCACCACGGCCAGCTAATTTTTGTAGAGACAGAGTCTCACCATGTTGCCCAAACTGCTCTTGAACTCCTGGACTCAGGCGATCCACCCGCCTCTGCCTCCAAAAGTGCTGGGACTACAGGCGTGAGCCACTGCGCCTGGCCAGGAAAGGCATTTCTAATCAGCCTTACCCTAACCTACAACTCACTGCCCCCTTTTCTCCTATTTAATTGTAGGTGATAATGCATTGTTTGAAAAGAATGATGGGCCAGGCCAGGTGGCTCACGCCTGTAATCCCAGCACTTTGGGAGGCTGAGGCAGGCAGATCACGAGGTCAGGAGATGGAGACCATCCTGGCTAACACAGTGAAACCCCGTCTCTACTAAAAATACAAAAAATTAG
>NW_012104254.1:4683336-4690589 GCF_000951045.1 Mandrillus leucophaeus
TGTTATATATTAAAAGACATAATTTCTTTATATAAGAAAGTTGAATAGCTACTGGTAAAAATAATAGTCTTTATTAAGTACTATTTGTCAAGCACTTTACTAAGCACTGTATTTGCAGTCATACATTGTGAAAGTGTGCTAAATTTATATACTACACAGAGTTTTTAGTTGGGGTTTTTGAAAAATGTAAATGCTAGAAGAGTAATGTTTAATAATCTGTATAATCTCTGTAACACTGGGGAAATACATCATTTTCTTGAAGTAGTTGGAAGTACTTTTAAAGAAGGCACACTTTCTATAACATCTTATTAAAATTACCCATCTTGTGATGAAAACTGGTGAAATTAATATAACCTCTCATGATGGCCAAGCTTTGTTACCCTTTACTGGAGTGGTTCTTATTCTAATTCTTAACAAGTTTGATGTCTGAATTCATTTGATATCTAATAAAATTGTTGACACGGAAATGTAGTTTTGACACTTCAGAAGAGACATTTTCTACTTTATAATATTAAGTTCCTACATGAGAAATTTGAGAAGCCACCAAAGTAAACATTTTGTTATTCATTTAAAGCTCTTAATTGAGCTGGGCACGGTGGCTCACACCTGTAATCCCAGCACTTTAGGAGGCTGAGGCGGGCAGATCACGAGGTCAGGAGTGTGAGACCAACCTGACCAACATGGTGAAACCCCGTCTCTGCTACAAATACAAAACTTAGCCGGGTGTGGTGGCAGGCACCTGTAATCCCAGCTACTCTGGAGGCTGAGGCAGGAGAATTGCTTGAACCCAGGTGGCAGAGGTTGCAGTGAGCCGAGCTCACACGCTGCACTCCAGTCTGGGCGACAGAGCGAGACTCCATCTCAAAAAAAAAAGCTCTTAATTGTTTGAGCACTTTTATGCCATTTAGAGGCAACCAGTATTAATATTTAAAATTCAATTTTATTTAAGATTGTATTATCAACATTAGCAATCAGACTGAATAATTAAAGGGCCATTAAAGTAATACATAGGAATTAAAAATTTTGTATAGAAGAAAAATTAAATTAAAAACCCTCTTGGTTTGAAATGAAATATTAATGTAAGACAGGCGTTTTTGTTTGTTCTTAACTAAATAAGCCTTTTTTTCCTAAAACTATGACATCATTAATAACTTCCCCCATACTCCAATAATAGACAGTTTTTTCCTATCATCTCCCTTGTACCTAGAGCAAACTTTCAGTTGTTTTTGACAATATGAATGGAATGGTAAAGCCTGGAAAGTTCAGTAAAATATATTATAACTGAGTTTTTCTCATCAAATTTTTAACTACATCTGCTATTGACAGGTAAACAAATTTTAACTGATTGCCTTTTGCTTTCCATGATAACATGCAGGTGAGCACGCAAATAAGTGGTAAAAGACCAATGGAGCAGTTCAAAGAAATAGACAAAGTAACCAACAAACTAAAGAACTCATTTCTGAATATTTTTCTATCCCCCTACCCTCCCTTATGAACTCCTTGTTGGCAGTAACTGTCTTATTCTTCTGTAAATGACAGACACATCAGCTGGGGTAGTTCATTTAAGCCAGTGTAGGTGATTTAGGGTGGCAACTTTAAATAGCTGCCATGAAATGTTGTCATTAGTTTGCTAGCGGCAGGAAAAACAAAATGAAACAGGAATATACAAAAGGAGGTAAAGAGTCTCTCTTACGTTACATAAACCTTATGTTTGAGGGTAGGAGGCAAACCTTTAAAAAAGTATATTAATTTATTTATTTAGAGACAGGGTTTTGCCATGTTGGCCAAGTTGGTCTTGAACTCCCGGGCTCAAGTGATCCTTCCACCTCGGCCTCCCAAAATGCTGGGATAACATGCATAAGCCACCACTCCCAGCTGAAAATTTTTAAAATTTATTGTTAGTTCATATTTGGGGACCAAAAATCTCACTTTTCAGTCTGAGAGTTTGCAAAAATGGAAGTGTAGTGTCTTATAAAAAAATATAAAACATACGTACTAATAGCCAGCCTAAAACTGCCTGTTACCAGCCTAATCTAGTAATTAAAAATTTCAAAATCTGGGAATAAAAGCAAGATTAATTAAAGTACTTGGTGGTTACCCATAGGGTGTGTGTGTGTGTGTGTGTGTGTGTGTGTGTGTGCGCGCGCGCGTGCGCGCGCGCATGTGTGATTAGCAACCACATGGCAATGTATTCAGTATTGTTATTTGACAAATAAGGATGAGGAATTTTGATTTGGAAATGAGGATAATAAATTTCTCATGTGCCTTTAAAAATATATCTTTTAAATGAACTCTTACTGAGAGAATAACTACTAAAAATTAAATTGTAGTTTTTTATTATAATATTTTGCTTTGATTTTATATTAAAAACTGCCAACCAGATAACATCTAAATGTATCTTTTTCAATATGACAAAGTTACATAAGAAGACTCCCCTTGCACGTAAAGAAAAATGCAATTATTTTCTATTCTGAATCTCCAGACTGCTGTTTTAGAAAATCATATCTGATTATTTGCTCAGCAGAAGATTATTGAGTTGATTTAGCTGTGATTTTACTTAACAAAGCTTCAACTGCATTCCTACTGTGGAGTCCGAAAAAGGTAGAGAGATATAAATGATATATTCAAACTGTGATTTTTGTGAACAGGGCCATCGATGCACCCCTCGGAGCTAATAGCGGAGATGAGAAACAGTGGGTTTGCACTGAAACGAAATGTACTGGGGAGAAACTTGACCGCAAATGATCCATCACAGGTAATGATCTTTTTATCAGTAAGCTGAAAATGTCTATAAATCTAAATGTGATTGCTTGTGAATTGCTACTTAATGTTTTCCAATATGCATATATCCATAGGAAAGTAAGATAGAGCAAAGCAAATACCCAAAATGTATTTTGATTTGGCTTTATTATTTCAACCTAAATGAGAAATTGTTTACAAACCTGTATTTTAATAAATGAAACTGCTCCTCTGAGTTTATGTGGATAAAATATCTAACTGAACTGGTGATGAGGCTGTTGGTTTTTCCTTCCTGCTAAATTATCCCTGATATGACATTAAATAGAACCAGTGGTTAGAAGTAGGTAAAAACCCCTAAAAATCGTAGAAAATATTTTAAACTTATTTATTTTATTAAACTATACATAGGTCCAGAAAATGATTGAGTTTGAAGGGTTATATTATTATATATTTGATAATGTGCTGTTGAAATTATAAAGGCTAAAATTGTGGCTATTTTGACCTGCCTTTAAAACTCATAATCTTATTTTTTATATTTCATTAAATTAAAAATAAAGTATTTAAACTGGCAAGTGTTAACATTCAAGAGATAGAGAATGGAAGTCATGCTCTAAACATTTTCTCTGTGTGTGTCTATCATCCTTTTCCTGGAAGAGTTTCCTGATGCTGGCAAAGCAGTCATGTTAACCTCTTAGTGCTGTATGATCCACTTCGGCAGGGAGACTACAAAAAAAATGTTTAATTCCCTCCCATTTCCCAATCCAAAATACCATACTCATCTACAGTGTGTCCCTGATACAAAACTGAAATGTTTAATTTTTCCTTTACATTGTGTGTTTCAGTAGACATCAGTTAGCTGTCTTCAGTATGAACTTGGGATAAGGGCAATAAGAAACCCTATTGTCTCCACCCTCCACTAAGATGAACTGGCAGTGTGTCAGGAAAATTCCCAGTATGGAGCAGTTTTATTACAATTCAGTACAATTGGTTCTTGCATAACCTTTAGAAAATCATACATAAAACATTCTCATCTATATAAATAAAAATCACCCCCACACTTTATTAATAGCTTTGTTCACTTTTTCCCGGGTGTTATGCTGCATGTTCCTACTGAGCCCCTTTTTTTAGTCTTTTTAAAAGGTAACTTTCTCTAAGCTTTCTTAAAAGAAAGGTTATGGTAATATTAGGAATCAAATATAAGTGTAAGAGAATTCTTGATAAGTCCTATTAGACACAGATCTCCCTGTTGATCAATACTCTAGTGTCTAACTGTCCTTTTTACATTTAGTGACAGGGACTGGCTTATTCACTAGATACAGCCAATTTTAGGAAAGCAAAGGGACAGAAGATTGTACTTTCATGGAAATAATCATATTTAATTTGTGATAATGTTTGAGGTTTATTTTAAAACCTTTTACAGTTATACTACTGTTAGTTTGGCTGCAATAAATACATGGGAAAGTGATTACAAGAACATATAAGCAGTCTGGGCCTCCTTTTTCTTTAGCCAGAAACATGTTTTCATTAGCCAGAAGTGTATTTTCAGGTGTCATTTTCCTAAATCCAAACTTTACAAAACTTGCCATATACTCCCCCAAAGTATGTGGTATAAAATATCAAAATAATTTAATAGTAAGCCTCTAGACTTAACTACCAATTTATAGGAAATATAAGAGCTAGAGAAACATATTAAATGGCATCACTGTCCAGAATGTGGGAAATCTACAGGACAGAGTACCCAATTTCTTTAACAAATTAATAACAGTAGGGAGGGGAAGTTAGATACGTGTTTTAGATTAAGAGATCTATAAATCAAATGCAATATGTGGACCTTGTTTGTATCCTAATCTGAACAAACCAACTGTAAAAAGATACTTTTGAGACAGTTTGAGAAATCTGAATGTTGACTATTTGATGACATTTAAAAATTATCAATGTTGAGAAGCATAATAAAGGTATTGAGGTTGAGATTTTATTTACAATATTCTATGAAAAAAGAAATAAATCATGAAAGTAATAGATAAGACAAGAATGGCAAAATATTGTTAATTGTTGAAGCTATGTGATGTAGGTTTGCAGTTTCCCATAATATAAAGCTGAAACAAACACAATGAGAAGGGAAAAAAATAGATCATCACTGTAATAGAAAGCAAAACTATATTGACTTCAGGCTAGCCATTTAGTTTCAGCCAACAGTGGCATTCTATAAATTAAGTACATAATGTGTTAAATTTGGGAGAAGGAGAGAGAGGCTGGTCGGTTGGTCTGTCCTTTCTTTCTTTCCTTCGCCTTCCCTTTCCTTCCCTTTCTTTCTCTTTCTTTCTTACCGTCTGTCTGTCTTTTTTTCTGTCTTTCTTTTGACAGGATTTCACTCTGTTGCTCAGGCTGCAGTGCAGTGGTGAGATCACAGCTCCTGTGCTCAAGTGATCCTCCTACCTCAGCTGGTCTAGTAGCTGGGAGTCTAGGCATGTGCGCCACCACGGCCAGCTAATTTTTGTAGAGACAGAGTCTCACCATGTTGCCCAAACTGCTCTTGAACTCCTGGACTCAGGCGATCCACCCGCCTCTGCCTCCAAAAGTGCTGGGACTACAGGCGTGAGCCACTGCGCCTGGCCAGGAAAGGCATTTCTAATCAGCCTTACCCTAACCTACAACTCACTGCCCCCTTTTCTCCTATTTAATTGTAGGTGATAATGCATTGTTTGAAAAGAATGATGGGCCAGGCCAGGTGGCTCACGCCTGTAATCCCAGCACTTTGGGAGGCTGAGGCAGGCAGATCACGAGGTCAGGAGATGGAGACCATCCTGGCTAACACAGTGAAACCCCGTCTCTACTAAAAATACAAAAAATTAGCCAGGCGTGGTGCGGGCGCCTGTAGTCCCAGCTACTCGGGAGGCTGAGGTAGGCGAATGGCGTGAACCCAGGAGGCGGAGCTTGCCAGTGAGCCGAGATCATACCACTGCGCTCCAGCCTGAGCGACAGAGACAAAGTCTCAAAAAAAAAAAAATGATGAACTTCGAATGGAGCAGATGGACCTAGTGTTTGCAGTGAAACACAAGTGTCTTTGCCTTCAGCTTTAGTCTCCCTCGTATGCCATTGTGGCGTTCCCCTGGGACTGCCATACTATAACTGTGGAGTCAGTTGTATGACATTTCCTCATAGCCAGAACTTTTGAGTTTATATATTATTCTTTGATAAAATACCTATTTTGCAACAGGACATTCTTTTTTTACCTTTCATTGTTTTTGTTCTGTAAAAATGAATACTCTTGGCCGGGCATGGTGGCTCACGCCCGTAATCCCAGCACTTTGGGAGGCCGAGGCGGGTGGATCACGAGGTCAGGAGATGGAGACCATCCTGGCTAACACGGTGAAACCCCGTCTGTACTAAAAATACAAAAAATTAGCCGGGCGTGGTGGCGGGCGCCTGTAGTCCCAGCTACTCGGGTGGCTGAGGCAGGAGAATGGCAGGAACCCGGGAGGTGGAGCTTGCAGTGAGCCGAGATCGCGCCACTGGAGATCGCGCCACTGCACTGCAGTCTGGGAGACACAGCGAGACTCTGTCTCAAAAAAAAAAAAAAAGAATACTCTTAGTGAATAGATTAAGCGCTTTACACACATAATTTTGTATGGCATAATTTACTTTCTAGGAATTTTTTCTTTCCTGAGACTCTGATTTTATGGTATTTTTCTAGTAGAGCCTGTGGTCTAATCAGAACATGGAACTGTACACAATTGGTATTTTGACACTTATCCATATCACAGCAAAGAGAAGTTTGTAAAATAAATGAATGTTGGAAGCAGTTTCTTCAGCGGACCTGCTTTTCTAAGTTGGGACATTGGTTTGCATGCTGCAAAGGCTTGGCTGAGATGATCTAGAAAGGGGCCCTCACAAATCTGCATTTTAGAACAAATGCCCTCTTTCTGAATTCTCTAGTATTATTCTACCATAGCAAATTTAAGAATAAGCCAAACAATTTCTAAGATCCAACTCCAGCTATAATTGAAATTATTAAGGCACCATACATAAAAGTATTTTGCATTTGAACATATTTGTGTAATCTGTTTTATCAACATATCTGTAATCTATTGTATCAACTAAATTTTGAGTTCTCAAATGATCTGGAGTCATTTCTGTCAATGTAACTCTACATAGCCTCTGTCATAATTGAAAGTGTAAAAATACTTGCTAAATATATCTTAATTAAACCTGACTTGTTTCATCTCCTAAACCTAGAACTTTAAGCCCAGAACTTTGGTTGATAGGAGAAGGTTTAAGTACAAAAAAAAAGTAAATAAGACTGGATTATGAAAAGTATTACTACTGAGAGCATTTTTTTGAATTATGAAAAGTACCATGAGATAGTCATGGAAGTTGCATAGTGGCCAGGCACAGTGACTCACACCTGTAAACCCAGCATTTTGGGAGACCGAGGCAGGTGGATTGTTTGAGCTGAGGAGTTCAAGACCAGCCTAGGCAACATGGCAAAACCCCATCTCTACCAAAAAAAAAAA
>NW_012104254.1:4692864-4707742 GCF_000951045.1 Mandrillus leucophaeus
GCGCGCATGTGTGATTAGCAACCACATGGCAATGTATTCAGTATTGTTATTTGACAAATAAGGATGAGGAATTTTGATTTGGAAATGAGGATAATAAATTTCTCATGTGCCTTTAAAAATATATCTTTTAAATGAACTCTTACTGAGAGAATAACTACTAAAAATTAAATTGTAGTTTTTTATTATAATATTTTGCTTTGATTTTATATTAAAAACTGCCAACCAGATAACATCTAAATGTATCTTTTTCAATATGACAAAGTTACATAAGAAGACTCCCCTTGCACGTAAAGAAAAATGCAATTATTTTCTATTCTGAATCTCCAGACTGCTGTTTTAGAAAATCATATCTGATTATTTGCTCAGCAGAAGATTATTGAGTTGATTTAGCTGTGATTTTACTTAACAAAGCTTCAACTGCATTCCTACTGTGGAGTCCGAAAAAGGTAGAGAGATATAAATGATATATTCAAACTGTGATTTTTGTGAACAGGGCCATCGATGCACCCCTCGGAGCTAATAGCGGAGATGAGAAACAGTGGGTTTGCACTGAAACGAAATGTACTGGGGAGAAACTTGACCGCAAATGATCCATCACAGGTAATGATCTTTTTATCAGTAAGCTGAAAATGTCTATAAATCTAAATGTGATTGCTTGTGAATTGCTACTTAATGTTTTCCAATATGCATATATCCATAGGAAAGTAAGATAGAGCAAAGCAAATACCCAAAATGTATTTTGATTTGGCTTTATTATTTCAACCTAAATGAGAAATTGTTTACAAACCTGTATTTTAATAAATGAAACTGCTCCTCTGAGTTTATGTGGATAAAATATCTAACTGAACTGGTGATGAGGCTGTTGGTTTTTCCTTCCTGCTAAATTATCCCTGATATGACATTAAATAGAACCAGTGGTTAGAAGTAGGTAAAAACCCCTAAAAATCGTAGAAAATATTTTAAACTTATTTATTTTATTAAACTATACATAGGTCCAGAAAATGATTGAGTTTGAAGGGTTATATTATTATATATTTGATAATGTGCTGTTGAAATTATAAAGGCTAAAATTGTGGCTATTTTGACCTGCCTTTAAAACTCATAATCTTATTTTTTATATTTCATTAAATTAAAAATAAAGTATTTAAACTGGCAAGTGTTAACATTCAAGAGATAGAGAATGGAAGTCATGCTCTAAACATTTTCTCTGTGTGTGTCTATCATCCTTTTCCTGGAAGAGTTTCCTGATGCTGGCAAAGCAGTCATGTTAACCTCTTAGTGCTGTATGATCCACTTCGGCAGGGAGACTACAAAAAAAAATGTTTAATTCCCTCCCATTTCCCAATCCAAAATACCATACTCATCTACAGTGTGTCCCTGATACAAAACTTATTTATAAATGTTTTCTTTT
Source organism: Mandrillus leucophaeus (assembly GCF_000951045.1). Taxonomy (NCBI): domain Eukaryota; kingdom Metazoa; phylum Chordata; class Mammalia; order Primates; family Cercopithecidae; genus Mandrillus; species Mandrillus leucophaeus. The sequence continues at coordinate 4,694,276 of NW_012104254.1, forward strand.
TTATCTTATAACTACATTGTCTTGAAATCTAGCAATTTAATGATGTCTTTGTTGACTCAGGAGTATGTTGCAAGTGAGGGTGAAGAAGATCCAGAAGTTGAATTTTTAAAGTCACTAACAACCAAACAAAAACAGAAACTTCTCAGGTAATTTAAAAGTGTATATTTAATATATTTATTTTTTCCTTAGTATTCATCTCAGTATCGTATACAACTCTGATCCTAGGAGCTCATGAAGGTACTTAAACCGTGTATCACATTTATTGATTATTCTTCACCCATAGCTAATACAATTTTGTCTGTCTTTTCAGTAACATGGAAATTGTATACTCAGATGTAAGATTATATACTCAGATTATACCACAAAACTATTGCACTTTTCAGAACGTTTTAGAATTATACTTATTTATAACTTTTACTTTTCAAAATAGATTTGTATGTATCTTCGCACGCAATTTGTTCTTAGGAAACATTTTTGGCCTTTTTTTTTTAATGTTTTGTAAAATCTTATGAGAATGCAGAAAGAATGCTTAAATTTAAGGTAAACGTGAATTTTGTTAAACAGACTACCTCCGAATTAAAGAATCCAAGAAATGTCTGCTGAGTCCAATAGAGGGAGCTCATGATGCTTTCAGTATGTAGAGTTTTGAGAATGGCTAGACAGAACCTAGAGACTTATTTTCAGAGTAACTCAAACATACCATATAAATAAGTTATGCCTCCGAGAATGTGAAGTACTCTTTAGAAATTCAGAACGTTTTAATAGGATTGTCCTAATTATTTATAAAACTAAACAATTGCCGGGCGCGGTGGCTCAAGCCTGTAATCCCAGCACTTTAGGAAGCCGAGACGAGCAGATCACGAGGTCAGGAGATCGAGACCATCCTGGCTAACACGGTGAAACCCCGTCTCTACTAAAAAATACAAAAAACTAGCCGAGCGAGGTGGTGGGCGCCTGTAGTCCCAGCTACTCGGGAGGCTGAGGCAGGAGAATGGCGTAAACCCGGGAGGCGGAGCTTGCAGTGAGCTGAGATCTGGCCACTGCACTCCAGCCTGGGCGACAGAGCGAGACTCCGTCTCAAAAAAATAAATAAATAAAAATAAACAATTGTTGAAAACAAGTATTAACTATATTATTTTATAAAAGTAATATTTCAAAAGTTTAATGTGTACTTTTAGAATTTCTGGAGAATATTCTCGAATTTTGATAATGTAATGTTGATTAATATTTACATACTATAAAATAGTACATAAAATTAATTTTTCATCTGATTATAGCTGTGTATTTGCTTTTATAGTAGTTCCAACTGATGTTACACACCTTTCACAGACTTTCTTTAGGATGACCATTTAGAGTTCTATATAATTTCATATCAGTAAGAATTTAACACAAAAGTAGTCATTACTATTGAAGTATAGTCAGAAAATTGGCTTGATGCATTTTTTTTAATTTAATGTATACATGCTTTGAATAATTTTAAAGGAAGAAAATGAGTTGTCATTTAGTAAACAATGCGTTCATATATGGATACGAGTTTTTTGTTTTGTTTTGTTTTTAAGACAGAGTCTCACTCTGTTGCCCATGCTAGAGTGCAGTGGCATGATTTTGACTCACTGCAACCTCTGCCTCCCAGGTTTAAGCAATTCTCCTGCCTCAGCCTCCTGAGTAGCTGGGATTACAGGCATGTGCCACCATGCCCAGATAATTTTTGTATTTTTACTAGAGATGGGGTTTCACCATGTTAGTCTGGTCTCGAACTCCTGACCTTGTGATCCGCTCGCCTTGGCCTCCCAAAGTGCTGGAATTACAGGCGTGAGCCGCTGCATCCTGCCATGGATACGATTTTTAATAACTTCTAAGAAAATATATTGTTTTTTCATAACTTACAGTTGATGAAATAGCTATTTTTCACACAGTCTGTTACTGTTTGTTTCCCAATTACAGGAAATTAGATCGACTGGAGAAGAGAAAAAAGAAAAAAGATAGAAAAAAGAAAAAGTTTCAGAAGAGCAGAAGTAAGCACAAAAAACATAAGTCCTCTTCTTCCTCCTCTTCCTCCTCCTCCTCCTCCTCTTCCTCTACTGAGACTTCAGAAAGCAGTAGTGAGAGTGAGAGTGACAATAAAGAAAAAAAAATAGAAAGGAAGAAAAGAAAGAAGAGCAAGTGTTCAGGGCATAACAACAGTGATTCTGAAGAGAAGGACAAGTCTAAGAAGAGAAAACTTCATGAAGAACTTTCTAGCAGTCACCATAACCGGGAAAAAGCCAAGGAAAAGCCCAGATTCTTAAAACTCGAGAGTTCTAGGGAGAACAGCAAATGGAGCCATTCCGATTCTGACAAAAAGTCCAGAAGCCGTCATCATAGCCCAGAGAAGAGAGGCTCTGAAAGAAAGGAGGGGAGCAGCAGAAGCCATGGCAGGGAGGAAAGGAGCAGGAGAAGCCGGAGCAGAAGTCCTGGTAGTTACAAGCAAAGGGAGATAAGAAAACGGCCACAGCGAAGTCCCAGTGCAGAGCAAAGCAGAAGAAATGACACCAGAAGCCATGGCACAGATGTATACAGAGGAGAAAAAATGTACAGGAGATATGCATACTAAAGTGACACAGAATGAGGCAGAAGTAGAGAAGAAAGACTGTATGTGACAATTACCTGGGAATAAAAATATCTCCACTTTTTTATTGAATACTTATAGCAAGGGCTAAATTATGTACTATTGTCTTTCTAATAAAGCTCAATTTTAATTTTTCATCTCTGTAAACTGTCAAGTACAAAACTACATGAGTACTATAAGAATGAATTTTGCAAATATTTGTAAGTAAGCTATTTTGGGGCTGTAGAAATATTTTCTGTTGGTAACTGTTTCTTGTGCCCCATACCAGATAAAAACCGCATATAGAACTCTGTGACATTTTCTTTGTTCTGAAACATTGTTAAAAGAATGACAGTACATTGAATGGGTATAATTTAATTTTTTCAATTCAAATTTGTTATTCAAGGATTTGAATTTGCTTGAAGTGAATTGTAATCATTATCCAAATTCACTAATATAAATTAAACAATGGATTAATAAATCTTTAAGACTTTTAAGCCCCCTTAACATTTTGTTCTATAGAATAAGCTGTTTACATTTGGATAATACTAGTTTTTTGTGCAGGTATACAAGTTACCTCAAACTTAAAACAGTCCAGCTGGGCCAGGCACGGTGGCTTACGCCTGTAATCCCAGCACTTTGGGAGGCCCAGGCGGGCAGATCACCTGAGGTCAGGAGTTCGAGACCAGCCTGGCCAACATGGTGAAACTGCGTGTCTACTAAAAATACCAAAAATTAGCCGGGCATGGTGGCACTCGCTGTAGTCCCAGCTATTCGGGAGTTTGAGGCAGGATATTCGCTTGTACCCGGGAGGTGGATGTTGCAGTGAGCCGAGATTATGCCACTGCACTCCAGCATGGGCGACAGAGTGAGACTCCATCTTAAGAAAAAAAAAAATTAGGCATGGCGGCATGCACCTGTAATCCCAGCTACTCAAGAGGCTGAGGTGGGAGAACCGCTTGAACCCAAGAGGAGGAGGTTGCAGTGAGCCAAGATCGCGTCACTGCACTCCAGCCTGGGTGATGGAGCAAGACTCCCATCTCAAAAACAAAACAAAAAACAAAAAACAATCCAACTGTATTAGCTTAACAGTTCTAGAGGTCATAAGTTTGACATGGGTCTCACTGGGCTAAAGTCAAGGTGTCAGTAGAATTGTGTTTCTTCTAGAGGCTCAAGGGGAAAATATGTTTGCTTGCCTGTTCCAGCTTCTAGATGCTGCCTGCATTTCTTGGCTCCTGGCCCCCTTCCTCCATTTTCAAAGCTAACAAAGAGGAGTCAAGTCCTTCTCAAATCTAATCATTCTGACACTTTGACATTCTGCATCCCTCTTCCAATTTTAAGTACCTTGTGATTACATCGGGCCCACCTGAAGAATCATGCAATAATCTCCCAATTGTAAGATCGATGTTAATTCTATCTGCAACTTTAATTCCCCTTTTCTTCGTAATGTAACATATTCACAGGTTCCAGGGGTTAGGATATGTACATCTATGAGGGACTATTATTCTGCCTTCCACAAATGGCCCTTCTATTACTGTCTTACAACTATTAAAGATTTTACTTCATACCTGGTTGATCCTGCCAGTGGTCGGCGGCGGGGGGCAAGGGGTAGATTTTCAAATGAAACAAACTACTTTGATATTTCACCAGTATAGGTATATAAGGCATATTTAAATTTAGCTGCAAATTTTCCCTTGTGTTTCAAAGGATATGGTAAGGGAAAACTATAGAAAGAACTGGTACAAATCACAAGTAACACAGTTCCAAAAAACTTCACATCTTGGACACAAGTATTTTTGTTATCAGTGTTCTATATTTTTTAACCATCTGCTAATTAATACCAAACAAATATTGATTAGATGGTTTCGATAGTTGGCAGTCACAATTTCATAAATTCTGCAAGAGAGTAACATTTTAAAGAAGTAAAACCACATCATCTGATATATATGTCTTTGCCTTGTCTGTGCACACACAGAAACAAATGTCCTCTAAGAAAAACTAAGTGAAGAGGTAAACAACCCTTGATTATTTAGATTTTTAAGACGAAGGGGGGAGGAACTTGAATTCCTTCCACAGTATTGTTTAATAACTTATAGCGCACCTCAAAGATCCCTTCACTAAAAAAAAAAAAAAAAAAAAAACCAAAAAAAACCATGCATTTGAAGTTGATAAAGACTGCTAATTTACACCTTGAGTTCATCAGTGTTGCAGTGATTATTTTCTATCTTCTGCCTTTTTAGACTTTATAATTTTTATAATGTCAAAACCTATGCAATACTACCTTAAAGGGTTTCTGAAGCAATATAGTGTTCATGAAGAGAAATGCTGAAATGCCTCCTGTAATTAAAAATGAATTAAATATGTTATTTCTTACACTTTCTCATTTGACTCACACACCGTGGTCCACTTTTTTAATGCAGATGAGGTTGCTCAGGCTGGTCTTGAACTCCAGAGCTCAAGCAATCTGCCTGCCTCAGCCTCCCAAAGTGCTGGGATTATAGGCGTGAACCACCATGCCTAGCCAATGTGGTCCACTTTTAACTTTATAAAGTGACTGAGATTTTTTTAGTTTCTGATTTAATTATCCTTATTGTTAGGATTGAGAAACTAGAAAGTACTGCCAAAAGCTCCAATATTTTTACCCATCTAATTCTGAGAAAAAATTTCCATGTAGTTATGGAAGATGTTGATTTTCTGTCTGGCTTTCAGCCTTGGTCACCCAAGGGTGCTCCACAGCCCTAATGAACTACCATTCTAACTTTGTAAACTTAAAAACGGAAGAGAGGCATTTTCACACAAAATCATACCATGATAACAAACAGCTTTCAAGAGGCTTAGCTAATGTGTTCCACATACCCTAATGATGGGGAAAATAATTGGAAGTTACTTTTAAAATAAAAATATTGGACATGTAATTCTACTTTTGCTTTTTGAAATATAAGGTAGAAACCAAGGAGATGAACCTCATAAGATAAACCTCATAATAAAAGGAATGTCTAGTATGTGTAGAGATTCCTCTCAGTACCTAAAACCCAAGAAGAATCTTCCACGTTTAATGAATCTATGACTTAAGAACCCAAACAAAAGTCCTCAACGGGGATATTTTTTAGAAGACCAGCCTGGTGAAATTTGTCATTCTTACCTTAATAGAGAAGTTCCCTTAAAGAAATCTTGGCAGACTTACACGTTTCTTATTTATCCATGAGCCTGGAACTGCACGCGCATAGGACACATTTTGGAGGCATTTCTCCCTCTGCCTCCGCAGGGACTTTTCTCCTAACCTAACATTTAACATAACACTAGCAAATTAATTCCTGTAGGAGGTGCTGTCGATTTATAAATAACCAAGAAATATCAAGTTGCTAGGTTAGAACTTGTTTATCTGAACGTCTCCGTGGTAAATTAGTCATAATTTATTTTAATAAAGGCCAAAATGGGCAGAGGTTTCTGCAGCATAGTGGCAGGTCTGCTTACCTTGCATTATGAAGCGGAGATCTTGTTTTGAACCATAGGGCTGTAATCTTAAGAAAGCTTTTCATCCGAAAGGCTTGGAGAGACCTTTCTTGCTGTTCTTCCATGAGACTGCTTGCTCATAGTGAATCAAATCATTCCACGCTGCTGGGAGCAGGCGTTTCCCAGTTTTAATCACCGAACATTTGGTATGCTTTGGCATTGAAGCTCAAACAGTTCAAAATCCACCTGAGCCATTTCACTCTTCTCCTTACCTAATGACCACTGGGCCAAGACGCTGGTGGAGGCGGCTGCGGAGGGCCGCAGCTCCACACTCCGGTCCTAAGACCAGGAAGAAAGTAGCACTTTTAGCTTCAGCAGCTGAATGATATTTAAAAATCGTATTTAGGTTTTCTGAAAAAGAAAACCTCTACTATAGTTGTCATTTCTTGAAAAGAGATAAAAGCATGCAATACCTGCAGGCCTTGGGAGCATTCTCTGATCAAAAAGGCAAAAGGCCTTTAAAAAGTTGTGAGGAACAAGTCAGACCGGGGAAACTAAGGTTTGGGAAAGCGGGGGCTGCTGAGAGCTCTCCTACCTGATCGAGGCTCCTAAAATCCGGTTCCTGATGACGGGAAAGGAAGAGGTAACTCCACAGCACCTTCCCCCTTTCTCCTCCCTTCACGCCACACTTAACATCACCCCCAGAATGCCCAGAATGTAACAATAATGACGAAGATGTGCAAGATGAACGCGGAGAGCTGCCTGGAATGAAAAGAAACGCACCCTCCGGCCCAAGCTGCCCCGGAGTCGCCTTTCTCCAGTCCCTCTGGCTTGAAGGGCTTTGCGAGGGGGTGGACAGAAGTGGAGGTCCGAGGGTTCCTGGACTGATAGAGCAGGGCTTCCCAGGAGGACGTCGCCCTAAACCTAAAGGAAGCCAGAATGGGGCGTGGGGTAGGGTGACGGGATGAATCCTGGCTGGGGTCGCCCCTTCCCATCTCGAGGCGACGCCCCTCTGCGTGCTCTGGTGGTTTCCTTCTCTGGATGCGCGTCTGGCAACCTTGCGAAAACACCCCAAACCGAAATGGGGAGGCCGAGAATGAGGGGGCGCACACCCTTCCTAGCAGATGCGCCTCCGGCGCCAGGAGGCCGCCGGACACCCGACCCACAAGGTGCGGGGGGGAATGGTCGGGGCCGGCCCTCTGCGCGGCTCCCTGGCCCCCCGTTGGCCCAAGCCACCCCCTAGAAGCAATTCTCAGGCCTTTCCGCTGGGGGCCCGCCCGCCAAGGGCCCTGCCAGTCCCCGCCGAAGCTTGCAGGGCCTCGGGCGCAGTCCCCCGCGCGGGTCGGACTCGCCTTCAGCAGTTAGGAAAGCGAGCGAATTGTTCTGGTCGCTCGCGCTCCACAGGTGAAGAGGGCGCTTTATGAAGCTCTTGGGGCAAACATGAAGATATCAACTTTCGTCAGCAATCTGCAAGCAGAATGTGGACTGAGGGAGACACCCTGTCACTTTGCATTTCCTTTATAAATAAATGAATCAACCTGAAATCGTTACACGCAGGCAAAACAATGCAAAATCCCCAGTGTGAAATTCTAAAGGAAGAGAGTATAAGGGTCTTGGAAAAACTGGAACTCTTAGGGGCTGTGGTTTTCCGGGTCTTCGACAGCCGGCCCTGGAGGGACGTATCCCCACGGACATTCTGAAACCCTTTCCTTAACTGGAGTTGCAAACACACAGTCTATATTTAAGTCAACAATATATGGGGGAGGCATGTCTGTATATATTTACCTCATACATATTTCTATACACTCCAGCGTCTGGGAAGGGTGGGGGGTAAATAACACTGAACGGTTAAAATTATGGAGAAGGGATAATAACTGATTACTAATTTGAAAGTAAACAAACAGGTGACTTTTTCAGATCCAATTCCTCCTTGTATCGTTACAATAAATATCTCTGAAGGAAGCTCTCTATTTATGTTGTCATTGATTAATTCTTCACTACCTCATTTGATTTCGATTTAGAACGATTTGATTCTAATTTAATTAGCATGTAATTTGGATGTACATAATTACTGTAATTATGACATTCAGGTAAGGCAGCTTTAGGCTGAAAGGCAATTTCAAATTTTCTAGCAACCTACTTTGTACTGGGAAATGGACAAGGACTTTGCGCCCTGCTATCCAAGTAGTAATTAGCACATCTTTGAAATAGGCAGTGCGGCGGGGTTTGTATTAAAACAGCAAATACAAACCTAGCCGAGTTACCCGCCGCAAAGGTGGCTGCGAGTCCCCGGAAACGCGCTGCTGCTCCCCGGCGCGAGTTCAGGGAGCCCGGCACCCAGGCGCCTTGGCCGGGCTTTCGCGGCTGCGGGTGACGGCGCCTCCGCCGCCTCGGGCGCAGGGTTTGAAGGTGTCGCTTTTTAAATTAAAATACAATAAATATGCGCTGGGGAGGTGGGGGGCACAAAAATGGAGGAGGAGGAAGTCACTCCACCTAGTCCGAAGACGGGTTGGGGTCAGGGAGACGGTGGACTGGAAGAGGACGGAAAGGGGCGGCGGGGGTAGGACGATGCACTGAGAGGAGAGAAAATTGGCCAACGCGCCCAACTGTTACCCGATTTCAGATTTGGGTTTCAAAGGGAAAAGAAGAGGACAAAAGGGGTCGTTTTGCTCCGGGAGGATGTGCGCACCCTTCGGGGAGGCCTGGAGCTGGGCATCTGGGGGCTTCTCGCCGCCCTCGGGGGCCCTGCGCGCCCGACCCGGCTCCTGCCTGCCCAGCCGCCCCCCCGCGCCCCACTCGGGCTGGGGTGTCCGCCGGAGGACGAAGGCGAGGCAGAAGGCTGCTCTGGCCCGCCTCGGGTTGGGGCTGCGAAAGCAGCGGGTCCCTGGCCTCCCTGATTGTCCACGGGAGGGTGGTAGGGTGGGATGGTTTGGTGACCTGTTTGAATCGGCCAGGTTCCAGCCGGCCCCGGATAGTCCACGCGGGCCTTGCGGGCCGGGAGCCGCGGATGCAGAGTCGTAGGGGTCTGCGTCCACAGCTGGATCCCCACATCCTGGGGTCCACGTCGCTGCCGACAACGCTTCAGTGTTCTCAACTTTAAGTTGGAAGACCCTGAAGTTGCCTTGAAAAGGATGTTAAATGCGACAATTCTAAGACCAGGGCCAACCGGTCCTTACTTTGTTTTGTTTGGATTTTCAGTTAGCACGTTCCAGAAACGACCCTTTTGCCCAGAAGCCACTGCCAAGTAGTGCTCCCCACCCCCAATAGCAGGGTTCGTTCCCCGCTGGAACGCAAACCCTCGCGTTTCTTCGCAGGATCCTCTTGGTTGCTGCTGCTCGCGGCAAAAGCCGGTCTCCACACGCTGACAGCCGCAAGCCAGGCAGGCGGCGGCCTTCCCGCCTCGGAGCTCTAGGTGGCGCCAGCGAGCCGCACTCGCCAAGCTCCTCTTATGGGAATCAAGAGCTACTGTCAAACATAAAAGCAAATCAGAGTTTTCAGTTTTTTTAATATGTTAAGAATGTTATTCCTTAAGAAAATTTGTAGCTAAATTATTCTCACTTAAAATAAACACTTAGTATACCAATTACACAAATGGGCGGGATTTATGTGAGATTTACTTCATCTGCATTTTTGTAGTGGAAGAGAGCCTTGGTGAATACAGATAATAGATGCAAATAAGATTAGAGTTAAAATAAATAAAGTTTCCATCCGAATAAAAAGAAATTCAATTTTACACGACTTGTAACCATTTGACGGAAGGTCCAGACACGCCATTCAGGTACACAATCTAATCTCGTCAAAATAATGTTGTTTCCCTCCTCGAGGAAAGAAAATCTCTTTCTTTTCTTTTTCTTTTTCCTTGTCAGGTAGAATCCAATTCATTCCAAGGGGAGAAAACTGGTGTCAGAAAAGGAAACGCCGGAGGATGGTGCGGATCGTGGCTGGGTGGGCGCAGGGCGGAGGAAAATTTGCTTTTCGTTCCTCTGTTGCGCTGGAAGCTATGGGACAGGAAACGCCAGGGAAACTGGGGGACTCGAAATCGCACTGCCCTCACCCGGGCCCGGGCCCGACTCTGCGCCCCCAGGCCGCGGCCCCCACCCGCGCGGACCTCCAGGCCGCTACCCACCTCTGAGTTTGGGCCCTTGGCCACCGCCTCCAGCTCCTTCTGGCCCCTGGGCCGGAGAGGCACAGGCCTCTAGGGCCCCGAGGTGGCCCTGGGGAGGCGCAGACCCACCGCAATTGGGGACCGAACTCGTGTTCTAACTGGGGGGCTCTCGCCTCCCACGCGCGCTGTCTCCAATTTGGTCAACCCCGGCCGGCCGGTCGCCACCCGCTCAAGTCAAGGTTCCCCGTGCCCCCAAGGGCGCCTAGGGCTGGGGGGAGGCCAGGCAGGGGGCCTAGGCCCTCTTTTCGCCTGTTGGCTTCGGCCGGGGCCCCCGGCCCCGGGGCCCCGGGGCCCCGCTCCCTCTGGGCTCAGGTTCCGTGGGCTGCTGTCTCCCGGCTGGACGCTCGGGCCGGGGCAGCCGCCCGCCGCTCCCAGGAGCCTGGGTGATGGACGTCCGCTGACCCGCGGGGCAGAGGCAGCGCTCACAGGCCTTGATCACTGGCCTGCGGAGGGAGCCGCGCGGCCAGCGGGACCTGCACAGCCGGGCCCTTTGATCTGCCTTTATTATCAACGACAAACAAAGCTGCTTGGGCCCGACGCCCGGGCGCCCGCGTTCCTGGGGAGACCCACCACACCCTTTACCCCGCGCCGCCAGCCCGCGGCCCCCAAACACGCCAGGCACCCTCTGGGCCTCCAGTGCTGCGGCCCGAAGCCCCTCCAGGAAACGTGCCCCTACCAGCCGGCTCTCCAGAAGACCATCCCCCGACCAGAGGCGCTTAGGGAGTGGGGGGCTCCCGGTTATGAACAGCTTGATCGGGGAGAGAAAAAGGCCAAAGTGAAGAAAAACTCCAGGAAGAAGAGCGGGGCAGCCTGGCTGCGGGGAGCTTAAGAAGGAGAAGGAAGAAGCCATTGAATGTCACGCTGCAAACTCCCTGCTGGGGAACTTCGTTTTGTTTTATCGCTACTTTGCGACTTGGTGTTTCAGAACAGTTTCCGAGAAAACATTTTGATGATTGTTAATAACAAGAATTTATTTTTTCTTTCCTAAAAATCAAAACCTTGGCTCAAATTCTCAAGGTGGACAGTAATCAAAAATGGAAAAAAAAATATGTTGGTGCTGACTTCGCTTGTATTTCCTCTTGTGTGGCAAGTCTTTTAGAAATATTTTTATTCTGTAAATATGTACTTTATTTTCTAAATTAAAATTTTTTCGAATTGCGAAATTATCTCATTTACCAATTTTCTTTTTGTCTCTCCCTCTTTTCTCCCTCTTTTAAACTGGGGCTGTTAAGTTGGTGGTCAGAAGACAAAGAGAGTGAAAATAATTTTCATTTCAATAATTGCCTTCTGGTCAATTTAACTGTGCCTTATTTTGAAAGAGACTGTCTAAATGAGATTCCTGTCCCAAATGTGTTCCCAGGCCTGATCCCAGCCTTTAATTATTCCCGAGTTTTTTTCTTCAGAATAAGACGCCGCACTGAGTAATCACAAAGAAGTCAGAGAGCATCCTTGAACCTTTTCAGAAGCAGCGCCACTGATATTCAAATAACCTGCGAGGGCCATTTGACGGCGCGGGGACCTAGGCATTTCCAATTCACTATTTGCATAGATCAGCCGTCTTTGAAAAGGAAAGGAGCAGTTGTCTTCCATAACATTAAAAAGCCTAGTTATCAAATCAAGTGCTTAGTTTGGGGGCTTTTAAAACGTTTACATTTTATCTCAGGTTGCCCTTTACCGTTTGACATGCAAATTTGGTGCAGTTAATTTAGACAATTAAAAAGATCTTCAAGGGAGCTTTGTCACAGAGAATATTTGGAGTTTTCCCCGCGGACCAGCTGAGATAAAGTTGGCCAGAACAAATGATGTCTAGGAGATTAATTAGATATTTGATAAGACATGAATCCCTAATAAGGGAATACAAGGCACAGGGGGCTGCTGTGTGCTCTAAGTCAAAATTAATAACATTTAACAAGATTTTCATTTAGGCATGAAATGTCTTTTCCGGGGTATTGACTCTAGCGATTTATTCCCTTGAGTTGCCTTCCAACATACAGGGCCTTGGGAGCTAAAGACTTCTTTTTTAAAAGCGTTTTCCTTTCACAGATTGTTTTTAAATCACTTTTTAAAAACAAACAAACCCACCAGAATTTTCTCTGATGCCTCCCAGAGGTTTAGGCACCTCCTCAGTTAAAGCTGCCAAGGACCTTTGCATTCTTTAGGCGCTCCAGAGTTTTAAAATGTCACCTTTTGAGAGCCTTCACATTAAGCAATGCAACTACACGTCCTTATAACCCAATTTAATTTATGCTGTTGATATACAAATAAATAATTTTGACTTCTCAAAAACTTATATGTAGTATGGCTTTTATAACCCACATAAACTTTACATTACCTACAACTAACATTAAGGGAATTTTTTCCCAAGCGAAAAAAAAAAATATCGACCCACGAAAAGGTTACTGAGGGGGAAACAGGATTTTTAAAAAAGGAAATGTATTGTTCAGAGTCCTTTAATAATACCAAAATGAAAATATGATGTCAAGATTTTCTTCATACAGATAAACGCATTTAATTTCTTTAGATGACCTTAACTTACGTGTTTGTGAGTGAAATGATAACTCAACATTTTAAATATCTTTTACATATATACTGACTTTCACAAAGTGCATCAGAAAATTAAAAAAACTCCCTGAATTTCAGGGATTCACCCAAAAAAACTCTATTCGAATGAACATTTACAAGAAAATAAAAGAGAACACAATATTTTGAACCCTATTTATACAGATGTTATGAAATACAGAGAAACTGTCGCTAGACTTCCAGTTTAATTTCTCACCTTAAGCCTTTCGATGCTTCCTTTTTTAGGAAAAGTCTCATTGTAAGTAGACATCAGGCAGGACTTGGAGCATTTTATATATAATATAATCCACACAAAGGGTGTTTTTATCGGTCCCGTTTGTTTTCAAATGTTCTGACAGTCCTTTGCTGGGTGGTGGCTTGTTTTTGAGAAAAGGAAAGAGACGGGTGTTGGAGGGAGGTGGACAGTGGGCAAAGAGGGAGCCTTTCTATGTATTGCTCTTCGCTCGAGAAGTTTGGGCGAGTGGTATGTGTGTGCGCGCGCGAGTGTGCGTGCTTGTGGTTGCAGGTCTCCGGTGTATGTGTACGTCTGGGAGTACGGTTTTTAAAGTGTTTGTGTCGGAGGATGGTTCGCTTTTGTTTCCGGACCACGCATTCGATTCTCATCCGGGCGCGGAAGGCGGAGGGGAGCTCCTCGCAGGGCGGGCGAACCGCAGCCCGGGAACCCTGAGCGGCTCCACCTCGC
>NW_012104254.1:4708348-4709119 GCF_000951045.1 Mandrillus leucophaeus
CGTCCTGGGCCAGCAGGTGCTGGCTGGTGGAGAGCAGGTGCGAGGCGGCGGCGGCGGAGGAGCCGAGACCCGTGGAGCTGAAGGCCGAGTGCGTGAGGGAACTGAAGTCGGGGTTGTAGGTGCCCAGCTGCGAGTGCAGCGAGGCCTGGGGGGCGCCCGAGTGCAGCGAGCTCTGGAGCCCCCCAGCGGGGTTCTGCACTTCCAGCCACGACCCCGGGCTGCTGTGCACGTCCCACCACGACGACGCCGCGCCGTTGGTCACCTCGCCGGCCGCCAGCGTCGAATGGAAGCCCGACTTGTACCACGACTCGTACGGGTGCGCCATGCCCACGCGCGGGTACAGGCCGTCGGCCGCCGTCGTGTGCACCTTGGAAATGAAGGCCGACTGGCCACCCGCCTCCTGCGGGGACACTCCGGCCGCTGCCGCTGCGGCAGCCGCCGAGTTGGAGAAGAGGCCGCCGTAGTCGCTGCTGAAGGCGGCTGCCGCCGCCCGGGCGGCACTGACGCCGGAGTCATGCAGGATGAGGTCGGGGGATTCGGAACGGGGCGTCTCCAGGTTGCTGGCGTCCGTGTCACTGTCGCTGCCCTTTTTGCCCCCGCCGCCCCCGTTGTGCGTCTTAATGTGTTTGCTCAGGTGGTCGCTGCGCATGAAGCGCTTGTTGCACACTGGACAGGCGAAGCGCTTCTCGCCCGTGTGAGTCCGCAGGTGCCGCTGCAGCTCGTCCGAGCGCGTGAAGCGCTTGCCACAGAAGAGCCAGTTGCACACGAAGG
>NW_012104254.1:4709264-4710570 GCF_000951045.1 Mandrillus leucophaeus
CGGTGGCCACTGCGAAGCCCGAGAGGCTGGAGCCGAGGTTGCAGCTGGACGAGGAGCGCTTCCAGGGGTGAAAGCCGCCTTTGGCGAAGGCGCTCGACTCCGGCAGCGTCGTCAGCGGGCTCGTGTTGCCGATCTTGTTGCAGGTCGCCGCTAGCATGGCCAACGGGGTCGTTCCGAAGCGCGGCTCTTCCTAAAGTGGGTAGGATGGGGGAGGGAGCAAGGAGGAGGAGGGCAGGAGGAAGTGGGGAAGAAAGAAAGTGCACCCGTGAGCAGCCTCGTCCCCTGCGGCTGCTCCCGGGGGGGTCCTAGCTCCCCGCCTCGCGCCTCCTCCCCACGCGCCCGCGGAAGAGTCACCGCACCGGGCGCGGGACAGTGGCCATCACCGCGGCGAAGGTCCGGGGGCCGGAAAGTTGCTCTTCGCTGAGGCTGTAAATCAAAGATGCCTCCGTGTTCCCCGCCTCAGTCGCTGCAACCCTGACTACAACCGGACTTGGGTTGTCGCGGTAAACCGGCTCCTCTCCCAGAAGACCCCAAGTCGCCCTTCGGGGTGACGCGCGAAGGTAAACACAGAGACCAGAGACAACAAACACCGGGCGAGGGCGGAGGCGGCCGAAACAGCAGCCAGGGACGGGCGAAACTTGCAGCACTCCCAGGGTGGCTACGACTTGACTTTTCTTTTTTAATAGAAAACGTTTGGTTTTAAAGTTGACACACACACAAACACAGCGATTATGAAAACAACAATCCGAGGATAAGCGGCCAGAGACGTATTTTCAAAGTCACGGGCGAACTGGGGAGCCGCGGAAATGTAAATATTTATTAGCGTGACTAGATGGACTGCAAAACGATTAAGACTGTTTTCTGGAAACACCACTGTCGCATAATTGCAACAAAATCCCCAAAGCAAGGCGGGGGGTGGGGTATAAATCACGAGGGGAAGAAAAGAAACCTCTAGCTTTTCTTTGAAACCAAGTAAAAAAGGACTTCATTAAGAAGGCCTTTTCTTGCAAAGGCATCTGCTGGGTTCCAAAAACTTGGGAAAAAAATCAGTCCCAGAAATGTGGCAAGTGCTAATAGAAGCTGAAGCTGCAGTCCAGCAGCAACAGTTTCTCGGGAGCCGCAGACTCCAGAAGCCATAACGAAAAATTACTCCGGTTAAAACAAGCAAATGCATTGCCGCGCTTGCGACTTACCCCGAGTATAGACGTGGCCATAGCAGGTCTCTGGCTGCGCAGCGAGGCTGGGAGCGGGGCTGAGCCTGGCGGCTGCTCGGAAAAACTGCTTGGGTCCCGCGCGGCTCCCGCGT
>NW_012104254.1:4710835-4716856 GCF_000951045.1 Mandrillus leucophaeus
CACACACACACAAACCACCCCGAGATGTTGCAAGTTAGGGCTGACAGTCCTACTCGACTCCCCACTTGTAGGAAAGGAGGCAGGAGAGGAGGAGACACCCAGGCACAGCCCGCACCAGCAGGGCCCAAGTGGAGACGGAAATGTCAGCCCTCACTTTGTGTGTCCAGGCTCTTGCCTACAGAACACAACTTCAGCTTATATCTATCATTCTTGCTTGGGATTTTTTTTTTTTAAATCATTTTCGTGTGTCTTCTACCCAATTCCTTATTCCACTAGATTCAATGTTACTCTCACAGTTATACTGGGGAGGGGGCACGAAGGGACAGTTCCTCTGAGAGGAGCGAAATAGGCCTCTCTGTACAGATCTACATCCACAGATTTGTTGGGAGGGCCTGGAGCCTGCTGCATCCCGCCATTTCCCCCCAGCGGTGTAAGTGACTTCCTAATTGTCGCTCTGGCCTCTGACCCGGGGGGTAATACAAGTGCCACTCACGCTAGAGGCTTCTGGTGGTAATTGAGGGCACCCTTTGTACGGTTTCGCCAGCGCTAAGATACCAGGTTAACCCAGTTGTCAAATATGACTAAACAGTGGGATGTGCTGATTATCTGCCGAGTTTTGCTGGGGGCTGGCGTGGGGGTGGGAGGCATCAGCCCATACAACACGCTGCACGAAGCCGCTTATTTTCACATTGTAACAACTTTGGAAACAGAGACCGGCGCGAGCGGCGTCCGCCCCCACCTCCACCTCCGCTGAAGCTGCAGCTTGCTCGGCTGTTTGTTTAACCCGGTGAAGATTTGCATGTCGCGTTTCATCCTGGAGTGGAATTTTCTTGTCCCAGCTCCAGCCCACTCCCACTCCAGACTGCCAAGGCCTAGAGTCTCGTCTGTAAGGCAAGTGCGCCGTGTTAAGAGGTGGGGTCCCCCTTAGTGCCCTGCTTTCACGGACGTGCCCGAGAAATCTCTCCAGGATTTTCACCCGGGAAGGCGGAGGACCAGGCCACACGTGGGCGCCCCCACATTTTGCAGGCTGGAAGCATCCTGAAGTCCTCCCTGGACCTTGTCAGTGTGAAAAGAGGTGTCCTCAAACAGACCAGGGTGCGTCTTCGAGTCCCCCAGCAACCGCTGAACTGCTTATTTTTCTCTTTCTGGGCCCCGCTTTCTCTTTCTTCTCCAGGGTAACCAGAAGCTGTTTTTGAACCAGAAATACCAGCGCCCTCGGGCAGACCTGGGCGCTGGTTTTAACATAGCACACTCCCCACCAAACCCACACCCTGCTTCTTAGGAAAAAAAAAAATTAAACTACCAACCCCAAACCCTCGAGTGCAAACGATGAGTTGTCGCGGAGCGGGTGCAAATGACAAGGATGTGGAACTATGCCACCCGTGTTTTCTCTCCTCTTTTGCAAGATCTCTTGACCTAAAAGTACGACCAGAGTGGCACTGCTCTCGGCCCTGTGATGGAGCCTGGGTGCGTCTTGGCGCACTCCGTGGGTGGGGAGGGCTATGAGGGTCGCTTTCTTGGATTCCTGTTAAAATACTTTGGCTCAGAATGGTTTTTTTTCTTCTTCTTTTATTTTTTTCTCTTTTTTGTTTAAGGTGGCGAAAGCACCAAGGAAATTATGACAGAGAAAGAGAAGGGACAGAGGAGAAGAGAACGAGAAGGCTCGTGTGGCTGTCAATGAAGTGCTGTGCCCTGGGAGACTGTAGTGGAAATGGGGGTGGGGAGGTGTGAAAAGTCCCTGGGGGACGCGGGGTGGAGGGTTGAGGAGAAATCAGACCGCCTAGACGAGCCGGAAAGCCCAGCAGGGGGACCCGGGGGCCGTTCCCAACAGGTGACTTCTGCCCTGGAAGAAGACAGTGGTTCTCGGCTTCCCATAGAGTCTCCGCGTGGATTTACTAATAGAGGGATTGTTAAGTGGCAGCGAGGCGTTTCCGACTCACCCTGTGCAGCCCGGGGAGGAGAAACGCCAAGATTTCCCCCGTCCACCTCCTCCCCCACCCCCAACACACCCTCTTCTTAAGGAAACCTGACAAAGTAATAAATAAGACAATCCGAAAAGCCACTTAGCACTAGTGACATTTTCAAGCCAACCATTTAAAACAGTTCTCGCAGACACCTCGGGCTCTGGCGCCCTGCTCGCCTTCCTCTTCTCCTCCTCCCCTCGGGTCCCCTCCCCTCCCCCTCCCGCCGTTTTCCCGTAGTTCCAGCTGTCCGACTCTAGACGTGGGCACTCGCATATTCCGTTAGATACACGCGTCTGCATCACAATAAAAGTTAGGGAAATCTTCCAAACGAACGCAGGCAAACACCCGGGCCACTTTAACTCTAAGGTGGGGCCCCAAGGAAATCTTTCGGAGGAAGTCCAGATTTTTTTCGTCTGACAGATTTTTTTCATCCTCTAAAAAAATCTAGTTTTTAAACAAAGATCAATGTGTTATGCTAAAGTGTTGAGCTGACTGTTAAAACATTTGGGGAAATAATGACAATGTAACAAAGGCCTGGTTTGGAGTGAATCATCACCCTTTTAAAAGTTAAAGCAATTTTCAGGAGAATAGCTTTCAGCAAACGCTTTACATTATTCAAAACGGCCAAATAATGCTCTATTATAGCGCCTGAATGCTGCCAGTCAGCCCCTAAGTGCAATTTGTGCAAAGGCCCCGGTGCCTTATCTCCACTTCTTTATAAAGAGGTGAATATAAAACAATTTCTTCCAAACCCAGACAGAGAGCACGAAAATTGCTTCCCTTTCTGCAATCAGGGCAATTTAACTGGAGTGCAATTAGCACTATTAAATGTCGATTCTGCATAAACAAATCTGACTGAGCAGCGAAAGTGGGGTGAGAACCTCATATACACTGAAACTGATTTTTTAAAATTATGTATCCGGGTCCTTTACAATTGATCCGTGACGTTTTCATCTTGGAATATATTTACATCATAAATACACTATGGTTAAATCAACATAATTTTTTTTGCAAAAAAATTCAATACGAATCTTAATAAAGAAGAATAGGGTAATTAAAGGGAAGAGTTCACTTCCTTTGAACAAATATTGTTTCTCCCATCTAGGCTCTCCCGGGAGCTTTGATCTGAGCAACTGCTCAAGTTGCTGTGTTTAGAAGGCAAAGCCAGGGAAACAATTCGGTCATTAGCACTGATAGGAAGGATTGGACCTCCTAAGCCACAGATAAAATGCTTCTCCCTGATGCGCAGAAAACATAGTGGCGACTGGGAGGACCAGTTATTTTCTGAATAACTAGATATAGTAACTGGTTAAATATTAAGTGACTGCCCAGTCTCCCCGGAGCTTTGACCTAGCACAGAGTTTAGCAGCGGATATACACCACTGGGGTGGGGTGAGGTTGGGCTGGGGTGAGGTGGAGTTGGGGGGACTCCGGAATATGGTTGAAGGGGAGGCATTGCGGGAGGAGGAACGGAAGGTGCTCGCCTTGGCCAAGCTGGCTGCAGTCAAAGTCTGGACCACCGGGACTAGGAGGAGGGGTTGGGGGTGAAGGGAGCCCAGCCTATAAAAAGCATTTATCTGACCTGTCCTCCCTACTGCCTTTATTTATTTGCTAAGCCACAGCGCTCCTTTTTAAATGATTTGTGCAATTAATTATGCTTTTCATTTGCATGATCTTCACTAGAGCAGTGATTATCAGGTCAGCACGGTGTGGGAGTTGCAGAGATACATTAATAACTTGAGTTAAAAAAAGAAAAAGCTGCCCTTGTGTACCAATGTTGCCTGCCATGAGCAAGGGAGAAGGAAGCCCAGGAAGGTCCATAGTGCCTGTTGAGTCGGGTGAATCCTTTCCACAGTTGGAGTCTTGTCAGCGGTTGGTGAAAATGAAATACAGCCTTTGATTAGCAGGGAATCTTTTATAGTTAACACATATTTATATTTTTTAAAGCACCAGTTGTTGAGATCAAATGGATGGAGAAAATTAATTAAAAATTGAGGAACTCTCCCACAGTTTCTGTTGAGCTTTCCTTTAATATTTGTTCTATAATGTCCTAATTCCAGCCCAACCCTTGCAAATGAAAGAGCAAGGAAGATTCAATAGGCCAATGGGACTTTCATCTTTTCTTTTTTTTTGTATCTCAGAGGCGTCACTGCTATTTAGCAGTGGTAGAAGATGCAAATCTTTCTTGCCTCTGTAGGGTCTACTGAAGAAATTGAAAACCCCTAGTCTATTAAGTATAGTCCAAACGTTTGTTACACAACTAATTTTCTGTTGTTAGATGTATCTGGGCCATATATTTTAAGCTTGCCTCGATCTGTTTATCTGAGCCCAAAATGCATTAACAATTAAGGGAAAGACTGGTGTGTCAAAGGAAGGAAGGTGACTGTAGACTGTGTGATGATTTTAATGACTGCAATTATTGGAAGATTATTCAACAAGCATCATAGATTTGTTTACTGCATCACTCAGAAACTATGGGGGGCCTATTCAGCTTGGGGTTTTACTTTCCTCCCTCCCTCACCAACTACCAAAGAAGGGTCTCAGACCTAAGCAAATGTGGCATTCTGTAGTCACTTTCTTCTTTTTAAGAGCATCTCTTCCAAAATGATGCACATGTATTGTCTCAGCCAACTCTAATGGAACCACCTTTGGAGACATTAAAGCAATCTTTTCACATAGACCTGAACTAATATCAAGAAAAGCCAGAGGCCAGGATTTTGATCATTAGTCAGTTTCTCCTAGCCAGGGTACCAGTTTCCTCAGTGTTACCCTTTCATAGGCAGATTTGAGGAGGCTTCCAACTCTTTCCTCCTCTATCCAGGGCTTGGAGAAGGCACTACAACCACAAGATGTTAAACAGGAGTGTAGGCACACCTCCAGGACACCCTGGGATAAAGATTGGCTTTTCCTTCCTTCCCTTTAACACACCCTCTCGCATGTTACTTCCTATCACAACTCCTGATGTTGCTTTATTAAAAATAAGTAAGTAAAAAGAAAAGGTATGGCTAAATGCATATCCGTTTGTGACTAAGGAAGTTTTTACTGTAAATACAGACACAAGGATGCAAGTAAGGAAAGTTTCTTGTCTGATATCAACAAAATGATCCTCAGTCCACAATAACCTATAAATTGTGGCATGGGCTTTGCTCATTAATCGTGACAGATTTGGAAGGGAGATTGGGGGGAAAATGAACAGCAAATATCCCCACTAACACCCCCTTTCTTCCCTCCCCTGTAGAACTGAGACCGGAGTGACTGTGCCATCTAGACTTTCTTCCTGGGTTCTGTAATCGCCCAAACTCTAGCTTAAGGTGGACTTGCCTGGAACCTTCCTTGTTCAAATGTGAGCCTGCAGGATTCTGCAAGTGGCAATTAGGAGCCTATTACAAGCCATTAGATTGATCAATGTACCTTAAACAATGCGAATGAATTATATGACTGATTTATATGGGGAAGAAAAAGAAAGCAGTGGGGGAGGACGATTTCATCTCCTTTACATCCACACGCTGTTCTGGAGAAGAACCGGGCCCAGCCTATGGTTCATCATAGCTTAGAACCACCCGAGCGATTTATCTAGAAAACTTTTCAAGCAAAGACAAGGTCCTCTCAGCTTGTCCGGTGGCTGGCGAGGTGCACGTTCTCTGCCTCTCTCTCGGCTTCCTAAGGAAGAGCTTAGAAAGACCAAGGCCCCGAGGGGCTGCGGAAGGTCACAGCGACGCCACTCCGCTAGCCAAGGACACCACCCGGAGCGGGCCCAGCTGCCTCCTTCCCTAGAGTCTGTCCCCAGAGAGAGGGAGGACGACTTACATATTTGTTTAACGGAGTGCTGGAGAGCTGCGTGGCCTCCTAATTACGTCAGGAACACAGAACCATCAGCCCTTGAAGTTTCCAGCGAGACTTCGGAAGGAGCGGCGACCCGGCTCCAGGCGCGAGATGACGCGGGGGGTGGGGAGGGAGGGTACTCCGTGGAACGGAACTCCAAGCTAGGGCTGGCGGTTCCAGCTAAACTATCTGGCGAAGACAAAATTACAACAGAGCTGGAGCGATCAAAGCTGGC
>NW_012104254.1:4716911-4727238 GCF_000951045.1 Mandrillus leucophaeus
CCCGCCCGCCTTCCCTGCCCAAAGTCTGTTTGTAGTTGTCTCCTCGACTGCAGACACACTCGTCCATCTTCTCACGACAAGGAAATTCCTGCCAGTTTTCCCAGAGCCTGCAAGGAGAGGACAAACGCACTTCACCCGTCCCAGGGGAGGAGGATTCCCTTTGTTTAACCTCCTCCTCCCACAGTCGGCCTTCAGCTCTGAAATGGGGGAGGGGAACAGGGGATGGAAAGACCGTGGGCGGGGAAGGGCGGTTATAACAGAACCCCAGGTCCCACTCTGCCTTGCTGGTCCCTCCTCTTCCTCCTCCCTCTTCTCTTTCCAAGCTTCTCCCCCACCTCTCTCTCCCTCCTTCCGATCTTCTAGAGCCTCTTCCCACCCAAGTCCTCTCTCGGGCTCGCGCGCCCAGAGCCTGGGCAGGCGCTGTTTATTTCCCGGCCTTCGTGGTTTGGCGGGAAAGGGCTTCGTCCTGGCTTGTTCTTGAGTGTCTGGGACAA
This sequence comes from Mandrillus leucophaeus, assembly GCF_000951045.1. Lineage (NCBI taxonomy): Eukaryota > Metazoa > Chordata > Mammalia > Primates > Cercopithecidae > Mandrillus > Mandrillus leucophaeus. Next base: position 4,717,406 of record NW_012104254.1, read on the forward strand.
ATCCTTTTGTTTGTGTCTAAACGTGGAATGAGAAGCCTTCCAAGTTGATAATGGGGCTCAGAGAGAAGAGGAAAATATCAGAGAAGCAACATGCGTGTGTCTTTTGCAGCCAGTATGCGATGGCAGTCCAGGGTTTGGAACCCCTTCCAGGTGGATCATGATTTCGCACACACACCCAACTGCTCATTTGTCTTTCATTACCCATGTTCCACTCTCCTGGGTTCTTTTCTAAGTTAGTTCCTTTCAGCCCTCTCCTTCCTAGACCCTCTTCTCAGAACGCTACCTTTCAGTGAGAGGGTGAGAAAAAAAGATAGATCGTAAGATTCCCCTCGAGGACCGAAGCACCCCCGTGACATATCCGGAAACAGGCCAGCCCTGGGCCGACACGTCCATGCTTTCTTGATTTCGGCCACTGTAGAGCCCAACCCTGACAGGCTGGACTTTCCCGTCACACCCACCGATGTCAAACCACGCCCTTCCAGATCCAGAAGGATACCCTCCGCCCTGACCCGCTTCTTGGAACATTGACTGAAGGGTATATACACAGGGGTAGAGGAAGTCTCCGTGCACTTTAGACACGTGCTCCTCCCCCTCGCCCCGTTGCCACATGCAGAATGTACACTGATGACAAACAGACACACTTACCAGGGCACATGCCAGCGGCGTCCATCCTCCTTCCCAGCCAGGCATCAGCAAGCGAGACCGCCTTGAGGCAGGTGCCATCGCCGCAGGGAGGGTGGCTCCGAGCTCCAGATGTCTCCCTGGGAGTCGGGGCATTCAGGTACCCCAAAGCCAGTTTCGAGCCTCCCGGGCGGGGTGGGCGACCTTGACGAGTATGGGCGTCCCCCTCCGCCTCCCGCTGTGCTTCCGCGCCGCTTCCTGCTCTGCACCACCTCCGCCGCCGCAACTGCCCGAGCGCCCCTCTCCGAGAAGCCCTCTGCCCGCTGCATGCAGCCCATAGGCTCCGCTACATCTGGGATGCATTGCCCCTTAATTGTCAATCCCATTATTGTGATCAAGTGAACGTTGCTAATCTCTACATTTATTGTTTAGGTAAATAGAGGCTGCATTTAATCAATATGCAGGGCCCCAGCTCTCGCAGCGCCAAGTAACTTAAGTCAACGGTGAAGATTTCAGTGTGTGCGTAATTACAGTGCTCGCGGAATCATCGCTCCAGCTCAATTCCACGTCTCTTCGCTGACCCGGGGGAGGGGGAGGAGGGAATGGGAGGAATCTCCACCCTCCAAGGGGTCGAGGGCCGGCTCCCTAAGGGCAAGTAAAAGACTTCGTGGCGGTGACACCGCGCGCCTGGCCCGCGCCCTCGGCGGTGCGCACTGTGAGCGCGGGGGCCTGAGGCGGGACTGGGTACTGCCCCCGACTTCTGAGCGGCAGAATCTGGCGCTTGGCGCCCCGGCTCTACCGCTCCTGGACCCCTCCCCTTCCAAATTTGCCTCAGGGAGGAGGGTGGTTCCCCATTCGGCGGGTCCCCGGCAGGCGGGAAAGCGGGGGCGGGGCCCTGGAAGTGGGTTGCCCCAAGTTCGCGACGCCCCTGCCCCAGCACGCAGGCTCCCTCTTCTCTTCCGCAGCTGCCTGGAGCAGCAGAGTTCCTTGCCCGCGGGGAACTCCCAAGAATTCCACGATTGGGCGCGCAGAGCGCGGGTTATTTGCCCTTCTTCCTAAATAGCTATTGTTTCCTAATTTAAGAGGACCTTCGCCGGGCTAGAACGTCAGGGATGCGCAGCAGGGGGTGGGCGGGTCTGGGGAGATGGGCGGTTCGCGCCGGCGAGGGGTGGTATCAGCTCCTTACAGTAGCTTGGCTCCCGGAGTGGTGTCAGAGTGAGGGCCTCTGGGTCTCGGCGGAGAAAGGGTTAGCTGAGAATCTTCCGGAGGGCGGCGGAAAGAACCCGACCGCCACGACACCTTGGAGTGGGGCCCGAGAAGCTGATCCTCAAGTTTGAGGCGCCAACACTTCTCTTTCGGCAACTCTGTTGTCGCTAGTTTCTCTTTCTTCTGGTTCCTCTTTCTCTGCTCCATTCCCGGACAAGTCGGACATAAACAACCAGTAACTTCAGTTGTAACCAGATACCCGCCTTGCATGGAATTGTCCGGCTTTATGTAAGCAGGATTCTGAGGTCAACTCATCATTTGACAGTTTAGGGTGCCATTGCAACCTCCCAACGAAATTACAGCTGAAGTTTGAATATAAGGGCCCATGGTATTTGATGGCAGCTGGCTGTTTTTAATTTTCGGAATGGAACAGTTTTCGTATAAGGTATCCCTCCCTGCTTTCTTCTTCCCTTAAGTTGAATAGCATTTGGAACAAGAGGGAAATGAAACACAAATGTCAGTGCAATCCCGAAAACCTTTTTCTTTCTATTTCTACATTCAGAGCCTCCCCTCTGACCGGCCTAAGCTATTCCTAAGCCTGTAACTCTCCCCATCAGTTGGGTAGACCTCTTACCACTGGGCTGCAAACCAGTGCTGCCTCTGTCTCTACAGTACAGATAAACGTGATGTCAGACATTTTTTTTTTTTTTTTTTTTTGAGACAGACTCTCACCCTGTCGCCCAAGCTGGAGTGCAGCCACGCGATCTCGGCTGACTGCAACCTCCACCTCCCGGGTTCAAGTGATTCTCCTGTCTCAGCCTCCCGAGAAGCTGGGATTACAGGCGCCCGCCACCACGCCCAGCTAATTTTTTGTATTTTTAGTAGAGTCGGAGTTTCACCATCTTGGCCAGGCTGGTCTCGAACTCCTGACCTCGTGATCCACCCATCTCAGCCTCCCAAAGTGCTGGGATTATAGGCATGAGCCACTGCACCTGGTCCAGACTCTTTTGATTAGGAATGTCAACTTAACCTTTTCTGGATGGCAGTTGTTTTTAAGCCAGGATAAGGAAAAGAAAGGCAAGAGAGCTGATAGCCAGGGCTCCTGGGTAAGCACAAGCCCTTTGGAGGTCTCAGGAGCTGGGTGTGAATTAAGGCCCACCACTTTAAGGCCCTGTGACCTTGGGCAGGCCTTGAAACTTATCTTTCCTCCTCTCTAAAACGAAGCTAATAATTTCGACTTTGAAGGATTGTTGTGAAGGTTAAATAAAACTATATAGGAAAATTCCTAACAATGTGCTCAATACTTATTAATAGTTGAGCTAAAAAAGTTCCTGCCCTCCATTTTCCACTGAAATAGCATTCCCAGCTAAAACTTACTGTGAAACTAAAGGCAAAGCCAACAGCCGCTATAAAACAGAATTTTAGTGTGTGTGTGGGAAGCACAGGGCCTAGTACAGAAGCAAGGTTGGATGAGGATGAATGCAGTGACAGCCTGCAGCTGCCTGATTTGGAAGGAGTAAGGTTAGCTGCTCCAGTCAGCCACACATTTCATGGTCTGGCTTTCATAGTTCTGCAGGAGGGGAAGAGGAGGCCTTGTCTCTAAAAATAATAGCTAATATTTATTGAGCAATTATTATATACCAGGCATTCTGCCAAGTGCTTTACACACAGCATCTCATTTAATCCCCACAATAACCTTACCAGGTGAGTCTTACTGATATCTTTTTTAAAACTTTTATTGTAGAAAAGACCTGCTGAGCACAGTGGCTCAAGCCTATAATCCCAGCACTTTGGGAGGCCAAGGCAGGGCAGATCCCTTGAGCCCAGGAGTTTGAGACCAGCCTAGGCAACATGGTAAAACCCTGTCTCTATAAAAAATACAAAAATTAGCTGAGCATGGTTGTGTGTGCCTGTGGTCCTAGCTACTGGGGAGGCTGACATGGGAGGATAGATTGAGCCTGGGAGGTCGAAGCTGAAGTGAGCCATGATTGCACTCCAGACTGGGTGACAGAGCAGGATCCTGTCTGAAATTTGAAAAAAAAAAAAAAAATCAAATATTTATTTAGAAATAGAATATTTTAATGAGCCCTTCTATATCCATCACCCAGTATCAACAGTTGTCAGCTCATGGCCAAACTTGTTTCATCTCTATCCCATCCATTTCCCTCTTCCTTATTTTGAGGCAAATTTCAGATATTATATTATTTTATTTGTAAATATTATGGTATGCATCCAAATGTCAAAGAAAAAACACCAAAAATTCTCCAATACCATGTTATTCTATAATTATATCTAAACACATTAAAGTCTCCCCAGTTGTGTCATAAATGATTTTTTTAGTTGTTTTTTTTTTTCAAATCAGATCTAAACATGCACACATTGCATTTAGTTAATATACCTCCCAAGTGTCTTTTAATCTATACGTTATTCTCTCTTCCTTTCCTTGCAAATTATTTGTTCTGATATCCCCCTCCCCACCCCCACCCTGTTTTTTTAAGAGACAGGGTCCCACTGCATTTTCCAGGACAGACTCCAGTTGCTATTCACAGGTGGGATCATAATGCACTACAGGCTCAAACTCCTGGTCCCAAGGGATCCTCCTACCTCAGCCTCCCCAGTAGCTGCAACTACAGATGCACACCAGAGCCCTCAGCTGATATTCTTTTATATGTAAAGGTTTAATTAATTAATTTAGAGACAAAGTCTCACTCTGTTGCCCAGGCTGGAGAACAGTGGTACAATCACAGCTCCCTGTACCCTTGACCTTCCAGGCTCAATGGATCCTCCCATCTCAGCCTCCCAGGTGGCTGGTACTACAGGAACATGTCACCTTGCCCAGCAATTTATTTATTTGTTTACTTTTAGCAGAGACAGGGTTTCACCATGTTGCTCAGGCTGGTCTCAAACTCCTGGGCTCAAGCGATCCACCCGCCTCGGCCTCCCCAAAGTGTTGAGTGTAAGCCACTTTGCCTGGCCTTATTCTTTTTATAAATGAAGAAACTCAGAGAGGTTGAAGGAATTTAGTAAGGGATAGAAAAGGAATTTAGTCCAAGATATGACCAATTCCAGCATCCAAGCACTTAATGGCTTTATTATATTCACTTTAAATCAAGTGATGAAAAGCATGACACAGAAGAAACATAATCACTCATAAAAGATTTCAGAACATGCATGACTCCCCTAAGCAACCAGTTCCTTTACCAAGTACCCATGGAAAACTGTTCACTTGAAACCCAGGCAAGGCTTGAAATGCGGGAAGAGAAATTGAAAACAGAATAACCCAGTATCCTCCTTATGTTTTGAATCTGACTAAATAAATCCTGCATGCAAATGTATCCATAACGTAAAATAATTTTTACTTCCAACAAATATTTAGCAAGGCAAAAACATTTCTTAAATCTATCAGGTTTTTTTCTCCTTTTTTCTTCTGTTTTTCCTGATCTCCCTTTCTCTCTGTTCTCTATAGCTAAGATAAGGCGAAAACATCTCTTTCAAGCAATTATTTTAAAATACCAGTCAAATTAACAATTTGGTAGTCTGATATGTGATATCTGGCTTTTGTTATGGTAGTTTTGAAACCACAGTTACCCTAGCAACTGAATACATTTTTTCTTTAAAAAAATTTTAGCTGTCTGAAGGAGAAAAAAAAAGAAAGAAAAAGAAAACTTGGTGCCAGAATTTTCCCATAATAGCTTCCATTAACTGCAGTGACTTCTATTGGAGAGGCCAGCACTGCTGTCTCCTGCTGTCACCAGTCATTCACTGATCTAGCAGATGTTTTGTTTGATAAGGCCAATTTGAGTTTTATAAAACATTTATTTTTTTCACCTCCAAGGAGCAAATACTAGTAAGGATGGATTCAACGTCTATCACTGGATACCATACAAGGGCATCAACCTGCCAGTGGAGCTTGTAGGTGAGAAGAAAAACTAAAACAAATCTAAAGGCTTCATTTATTTAAAAAAAAAAAAAAAAAAAAAAGGGCGGGGGGGAGAAAAAAAAAGAGGAGGGATGGTTAAAGGGTATTAGAACAGTCCCTAAAAACTTAGCAAGAGGCCAGGTGCAGTGGCTCACGCCTACAATCCGAGCACTTTGGGAAGCCAAGGTTGGCGGATCACCTGAGGTCAGGAGTTAAAGACCAACCTGGCCAACATGGTGAAACCCCATGTCTACTAAAAATACAGAAATTAGCCAGGCGTGGTGGTGCACGCCTGTAATTCCAGCTACTCGGGAGGCTGAGGTGGGAGAATTGCTTGAACCTGGGAGACGGAGGCTGCAGTGAGCTGAGATCATGCCACTGCACTGCAGCCTGGGCAACAGAGTGAGACTCCATCTCAAAAAAAAAAAAACAACTTGGCAAGAGGAAAAAGGGAGCAGAAGAGCCAACAGTCTATAATAGAATCTTTCTGGCAATACCTGCTAACTATGCAGTTGCCAAAGAGGGCAATGATGCTAGTTAATGAGAAAAAGGAAGAAGAAAGGGAGTGATGCACATTGCATTGAGTTTTGTAGATTTGATAAACCATGGGTTGGCTTTTTTTTTTTTTTTTTTTTTTTTTGAGACGAAGTCTTCCTCTGTTGCCCAGATTGGAGCACTGGAGTGCAATGGTGCGACCTTGGCTCATTGGCTCATTGCAACCTCTGCCTCCTGGGTTCAAACAATTCTCCTGCCTCAGCCTCCTGAGTACTGGGATTACAGGCACGCACCACCACGCCCAGCTAACTTTTGTATTTTTAGTAGAGATGGAGTTTCACCATGTTGGTAAGGCTGGTCTCGAACTTCTGACCTCGTGATCTGCTCGCCTTGGCCTACCAAAGTGCTGGGATTACAGGCATGAGCCAACGCACCCAGCCCATGGGTTGGCATTTTAAGGAGGTGAAGTAGATAAGACTCAGCAAGGCAAAAAAGATGTACATTAGGACTTCTTGGAGCAACTAGACTCTGAATGTTGGCGAAAATGTTCACTTCCTCTGAACAAAATCCCTTTCACAGTCATGCTTGTAATGCAGACAGCTCTAGGTTTCTTTTCTTAAAACACACACACAAACTGATTTTATAAAAATATCCATATCCTTTCTCTTGAATAGAAGGTTTTAAGACCTGGAGCTATAGTGTGGGGAAATCAATAGATGGCAAAAGAAGTACGGGGTGGTTCTGCCCCTGTTAGTAAGATACCGCCTTTCATGGGCCTCCTGGGGCTCATTTATGGAGTCATTCTGTAGAGGACCAAAATAAGCCAAAATCCAAAACAGGAGGTTATCCTTTGCAATATAACAGTTCAACAAAGTTTGAAAGAATGAAGGTTCTCATCCTTGGGATTTTATTTTAGATTGCCCTACCTACCTAAGTATAATATTTTGACTTGAGGAATTATATATTGAGCCAAGGTGAGAACTAAAAAAACAGAAAGAGAATCAACTCTTTTTGCAGAAAATGTAATTTTTCTATAGTAAACTCACCCTGCACTAATTCTCTCCCTCTCTCGGTGTCTCTCTGTGTGTATGTGTGTGTGTGTGTGTGTGTGTGTGTGTGTGTGTGTGTGTGTATAGTCCTAATAAGCACATTTTTTTTAAAGCAAAATGTAAAAGACAGCAAAACCAGCAAGATCAGTTAGGATTTTTTCTTAACTACTTAAACTTTATTGAAGGAACTTGCTGCTTCTTTGTTGACCATCTGCAAGATGCTATACCTGGGTTACATTTTCAGTCTTGAATCCCACCCTTATGTAAGATCTAAAACTGGAGAAGAATGGCTGTCCAAAGGAAAATCTTGACACTTTTAGCATAAGAAGGGGTACTGGATATTGGGAAGAGAGAAACAGAAATATTAACTACAGATAGCAAAAAAGAAAAACAAATTAATATTGATTAATTAGAGGAGCTGAGGAAATCTGGAATGAAGGATTACTCTGAAGTATTTAAGCACCAGTAACAACAGACATTGCTACCAGAATTAGAGAACTGTGTAGTAAATTCAGTTCTTGTTTCCAGTCCTTATCCCTTTTCTTTTCTATTTTAACATGCTCCTTATTTTGAAATATAATTAGAAGCTTACAAAAAAGTTGCTAGAATCTTACAAAGAAATATTCCTGTTTATCTTTTAGCAGATTCGCCAGGTTTTAACATTTTGCATCATTTGCTTTGTTACTCTCTCAGAAGATTCAGATTTTCAAAGCAGACATGGGTTTGGTTTGAGATCAGCTAAGTTTGAGAGAAAAGTGGAATGTCTGAGCAGAAAAGCTCGGCCGGGTGCGGTGGCTCATGCCTGTAATCCCAGCACTTTGGGAGGCCTAGGCGGGCGGATCACCTGAGGTCAGGAGTTCAAACCAGCCTGGCCAACATGGTGAAACCCTGTCTCTACTAAAAATACAAAAATTAGCCGGGTGTGGTGGTGCGCCCCTATAATCCCAGCTCCTCAGGAGGCTGAGGTGGGAAAATTGCTTGAACCTGGGGGGCAGAGGCTTCAGTGAGCCAAGGTCATGCCACTGCACTCCAGCCTGGGTAACACAGCAACACTCCATCTCAAAAACAAAAATGAAAACAAAAACAAAAACAAAAAAAAGAGCTCAGCAGACTGACAGTCAAGGATCTAAAACTCAAGAAAGAGACTACTCAGAAAGATAACAATTTGAAGAAAAAATTAAGTGGGACTAATTTGTTTGAGGACATGGATTTTGAGGAAAAGCCTAATTCTGAAAGGCAAAAGGTCTTAATTCCAGCCAGTGAAAAGGCATGTGATTCTATTAATATATGAATTGTAACTTCCCTTTAGGGTCATTTGCTATTATTCTTCTTTCACATTTGAAGACGACTTTGAAAATACATGAGGCTTATTGTATGGTTTTATCCAGGGGAAATTTATAAGAAATTGAAAGTATTGTCATTAATATGGCTTGTAGGTAACATATATGTTCCAGTTACCATTGTTGTGTAACAAATTACCCTAAAACTTAGTGGCATAAAATGACCACTTTATTATGCTCACAGATTCTCTGGATCAGGAATTCAGATTGGGTACAGTGGGTATGGATGATAATCTTCACTCCACCATATCTGAAGCCTTAGTCAGGAAGAGTCAAAGGCTGTGGCTAACTCAATGACTGGGGGCTGGAATCACCTGGATATGATTTCACTCACTTATCTGGCAGAGGATGCCGGCTTTTCTTTTTTTTTTTTAGGTGGAATTTCGCTCTTGTTGCCCAAGCTGGAGTACAATGGCACGATCTCAGCTCACTGCAACCTCTGCCTCCCAGGTTCAAGCGATTCTCCTGCCTCAGCCTCCTGAATAGTTGGGGTTACAGGCATGCGTCACCATGCCCAGCTAATTTTGCATTTTTAGTAGAAATGAGGTTTCACCATGTTAGCCAGGCTGGTCTCAAACTCCTGCCCTCAGGTCATCTGCCCTCCTTGGCCTCCCAAAGTGCTGGGATTACAGGTGTGAGTCACCACATCAAGAAGGATGCTGGTTTTTAACCAGGACACCTACCGTATGGTTTCTGCATGAGTGGGTGCGGGCTTCCTTACAGCATACCGTTGAATTCCTATATTGAGTGTCCCAAGACAGCAAAATGAAACATGGTATTTTTGTGATCTAGCCTCAAAATTTACATAGCATCACTCTCCAGTACTCTTTTATTGAGACAGTCGCAAGTGTTTGCCCAAGTTTAAGGGGAAAAGACATAAACTCCACTTCTCCATAAGACAAATGTTAAGGTCACATTATAAAAAGAGCACTTGGAATAGGAGATACTATTTCAGCCACTTTGGGAAAACACAATCTGCAATAAAACATATATGAATACATAAAGGGAGCATCTAACAGAGTGCAAAGAATAGGCATCTGAGAGTTATTTTTCACGTCTATGGTGGTTGAAATTTAAAGTATTTCCTCAAAGACTGAGATATAAAGAAGAATTTGGCCGGGCGCGGTGGCTCAAGCCTGTAATCCCAGCACTTTGGGAGGCCGAGACGGGCGGATCACAAGGTCAGGAGATCGAGACCATCCT
>NW_012104254.1:4727303-4738657 GCF_000951045.1 Mandrillus leucophaeus
GAGGTGGCGGGTGCCTGTAGTCCCAGCTACTTGGGAGGCTGAGGCAGGAGAATGGCGTAAACCCGGGAGGCGGAGCTTGCAGTGAGCTGAGATCTGGCCACTGCTCTCTAGCCTGGGCGACAGAGCGAGACTCTGTCTCAAAAAAAAGAAGAATTTTACATACCCTATGGCTTCTTTATTAGGAATTATTTTCCATAAATGTCTTGAAAGTGTAAGATTTACAGAGTTTTTAAAAATTATTTTTATTTTATTATTGTTATTATTTTTGAGACAGAGTCTCACTCCATCACCCAGGTTGGAGTGTAGTGGCTTGATCTTGGCTCACTGCAACCTCACCTCCCAGGTTCAAGCAGTTCTCATGCCTTAGCCTCCTGAGTAGCTGGGATTACAGGTGCACACCACCACATCAGGCTAATTTTTGTATTTTTAGTAGAGGCGGGGTTTCATCATGTTGGCCAGGCTGGTGTCGAACTCCTGACCTCAAGTGATCCACCCGCCTTGGCCTCCCAAAGTGCTGTGATTACAGGCATGAGCTACCATGTCTGGCCAGTGTTTTAATTAACATCTTGCTTTTACATGTACAACTTAGTGCATTGCAATTCTTTAAACATCTCATGAGCAGATGAACAGCAGCTCACGAGATGTTCGGAATTACAAAATCTATAGGAGTTTCTCATTTGGCCTAAAATTGAGGATGCTGATCTAATAACTCGATCACTCACATCTCTTTAAAATAAAATTTAATAGATTGCTTTAATAGAGAATTATTAATCATAGAAAAAATATTCAATCTGTCAGTTGTACATTCTTTTTTATTAGCACCCATTTCATTATGTAATTCAAAGGTTTGGAATATTGGAAATCAGCCTGCATCTTTGGAAGAAATCTTAATACTTTTCTTTGTTACTGCAAGTATTTTTTTCTTTTCCTTTTTTTAAATATGAAAAGAGACTGAGGAATTGTCCTGATATTTGGTTAATAAATTAAAAACCTATATTTAAATGCTTTAATATCCTGGTCCTGTTTCACTGTGTCATCAGGGGTTGGTTTATCAGCTGTAAAATTACATAAGAAACCTTTTAAATGTAGACCTGTTAACAATATTTGAACTGCTGTGCATATACTGTGATCTTCTAATAATGACTACATCAATTGTGACAGCTCACTGTAGCTCACCAGCACTAGCTCTGCAATTGCTGATGTATTTTCAGAGATCAGAGAAGGTAACAAGGCTGGGCTTTTTCCAGTATTCAGTGATTGTTACTCATTCAACATTTCAGGTCTTTTCTAGCCTTCTCCAAATCCTATTTTGCAAACCATATGAACAAAACATTACTTTTTTTTTTTTTTTTTTGACACAAGTTCTCATCCTGTCACTCAGGTTGGAGTGCAGTGGCGTGATCACAGCTCACTGCAGCCTCAACCTCCCCAGGTTTAAGTGATCATCCCACCTCAGCCTCCCAAGTAGCTGGGACTACAGGCACGTACCACCATGCCCAGCTAGTTTTTGTAATATTTTTAGAGTCGGGGTTTTGCCATGTTGCCCAGGCTGGTCTCAAACTCCTGGGCTCAAGTGATCAGCCTCAGCCTTCTAAAGTGCTAGGATTACAGGCATGAACTACAGCACCTGGCCAGAACACTACTTTTAAGAACCAAGAAACTGCTATATTTGAGTAGCCAATCAATTAAGAAGGCGGAAGAGATGTCGATTATATAGCAAGGACAGACCCAAGGGAAAGGAATTTTGAAAGTTGAACATTTTTCATTTTAAAACAATAAGTTTGGCTTGGTGCTGTGGCTCATGTCTGTAATCCCAGCAAATCACAAGAGAATCACTTGAAGCCAGGAGTTCGCGACCAGCTTGGGCTATGTAGTGAGATCCCATCTCCAGCAAAAAAAAAAGTTTTTTAAAATTAGGGTGATATGGTGGTGTGCACCTGTAGTCCCAGCTACTCAGGAAGCTGAGGTGGGAGGATCACTTGAGCCCGGGAGTTTCAGAGTACAGTGAGCTGTGATAACCCCACTGCACTCCAGCCTGAGTGACAGAGCAAGACCCTGTCTCTAAAACAAAACCCAGAAACAAAAAAAAAAAATTAAGTTTAATGGAATACATCTCAGTTAACAGTTATGTTAGATGAGGAGGCCTAAGCTTAGAGCAAATGCAGCTTTCTCTGTGTCTAGTTCTACCATAATTGAGTGATGGGGAAAGAAGTATACAGCAATGTGTATAAGTTAGGGTTTGTTTGGCTACAGGTTTGAAAGCAATCAGAAACCAAAGTAGAGAACATTGGCTTGAAGTGCAGAAAAAAGTTTACTTCTAAACTGATAAAGTGACTCCATGGATCATCAGGGATCTGAGTGTTTTTCTCTTCCTCTTTTTTCCCCATTTGCTTGTGTCATCTATGATTTTTTTAAAATTATTTTTTATTTCAGTAGGTTTTGGGGGAATGGGTGGCATTTGGCTACGTAGATAAGTTCTTTAGTGGTGATTTCTGAGATTTTGGTGCACCCATCACCCAAGCGGTGTACACTGTACCCAACGTGTAGTCTTTTATTTCTCACCCCCCTTCCACCGTTTCCCCTGAGTCTCCAAAGTGCATTGTATTATTTTTATGCCTTAGCATCCTCACTGAGTGCTTCTCTCTTTTTTTAGTACACAGCCTCATAGGTCAAGATGCTTCAGGTCCAGCTACTGTTTCTCTATTCTAATGAGCAGGAAGGAGAAAGGGCAAAGAAAACATGCCATCTACCCTTACAAACACTTCCCAGAAACTCAACTCAACAATTCAGTTAACATCTCATGAACTAGAATTTACTCAGAAGCCATATCTAGCTGCAAGGAAGGTTGGGACCTACAGTTTTTATTTCCTGTGGCCGTGTTTCTATCTAAAAAAATCTATAACCAAATACTACAGTTTGAATGTTTTTGTTCCCCTCAAATTTATGTGCTGGAAGCTTAATCCTCATTGCAACAGTGTTGAGAGGTGGGGGCTGAATGGGAGGCATTTCAATCATGAAGGCTCTACCCTTGTGTGTGGATTGATGCTGCTATAAAAAAGAGCTTGCAGGAGTGGGCTCTCTCTCTTCTGCTCTTCTGCTACGTGAGGAACAGGGTTCCCCCTCCTCTGGAGGATGCAGAGTTCAAGGCACCATCATGGAGGCAGAGACCAGACCCTAACCCGATGCCAAAACTGCTGGCACCTTGATCTCAGACTTCTCAGCCTCCAGAACTGTGAACAATATATACCTGTTTATTATAAGTTCCCCAGTCTCAGGTGTTCTGTTATAGCAGCACAAACAGACTAAGGCACTAAGGAAAAAGGGGAGGTAACATATAATATTCCCTGACACAAAATAAGTCTTTTAGGAAAGGAGGGATGATCTAGGAACCAATAAACTGTTGTGAAACAAATTTACATGATGCTTGGCTAGTCAGTGTGTGACCAAATAGTAAAATGATTTTAAACTTTATTCTACCCAAATGAACATCAAGAATTCAAGAATTAGATTTAAATGAGACAAAACAATTATTTTTGATGTTATTAAGGGTGAAAGTGGCATTGTGGTGGTGTTAGGAAAATGCCCTTACTTTTTAAAGATTTACATTGAGGATAAAGGGGTGAAATGACATGGTCTTTGGCATTTACTTAAAATACATCTACAGGCCAAGGGCAATGGCTCTTACCTGTAATCCCAGCACTTAGGAAGGCTGAGGCAGGAGGATCGCTTGAGTCCTAAAGTTCAAGACCAGCCTGAGCAACATAGTGGGACACTGTCTCCACAAAAAATTTAAAAATTAACCAGGCGTGGTGGCACACGTTAGTCAGTCCAAGCTACTGGGGAGGCTGAGGTGGGAGGATTGCTTGAGCCCTGGAGGTTGAGACTGCAATGAGTTGTGCTCAAGCCACTATATTCTAGCCTGAGTGACAGAGCAAGACCTTCTCTCAAACAAACAAACAACCCCAAACAAAACAAAAACAAAAAACTCCTACAAAGAAAAAAGGGGGAAGATGAAAAAAATATAGTCAAAATCTTGATCATTGCTAATTTGGGATTGGGGCAGAGGCTCACACCTGTAATCCTAGCACTTTCAGAGGCCGAGATGGGCAGATCCCTTGAGTCCAAGAGTTTGAGACCAACCTGGGCAAAATGGCAAAAATCCCGTCTCTACAAAAAATACAAAAATTAGTTGGGCATGGTGGTGCATGCCTGTGTTCCCGGCTATTTGGGAGGCTGGGGTGGGAGGATCAGCTAAGCCCAGGAGGTCAAGGCTGCAGTGAGCTGTGGGATCATTCCACTGTACCCCAGCCTGGGTGACAGAATGAGACCTGGTCTCAAAAATATATATATATTTTTAAATTGGGGGTATGAGTACATGGGATTGATTGTACTATTATTTTTTAGTATGTTTGAAATGTTTCTTTTTTGTTTTTTGGTTTGTTTTTTTTGAGATGGAGTCTCGCTCTGTTGCCCAGGCTGGAGTGCAGTGGCGTGATCTAGGCTCACTGCAAGCTTTGCCTCCCAGGTTCACAGCATTCTCCTGCCTCAGCCTCCCGAGTAGCTGGGAGGACAGGCACCTGCCACTACGCCCGGCTAATTTTTTGTATTTTTAGTAGAGACGGGTTTTCACCGTGTTAGCCAGGATGGTCTCGATCTCCTGACCTCGTGATCCGCCCACCTCAGCCTCCCAAAGTGCTGGGATTACAGATGTGGGCTACCACTCCTGGCCTGAAATGTTTCAGTAAACAAACTTTTTTGTAAATAATCAGGATCAAAATTTCTAAATCTTGGTTGGTAATATCAGTACCATGTAACCTTGGCCAATTTAATGTTTCTGTGTTTGAGTTTCTTCATATGTAAAATGCAAATAATAATACCTGGTCTAACCAGCTAACAGTGCTGTACTGAAGGCCAAATATAAAAATGCCTGTGAAAGTGTTTCAGAACCTATAATATAGTGTGATATCAGATATTGCTGATAATGTGCTTGCTGTCATTTTTATTAATGTAAGGCCAGAGTCCATGTCCCATTATTCACTGCTATATCTCTAGTGACTGGTAAAATGCCTGGAACATAATAGATATAAAATAAATGTTTGATAAGTGAGAACAAAATTAAGAAACAAAAAGTATGTGAAACTGACATGAACTCGTAAGGATAGAAGAGACCTGGGAAGTCATCCAATAACCTCATGTTATGTATGAGGAAACTGAGCCCAGAGCAATTAAAGGACTCACTTAAACACGACACAGGTGGCAGAGTTTCAGTATGGTGGAGGAGATAAAGGCACAGTCATCCGCAAAATCACAAGGGAAACACCAGAGACTCCAGGAGAATGTTGCTCCCTTTTTAGCGACTTCAGGAAAATCATGCCATAATATCATTACATCACTGCTTGTTGCAATCCCAAGGAACAGTGCGTTCTCTAGCAGCACTCAGACTTTGTTCCATTAACAACTGTTATCAAACAGGAGGCAGTAGGGACTCAAAAATCCTTTTGTCACGTTTTGGTTCCAATGTTCTACAGGGGTAGAGGGAGCTTCTGCTCCCTGGCCTGTGGGTCATATGGTCTTTATTGCAACTCTCAGCCTTGTTTTTGTAGAACAAAAGCAGCCACAGAAAATATGTAAATGAATGAGTTTGGCTGTGTGCCGACAAAACTTTAGTTATAGAAATAGGTGACCAGCTAGATTTGTCGTAGAGGATTTGATAAGAAGCCAGGACTTACCTCAAATGTACTCTGTTCCAAAGGCCAGTCTGTTCTCCAACTCCTCTCAAACATTATAATGATGATATACATTATAATTAATATATGCTACTAACAAAATGTTTTTTTTTAAATACGGCAAAAGTGTGACTTTCATACAAATATTTTAAAAAGTTAAAGATTTGACCAGATGCGGTGGTTCACACCTATAATCCCAACACTTTGGGAGGCTGAGGGGGTGGATCACTTAAGGTCAGGAGTTCGAGACCAGCCTGGCCAACCTGGTGAAACCTTGTCTCTACTAAAAATACAAAAATTAGCCAGGCGTGGCGTTGCAACTGTAGTCCCAGCTACTTGGGAGGCTGAGGCAGGAGAATCACTTGAACCTGGGAGGCGGAGGTTGCAGTGAGCCAAAGTCTCGCCACTGCATTCCAGCTTGGATGACAGAGTGAGACTTTGTCTCAAAAATAAAATAAAATTTAAAAAGTCAAAGATTTTATTTAACACACTAATTAGTGAGGAAAACACCAATACATTAAAACCAGTTCAAAGGGGATTAAAAGAACAAACGCATATAGAGGCAATCAGGAATGCCGAAATGAATTTGTCAATAGAAAAAAATGATCAATATTTACAAGAAATAGAATAATGCTTGGAATCATCTTTTCCACAGAGTGGTCATCACTTTCATCTTCACCGGACACAACTTATTGCCATGTCTATGGACAAGACTCATTTGCATTACTATAAGGTTTTGTTTTTTTTTTAAGACAGAGTCTTGCTCTGTTGTCCAGTCAGGAATGCAGTGGTGCCATATCGGCTCACTGCGACCTCCGCCTCCTGGGTTCAAGCAATTCTCATGCCTCAGCCTCTTGAGTAGCTGGGATTAAAAGCATGTACCACCATGCCGGGCTAATTTTTGTATTTTTAGTAGAGACAGGGTTTTACCATGTTAGCCAGACTGATCTTGAACTCCTGGCCTCAAGTGATCCACCCGCCTCGGCCTCCCAAAGGGCTGGGATTACAGATGTAAGCCACTGCCCCTGGTCTTGCATTACTACAAATTTTCAACAACTTACAGAGTTGCATATAACCATCAGTCTGTGTGAAAACTACAATTCTCCATATAGTCAGATAATTCCAAAGGATCTCTTAGACAACCCCCGCTGAAATGATACCCAGTCATCACCCATTCAGAATTTTCCCTGATAATTTATTATAATTTTTCTTAATGCTATTCTTTCATCCAAAGTTTCCCAAAAGGTGATAAATATAACACTGGTGATACTGGATTTTAGGTGGCATGGGCAAATACTTTTATCTTAATAAACATATGTTTATTTTATAATAGGTTATAAAATTAGATTGTCAAACTCATAATATCACAGATACTATTTTTTAAAAACCTCTACCTAGATAGATCACTGAAATTTCAGAACATTATAAATAAGAGATGATTCTAAAATCCTGTAGAAAGAAAAAAAGTTACTTACAAAGGAGCAAGAATCACAGACACCTCTGAAAGTATCGTTAAAGTTTCTCTTCTCCCTGGCGTCACGTCTAAGTCAGAGTCTCCTAAAGAGCCCGAACACCTAAGGAAGCTCTTCATTGGAGGGTTGAGCTTTGAAACAACCAATGAGAGCCTGAGGAGCCATTTTGAGCAACAGGGACCGCTCATGGACTGTGTGGTAACGAGAGATCCAAACACCAAGCGCTCCAGGGGCTGTGGGATTGTCACATATCCCACTGTGGAGGAGGTGGATGCAGCCACGAATGCAAGACCACATAAGGTGGATGGAAGAGTTGTGGAGACCAAGAGAACTGTCTCAAGAGGAGATTCTCAAAGACCAGGTGCCCACTTAACTATGAAGAAGATATTCGTTGGTGGCGTTGAAGAAGACACTGAAGAACATCACCCAAAAGATTATTCTGAACAGTGCGGAAAAAGTGAAGTGACTGAAATCATGACTGACTGAGGCAGTGGCAAGAAAAGGGGCTTTACCTTTGTAACCTTTGACAACCATGACTCCGTGGATAAGACTGTCATTCAGAAATACCATCCTGTGAATGGCCACAACTGCAAAGCTAGGAAAGCCCTGTCAAAGCAAGAGATGGCTAGTGCTTCATCCAGCCACAGAGGTCGAAGTGGTCCTGGAAACTTTGGTAGTGGTCGTGGAGGTGGTTTCGGTGGGAATAACTTCGGTCGTGGAGGAAACTTTAGTCATCATGTTGGCTTTGGTGGCAGCCGTGGTGGTGGTGGATATGGTGGCAGTGGGGATGGCTATAATGCATTTGGTGATGACGGAAGCAATTTTGGAGGTGGTGGAAGCTACAGTGATTTTGGCAGTTACAACAATCAGTCTTCAAATTTTGGTCCCATGAAGGGAGGAAACTTTGGAGACAGAAGCTCTGGCCCCTATGGCGGTGGAGGCCAATACTTTGCCAAACCACGAAACCAAGGTGGCTATGGCGGTTCCACTAGCAGCAGTAACTATGGCAGTGGCAGAATATTTTAATTAGGGCACAAAGCTTAGCAGGAGAGGAGAGCCAGAGAAGTGACAGGGAAGCCACAGGTTACAACAGATTTGTGAACTCAGTCAAGCACAGTGGTGGAAGGGCCTAGCTGCTACAAAGAAGACATGTTTTAGACAAATACTCATGTGTATGGGCAAAAAACTCGAGGACTGTATTTGTGATTAATGGTATAACAGTTTATTTTAGTTTCTGTTCTGTGGAAAGTGTAAACCATTCCAGCAAAGGGCTTTGATATATATATATATTTTTTTTTTTTTTTTTGCACCCATGCTGTTGATTGTTAAATGTAATAGTCTGATCATGATGCTGAATAAATGACTTTTTTTTTTTAATGTGCTGTTTAAAGTTAGTCTACTCTGAAGCCATCTTGGTGAATTTCCCCCAACAGTGTGAAGTTAGAATTCCTTCAAGGTGATGCCAGGTTCTATTTGGAATTTATATACAACCTGCTTGAGTGGAGAAGCCATTGTCTTCAGAAACCTTGGTGTAGTTGAACTGATAGTTACTGTTGTGACCTGAAGTTCACCATTAAAAGAGATTACCCAAGCAAAATCATGGAATTATTGGTCATAAAAATAATTGTTGGCACATCCTATGCAATATATCTAAATTGATTAACGGTACCAGATAAAATTATAGATGGGAATGAAGCTTGTGTATCATCCATTATCATGTGTAATCAATAAACAATTTAATTCTCTTGGAAAAAAGGAGCAAGAATCAAACAAACATCAGATTTCCTATCAACATTGGATGCTCAAAAACAGAAAATATACCTTCAAAGTTTAGAGTGAAAGTTATTTTAAGAGTAAAATTTTATTTCCGTTCAAACTTTTCAATCCAGAGTGAGAATAAAGCACAGTTATTCTCAGAAATTTAGTAACTCAGAAGATTTAACAGTCATATAAATTCCAGGTAAATTAAAAACTAAAGTGTGGTACAGATTTGTTTCCAGTCCAGATGGAGTCACAGAGACCAGATTTACTTTTCTGCCTGAAATCACTGAAAAAATAAGACAAAAATCTATGAAACAATGGTTTTTAAGGCACTGGACATGACACAGTGAAGAAGAGTGATCCCTGAGAGATGAGCAGCTAGTCAAGTGAGCCCAGTGATGGTCCAGGCTTAGTGTCTGAGGAGAGTTTCCAGGCTGCCGTGCACCGGGAGTTAAGGGGAACCCAGGCCAAGATGCAGCGACCTCCCAGACTTAAGGAGAAGAACTGAGAGTTGAAGAGATGAAGCTGGGGAAGACCAAAAAGACCAAAGCTGTTGGAGCTTGCAGAATAAAATACCGGAGAGGAGAAAGGGTCTCAGAGAAAGACAGAATCACCAAAATGTCCAGAGGTTCTCCCTCACGTACTCAGCTGACTGCTTATAAGCACATGCACGGGAGAAAAAGGCACATGGAAAGAACTACTCATAAGAAGCTCGTGTGGGGCCAGGAATAGTGCCAATTCCCCCAACCAGACTTGAAAACCTCGTAATTCATGAGGTATTAGGGTAGAGTACTCGGAAGACTCTTGCCTCCATAGTGGGGGAAAGTTAGCCCTAGATTAAATGTTACTCTGATCTCACCTAATGAGGCTTAAAAGCAAGAACCGAAAGGATCAAACTTTTTCCAGGTTAACTTAGTTGCATCTCAGAACAAAGCTTAAGGATGTTTACAGGTATATAAAAATATCCAGCACCCAACAAAGTAAAATTTATAATGTGTGACATTTAATTTAGGAAAAGACAACTCTAAGGCATGCAAAGAAGCAGGAAAATTGTAAGGAGAAAAAAAATCAATCAATCAAAACTGCATAAAATAGACATAGATGATAGCATTAGTAGACAAGGGCCGGACATGGTGGCTCACACCTGTAACTCTAGTACTTTGGGAGGATAATACGGGCAGATCCCTTGAGCCCAGGAGTTTGAGACCAGCCTGGGCAACACGGTGAAACCCCGTCTCTACAAAAAAATGCAAAAATTAGCCAAGTGTGATGGCACATGCCTGTAGTCCCTGAGGTGAGAGAATCACCTGAGCCTGAGGAGGTTGAGGCTGCAGTGAGCTAAGATCGCATTACTACACTCTATCACGGGTAAGACCCTGTGACAAAAAAAAAAAAGTAGACAAGGACATTAAAACAGCAATTATAAATGTATTTCTTATATCTCAAAATCTAGAGTAATAGTTTTCAGTAGAAGTGTGATTCCCCATCCCTGGTGACATTTGGCAATGTCTGGAGACAGTTTGGTTGTCACAATTTGGGGGTAGTGGTGCCACTGGCATAATGTGGGTAGAATCCAGGGATGTTGCTAAACATTCTTCACGCACAGGAACAGCCCCCCACGACAAAAAATTATCTAGCCCAAATTGTCAGAAGTGCTGAGGTTGAGAAACTCTGATCTAGAGGAACGATTGAATATGCTAAGTAAAGACATAGGAAATATGAAAAAGATACAAATTGAACTTTTGCAGATAAAAATGACAATGACTGAGATTAAAAATACACTGGATAGGATCAATAACAGGTTAGACATTGCAGAAAAACATGAGTGAACTTTAAAACATGCAATATAAGCCATGCAAAATGAAACTCAAAATATAAGTCTGGGGTATAAGAAAAAAGAAACAGATCATCAGTAAACTGTGGGACAACGTCAAGTGGCCTAACATATATGTTGTTGGAGTCCTGAAGAAAAGGGGTGACGGAAAAAAAAATCTCGAAAGAAATAAAAGCCATGACATTTACAAATTTGATAAAAGCTATAAACCAACAGATCCAAGAAGCTCAACAAACCACAAGCACAAGAAATGTGAAGAAAACTACACCAAGGCAAAATCATAATCAAGTCACTTAAAATAAATTATAAATAAAAAATATTAAAAGCAGCCAGAGGGCTGGGTGTGGTAGCTCACACCTGTAATCCTAGCACTTTGGGAGGCTGAGGTGGGCAGATGACCCGAGGTAAGGAGTTCAAGACCAACCTGACCAACAGGGTGAAACGCTGTCTTTACCAAAAATGCAAAAATTAGCTGGGTGTGATGGTGGGCGCCTGTAATCCCAGTTACTCGGGAGGCTGAGGCACAAGAATTGCTTGAACCCGGGAGGCGGAGGTTGCAGT
>NW_012104254.1:4741551-4741911 GCF_000951045.1 Mandrillus leucophaeus
AAAGAAATAAAGGGCATCCAAGTTGGGAGGGAGAATGTCAAAGTCAAATTGTCCCTGTTGCAAATGACATGGTCTTATATACAGAAAACCCTAAAAGTTCCAGCAAAAATTCTTAGAATTGATAAAAAAAAAATTTAGTAACGTTACAGGATACAAAATCAACATACAAAAATCAGTAGCACTTTTATACATCAACAGTGAGCAAGCAGAAGAAGGAATCAAGAAAGCAATCTAACTTATAATAGCTACCAAAAAAAATTCATAGGAATAAATTTAACAAAGAAGGTGAAAGCTAAAGACCTTTCTCTATAAACTACAGGAAAACTATAAAACACTGATGAAAGAAATTGAAAAGGACAC
>NW_012104254.1:4741975-4742249 GCF_000951045.1 Mandrillus leucophaeus
CAAACCCCAAAATGGATTAAAGATTTAAATGTAGACTGGGTGCAGTGGCTCATGCTTGTAATCCCAGAACTTTGGGAGGCCGAGGCAGGTGGATCCCTTGAGGACAGGAGTTCAAGACCAGCCTGATCAACATGGTGAAACCCTGTCTGTACTAAAAATACAAAAAAAATTAGCCAGGCATGATGGTGGGCGCCTGTAATGCCAGCTACTCAGGAGGCTGAGTCAGGAGAATTGCTCAAACTCAAGAGGCAGAGGTTGCAGCGAGCCGAGATCA
>NW_012104254.1:4742299-4742824 GCF_000951045.1 Mandrillus leucophaeus
AACCATTTTTCCATGTTACTTAAGAGCCCATGCAAGAACAGCTTAAGACCATTCAGTGGTTGCTCCTACCCATTCAGTGGCCTGAGCAGTGGGAGGTGCTCACCAGTCTCCCGTGGCAGGCTGAGCACTCCAGTCTTCAGTAGGGAGCTGCTGAATAGGCACAGAGGTCACCTGCCACCTCAGACCAGTCTGCACCCTCAGGCTGAGTAGCGGAGAACTCAGGAGCTGGCACATCTGTTCACCCTGAAATTCCTCCTTGGTCACTGCCTTTTCAGCAGCAGCCTGCTCTTCTTTTTCAATCTCTTCAGCATCTCTGTAGAAGTAGAGCTCAGGCATGACCTCCCACGGGTGTTCACGGGAAATGGTGCCATGCATGTGCAGAACTTCCTGAGCCAGCATCCGCCACATCAAACCCACTGAGTGAGCTCCCTTGTTGTTGTGTGGAATGGCAATGTCCACATAGTGCAGAGGAGAATCTGTGTTACACAGAGCAATGGTAGGTAGGTTAACATAAGATGCCTCCAT
>NW_012104254.1:4744134-4745126 GCF_000951045.1 Mandrillus leucophaeus
GAATAAATTTAACAAAGAAGGTGAAAGCTAAAGACCTTTCTCTATAAACTACAGGAAAACTATAAAACACTGATGAAAGAAATTGAAAAGGACACACTCAAAAATGGAAAGATATCCCATATTCATGTTTCCAATATTCTTGGAAGAATATTGTGAAAATGACTATACTACTAAAAGTGATCTACAGATTTAATACCATCCCTATCAAAATATTAATGACACTATTCACAGAAATAGAAAAACAACTATCTTAAAATTTCTATGGAACCACAAAAAGCCCTGAATGGCCAAAGCAATCATGAGCAAAAAGGACAAAATTGGAGGCATCACACTACTGGACTTCAAACTATATTACAGAGCTATAGTAACAAAACAGCATGGTACTGGCACAAAAACAGGCACATAGATGAATGGGACAGAATAGAGAGCCCAAAAATAAATCCACATACTTGTAGTTAGCTTATTTTCAACAAAGATGCCAAGAACATTTATTGGGGAAGGGGCAGTCTTTTCAATAAATGGTGCTGGAAAACTGAGTATTTGTATGTGAAAAAATAAAACTAGACCCCTGTCTCTCACCATATTAAAAAAAAAAAAAATGCCAGGCACGGTGGCTCACGCCTATAATCCCAGCACTTTGGGAGGCTGAGGTGGGTAGATCACCTGAAATCGGGAGTTCAAGACCAGCCTCACCAACATGGAGAAACCCCATCTCTACTAAAAATACAAAATCAGCCAGGCATGTGGCACCTGCCTGGAATCCCAGCTACTCAGGAGGCTGAGGCAGGAGAATCACTTGAATCTGGGAGGCAGATGTTGCAGTGAGCCAAGACCATGCCATTGCACTCCAGCCTGGGCAAAAATAATGAAACTCTGTCTCAAAAAAACCCAAACAAACAAACCCCAAAATGGATTAAAGATTTAAATGTAGACTGGGTGCAGTGGCTCATGCTTGTAATCCCAGAACTTTGGGAGGCCGAGGCAGGTGGATC
>NW_012104254.1:4748986-4750312 GCF_000951045.1 Mandrillus leucophaeus
TTAAAGAATTCTGTCATTCACAGCAACCTGAATGAACTTGGAGGACGTTAGGTTAAGTGAAATAATCCAGACACAGAAAGATAAATACTGTATGTTCTTCCTCATATGTGGAAGCTACAAAGTTGATCTCTTAGAGGTAGAAAGTAGAATAGTGGTTACTAGAGGCAGAGATGGGTAGGTGGGGAGGGGAAGATAAGCAAAAGTTGGTTAACAGAAGTAAAATTACAACTAGGTAGGAGGAATAATTCCTGGTGTTCTGTAACACTACAGGGAGACTGTAATTAACAATGATTTATTGTATATTTTCAAATAGTTACAAGAGCAGATTTTGAATGTTCCCAAAACAAAGAAATGATAGATATTTGAAGTGATGGATACGCTAACTACCTGGTAATTATACATTGTATACATGTATCTAAATATCACACTGAACCTCATAAATATGTACCATTATTATGTGTCCATTTAAAATAATAATAAAAGCAAAGAAAACCCAAAATAAAAAAGATGATTGTTTAAACAAAAGTAATAATGGAGTATGAGGTTTACAGCATATATGGAAATAAAATGTGAGACACCAATAGGACAAAGCATTGGTTTGTTTGGAGGGGAGGCTAAGGGGGTTCAGCATTCCCCAGGATCTCTACCTGTGACTGAATAGTACACTAAATTCTGTAGAAGTATTATAACACCTGTCTGGCCTAGAGGCCAAGCCAATTTTCCAATTTGGTAGTTATAAAACCAAGCCATTTTTGTTTGTTTGTTTTGTTTGTTTTTTCCTAAAGAAAACAAAAAGAGCTAGGAACAGTGGTTCACACCTATAATCCCAGTGCTTTGGGGGGCCAAGGTGGGAGGATTGCTTGAAGGCAGGAGTTGGAGACTCACTTTGTGCCAGCGTTGCATCGAACAACTGAATTGCCTAACATTTTCATTGATTTGATGAATTGTTTGGATATTGCATAGATACAGGATTTAAAATAAATTCTTTCTTTAAAAATTGAGTGGCCAGGTGCAGCGGCTCACACCCGTAATCCCAGTGTTTTGCGAGGCCAAGGCAGGAGGATCACTTGAGGCCAGGAGTTTGAGACTACAGTGAGCTATGATCGCACCACTGTACTCCAGCCTAGGTGACAGAGCAAGATCGTGTCTCTAAAAAAGAAAGAAGACAGAAGGGAACCGAGCCCTCAGTCTGGTGGTGTTGGTATTGGCTGGGCTGAGGACAGCCCAGAACTCCAGGGTGCTAGCCTTTCAGCCACAAAAAAATTCCATTTCACCCAAGGACCAGAACCCATCGAAAAGATCTGCATTCCCCACGGGTAATTTCAT
>NW_012104254.1:4750362-4762367 GCF_000951045.1 Mandrillus leucophaeus
TAGAGGCCACGCCAATTTTCCAATTTGGTAGTTATAAAACCAAGCCATTTTTGTTTGTTTGTTTTGTTTGTTTTTTCCTAAAGAAAACAAAAAGAGCTAGGAACAGTGGTTCACACCTATAATCCCAGTGCTTTGGGGGGCCAAGGTGGGAGGATCGCTTGAAGGCAGGAGTTGGAGACTCACTTTGTGCCAACGTTGCATCGAACAACTGAATTGCCTAACATTTTCATTGATTTGATGAATTGTTTGGATATTGCATAGATACAGGATTTAAAATAAATTCTTTCTTTAAAAATTGAGTGGCCAGGTGCAGCGGCTCACACCTGTAATCCCAGTGTTTTGCGAGGCCAAGGCAGGAGGATCACTTGAGGCCAGGAGTTTGAGACTACAGTGAGCTATGATCGCACCACTGTACTCCAGCCTAGGTGACAGAGCAAGATCGTGTCTCTAAAAAAGAAAGAAGACAGAAGGGAACCGAGCCCTCAGTCTGGTGGTGTTGGTATTGGCTGGGCTGAGGACAGCCCAGAACTCCAGGGTGCTAGCCTTTCAGCCACAAAAAAATTCCATTTCACCCAAGGACCAGAACCCATCGAAAAGATCTGCATTCCCCACAGGTAATTTCATGCTCCCAAAATGGGACATAACATGGTCATATTTGACATTCTGTTGTCAGAGCCTTGTGGGAAAATTGTGTCAAGAAGCACAAGTTTGGCAGAAGAAGGAGGCAGAAAGTCTTGAGAAGAATGCATCGGAAAAGACAAATGAGGGGTGAACCCTCGAGGCCAAGTGCAGGAGGAAAGGCATCTCCCAGGCTGAGTACTGGCTGGGAGAATGGCTTCATAGACATTCACAACATGCGGCTTCTGGAAAAGATAGAAAGGAAGGCTCTCACAAGGCAGAGTTCACTTCCCAAGGACAGAGGCAAATGGAGCAGTGCATTTGTGTTTGGACTTTCTGGGGAGCACTGGATGGAGCTGCCAGATTTGTTGAAGGAGCAGACACACCTGAGAGAATGGCAGGTATGCGACACCCCGATTCAAATCACTCCTACATATATCGAGCTGTTTCAAGTGATGAGAATTCAGGATCTGCCAAAGAACCAAATCTCACATTTTCCAGCTAAAATCAGTTGTTTGAAGAACTTGAAATAACTCAATGTGAGTTTCAACTATCTGAAGAGCATTTCTCCAGAGGTGGGAGACTGAAATCCAGAGGGACTGGATTGTTCTGGAAATCTAGAATTCACAGAGCTGCCTTTTGAATTAAGTAATTGGAAGCTAGTTGCATTTGTAGGTATCTCAGCAAACAAGTTTTCCAGTGTCCCAATCTGTGTCCTGAGGATGTCTATTTGCAGTGGTTGGATATCAGCAACAATAACCTGACTGACCTGCCACAAGATAGAGACAGGCTGGGAGAGCTGCAGGGCTTTCTCTTGTATAAAAGCAAGTTGACCTACCTTCCTTACCCCTTGCTTAACCTGAAGAAGTGCACTTTGTTAGTCGTCAATGGGGACCACTTAGTGGAGCTTTCAACTGCCCTTTGTGACTCCTCCACACCTTTAAAATTTGTGAGCATTACAAACAATCCCCTCCACCTTTTTTTTTTTTTTTTTGACAGAGTCTTCCTCTGTCACCAAGGCTTGAGTGCAGTGGCACGATCTCAGCTCACTGCAACCTCCACCTCCTGAGTTCAAGTGATTCTTCCACCTCAGCCTCCTGAGTAGTTGGGACCAGAGGTGTGCACCACCACACCCAGCTAATTTTTGTATTTTTAGTAGAGACAGGGTTTTGCCATGTTGGCCAGGCCAGTCTCGAACTCCTGGGCTCAAGGGATCTGCCCACCTCGGCCTCTCAAAGTGTTAGAAATACAAGCGTGAGCCTTGATAAAGAATTTATGAAGCTGGGTGCGGTGGTTAATGCCTGTAATCCCAGTACTTTGGGAAGCCAAGGTGGGTGGATCGTGTGAGGTCAGGAGTTTGAGACCAGCTTGGCCAACATAGTGAGACCCTCGTCTCTACTAAAAATACAAAAATTAGTGGGGCGTGATGGCACGCGCCTGTAATCCCAGCTACTCCGGAGGCTGAGGCAGGACAATCACTTGAACCGAGAAGGCAAAGGTTGTAGGGAGCCGAGATTGTGCCTCCACACTCCAGTCCAGGTGACAGAGTGAGGCTCCGTCTCAAAAGAAATAAGAATGTATGAAAGCCTATACTGAAGATCTTAAGGAAAGGGAATCTTCCCAAGCTGTACCACCAAAGGGTCTTTTAGCCTTCAACTTTGATATTATGCATCAGAAGACAGCAAAGTCTCACTATTCTGTGGAGCTTTCAGTTTTTGTGTTATGGGTCATGTCATGTAGGAAGAATGGCTTGTGCTTAAGGACAAAGTCTAGAAACTATCATAGTGGTTAAGACAAGTGATTTTCAAATGTCAAATATATGAATACCTCCCTCCAAAAAAAATTTTTAAAAAAGTGAAAATAGATGAGGCTACATTATTTGGCCTTAAAAGATGTCAAGCCTAGAAATTGTAAAAATTTCTTAGGCTCTTAGGATAAAATACTGAGAGAGGAACTAATTATGGTCTGGAGTTTCATTGGCTGTTAAAACCTATGGAATGTTGTCTGGTTCCTAGTGCTTTTGTGTGGTATTCTAATGTATGATTTTGCTTTTGAAACTGTTGGGAAGGTTGGAGGTCAACTGAATTGTTTATTCAAAGTCATAAATGCAAGTTGTTTTCTCATCTCTGGAATTAGGAATCTTTGAATGTAAGTGAGAATTTCCTTAAAAGTTAGCAGAAAAAGTTGGTTTTTATTTGGAGACGTGTTAGGTTAATTACAGTCTTAATTTGGTGGAGTACAATGGAGATCTTTTTTAATGAACATGGAGAAGCTGGAAATATTATACTCTACAACCTGTTATCAACTTACCAAATAGGTGAAAAAAAGTCCTAGGTGGAAAATTAAGATTAATATCAATTACATTTCTTTGTGAGGCATGTTTTTATCTTAGCAATTTGGACTCTGGCACTTCATCTGGAATATGTATATTGTATACTTGATAACTACTGTGAGTGGATGGCTCCTGTGCTAATTTGTAAGATTATTGTATTAATGAGCTCTTGCTAGTTTATGTGGCAATAAGAAACACCCCCAAATCTCAGTGGTTTATGACAACAAAGGTTTATTTCTCCCTCTTGGTGCATGTCAGCTGCAGCTTGGCTCAATGGGTATTCATTTCAGAATCTAGGTTGACAGAGCAACACCGATTAAAGACATTTGTTACCGTGACAGAGGAAAAAGAGTACAACGGCTAAGCCACGCAATGTCTCTTTAACTCCTGTTTCGATGGTACACATGGCTTATGCTTCACATTTCATTGGCTGAAGGAAATCGCATGGGCAAACCTAACGTTAAGAGAGTGGGGAAGTCTGCACCTGTAGGAAGATACTGCAAGTCACATGGAAATATGTAGGATATAAAATTCTCTTACGGCAAGTGTGGGGAATAATCGAGAACAAAAATGCAATCTTCCACAGTTATTAAAAGAGATACATTGAATGAAGAAATAATTCAATAGACTGTTCTGATCCCAGCATTCAAATAAGACCAACCTGGTGGTCTATGTAATATCCTTTCAGGTTTTATCACTGCGCTTTCAATTTCAGAATCATGCATCTTATAGTGAAATACAAACCCTTGCTACTCAAGATTTTTTAGGTGGAAAGATAGGGGAGAAAAGCCTCCTTAACAGGACCAATCACTAGTTCTGCCAAAGAAATGACCATTCTCTATAACAGCAAAGCTCAAAGCATTTCTTCCCACATATGGCTCACATGTTCTTTTTAAAATGTATAGCAGCCACCACCCTTCACAGTCCTTGTTACTATTTGTAACTTTGTCCCTTAATATTTATCCTCCACTCGAAATCTTTTCTCAGGAAGCACTGCCACTGACGTTTTTCCAGTGTTCTACTGAGATGCCACCTTGAAGCAGAATGCCAGTGTATATCCTTATAGCAATTCTTCTGGGTGTAATCATCCTGCGCCACCACTTTAGCTTATCAGACAGGAGCTAGCTGTTACCCTGATGCCACACACAACTCATGTCTTGGGCAGAGAACTGTTTTTTGTTTGGCTGGTTGTCTTTTTTTTTTTTTTTTTTTTTTTTTTTTTTTTTTTTTTTTTTTTTTTTTTTTTTTTTTTTTTTTTTGAGACAGAGTTTTGCTCTCTTGCCCATGTTGCAGAGTTGTGGTGTGTTCTCAACTCACTGCAGCCTCTGCATCCCAGGTTTGAGTGCTTCTCTTGCCTCACCCTCCCCAGTAGCTGTGACTACAGGTGTGCACCCTCACCCCTGGGTAATTTTTTTTTTGTATTTTTAGTGGAAACGGGGTTTCACCATGTTAGGCCAAGCTGGTCTTGAACTCCTGACCTCAAGTGGTCCACCCACCTTGGCCTCCCAAAGTGCTGGGATTACAGGCTTGAGCCACTGTGGCTGGCTGTTTGGTTGTCTTTTTTTTTTTTCAGATAGAGTCTTGCTCTGTTGCCCAGGCTGGAGTGCAATGGTGCAATCTCAGCTCACTGCAACCTCTGCCTCCCATGTTCAAGTGATTCTCCTGCCTCACCCTCCTGAGGAGCTGGGATTACAGGTGCACACCATGACGCCCAGCTAATTTTTGTGTTTTTAGTTAGAGATGGGGTTTCACCATGTTGGCCAGGCTGGTCTCGAACTCCTGACCTCAAGTGATCTACCTGCCTTGGCCTCCCAAACTGCTGGGATTACAGGCATGAGCCACCACACTCGGCCTGTTTGGTTTTCTTTTGAGACAGGGTCTTGCTCTGTTGCTCAGGCTGGAGGGCAGTGGAGCCATCATGGCTTACTACAGCTGCAACCTCCCAGGCTCAGGCAATCCTCCCACCTCAACCTCCTGAGTGGCTGGGACTACAGGTGCACACCACCACACCTGGCTAATTTTCAAATTTTTTGGAGAGACGGAGTCTTCCTGTGTTTCCCAGGCTCTTCCCAAACTCCTAGGCCCAAGCAATCCTCCCACTACAGCCTCCCAAAGATTACAGGTATGAGCCACTGTGCCCAGCTGGAACTGTTTTTGATGAGCTCAGCTACCACACAGATTTTTTGTTTGTTTGTTTTTTGAGACCGAGTCTCACTCTGTAGCCCAGGCTGGTGTGCAGTGGCACTACCTTGGCTCACTGCAACCTCTGCCTCCCAGGTTCAAGCGATTCTCCCGCCTGAGCCTCCCAAGTAACTGGGATTGCAGGCGGCCACCACCACTCCTGGCTAATTTTTGTATTTTTAGTAGAAATGGAGTTTCACCATGTTAGCCAGGCTGGTCTCGAACTCCTGACCTCAAGTGATCCGCCCACCTCAGCCTCCCAAAGTGCTGGCATTGCAGGCGTGAGCCATTGCACCTGGCCACCACACAGATTGTTTAAGTTTTCATTTGTGCTTCAAGAATTTTGGTATGATATCAGATTTTATATGTTTTTGAAAGAGATTGAGCCCCACCATAGTTTTAAATACCTTAATTTTCATCTGTTGCTTGATGGCACCCTGTTTTTCAGTTTCCATTATGATATGATGAGCTTTCTGATACTGTTGCTTAATTTTGTTTTTTAGTGCATATGGGAGAATCACTTCCCAAACTCTCATGTTATCTTTAGAGAGAAAAGTGTCAATCATTATTATTGGGTGAGATGAGTCATCAAAGAGATTCTGGGTAATAGGTAGACCTGATACAGTAGGTAAAAGTGATATTGTTCTTTGAGCTTAAGAACTTGCCTCTGATCTCTCCCAGGCACATGAGTGAAGAGTTTGAGGTTTCCGAGAGATAAAAATGAGGAACTGAGTGGATGAACCAACAGAGAGGCATAAACTTTGAACTTGAAGGGTCATAAATTCTTCTGCTTGCCCTGGTGGGATGCTGACATAAGATGGAACACTCACTATGGAAACTTGGATGAATGACATTGCTGAGGAAGCAAATGTTCCTTAAAAGACTTCACAATACACCAGCAAAGGGCTTCAGAAACCCCAAAAGGGAAGGAGAAAGAGGGTCAAATGACAAAGGTACAGCTCATCTTCATCAGCGTGAAAGGACTGACTAGCCAGTCAATACAGGATTCCTCTAAGGAATTTTTAAAAATCACTTTATGGAGGTATGATTGAGACACAAAAACTGTACATACTAAATGTATATAATAATTAATTTGGAAATATGTATACGCTCATGAAACCATCATCACAATCCAGGCCATAAACATATCTATCACCTCCAAAAGTTTTCTTCCTCTCCCTTTGTTTATTTATTATTATTTTTTGTGCTAAGAACAGTTAACATAAGACCTACCCTCCTAGCAAATATCTAAGTATACATTACAGTACTGTTAACTATAGGCGCTGTGCTGTATAGTAGATCTCCAGAATTTATTCATGTTGTGTAACTGAAAATTTGTACCCTTTGACCAACAACTTCACATTTCCCCTTCTACCAGTTTCTGTGAACCACCATGCTGCTCTCTGCTTCGATGAGTGTTCCTATCCAAGATTCCTCATATAAGTGGGATCAGGCAGTTACTTGTTTTTCCATGTCTGGCTTATTTCACTTAGCATAATATGCCCCAGGTTCATCCATACTATTGCAAATGGCAGGGTTTCTTTATTTTTTAAGGCTGAATAATGTCCTATTTTATGCGTATACCATACTTTCTTTATCCATTTATCCACTGATGGATATTTAGGTTACTTCCATATATATTTTTTGGATATATGGCAATATGTACATATTTGCAGACTTTTTTGACATACTGATTTCAGTTCCTTTAGAAATATATACTTAGAAGTGGGATTGTTGGATCATATGGTAGTTCTCTTTTTAATTTTTTTAGGAATTTCCATACTGTCTTCCATAGTGGTTATACCAATTTACATTCCCACTAACAATGTATGGGGGTCTTCTTTTCTCTCTATTTCACCAACACTTTTGTTTTTTTGTCTTGTTTTGTTTTATAATGATCATTCTAATGTGTGTGAGTAATATCTTATTGTGGTTTTGATTTGCATTTCCCTGATGGTTAGTTAAGTTAAGCACCTTTTCATGTACCTGTTGGCCATTTGTATGTCTTCTTTGGAGAAATAGCTATTCAGATCTTTTGCCCATTTTAAAGATGAATTGTTTTTAGTTTTTGTTTTTGCTGTTAAGTTGTAGGTGTTCCTTATATATTTTAAATATTAACCCCTTATCAGATACATGGTTTGCAAACACTTTTTTTCTTTCTGTAGGTTGCCTTGTCATTTTGTTGATTGTTTCCTTTGTTGTGAAAAAGCTTTTTAGTTTGATGTAATTCCACTTGTATGTTTTGGCTTTTATTGCCTGTGCTTTCGGTGTCATATCCAAGAAAACATTGCCAAGAACAATGTCCAAAAGCTTTTCCCCTATGCTTTCTTCTAGAAGTGTTATTGTTTCAGATGCCCACTCTCACCATAGTGGGAGAGTACTGGAATAGTACTATTAATAGAAGAGTTACAGTTAAGGTTACCAGTACTAGAAGTCCTAGTCACAGCAATTATGCAAGAAAAAGAAACAGAAATAAAAGGCATCCAAATTGGAAATGAAGAAGTAAAACAATTTCTGTTTGCAGATGACATGATCTTATATATAGTAGGCACTAAAGACCTAAAGACAACAAAAAATCTGTTAAAACTAATAAATGAATTTGGGAAATTTATAAGGTGCAAAATCAACATGCAAAAATCAGTTGCATTTCTATACACTAACAATGAACTATTCACAAAGGAAATTAAGGGAACAATTCCATTTACAATAGCATCAAAAGAATAAAATACTTGGAAATAAACTTAGCTAAGGAGATGAAAACTTTGTACACCAAAAACTATAAAACATTGATGAAAGAAATTAAAGAAGACACAAATAAATGAAAAGATATCTTGTGTTTAGAGACTGGAAGAATTAATGTTATTAAAATGTCAATGCTAGTCAAAACAATCTATAAATTAATTGAAATCCCTGTCAAAATCCCAATGGCAGCCAGGCATGGTGGCTCACGACTGTAATCCCAGCACTTTGGCAGGCCAAGGCAGGTGGATCACCTGAGGTCAGGAGTTTGAGACCAGTCTGGCCAACAGGGTGAAACCCCATCTCTACTAAAAATACAAAAATTAGCCAGGCGTGCTGGCACATGCCTGTAATCCCAGCTACTCCGGAGGCTGAGGCATGAGAATCACTTGAACCTGGGAGGTGAAAGTTGCAGTGAGTCAAGATCATCCCACTTCACCCCAACTGTGCAACAGAGTGAAACTCCATCTCAGAAGAAAAGAAAAAAAAATTCCAGTGGCTTTTATTTTTACAGAAATAGGAAAAAAAAATCCTAAAATTCATACGGAACCACAAAAGATTCTGAATAACCAAGCAATCTTGGGTGAGAAAAGCAAAGCCAGAGGCCTCACATTTTCTGATTTCAAGATATATTACAAAGCTACAGTAATCAAAACAGTATGGTACTGGCCTAAAGCCAGACATAGACTAATGGAAAGAATAGAGTCAAGAGGCCGGGCGTGGTGGCTCAAGCCTGTAATCCCAGCACTTTAGGAGGCTGAGGTGGGTGGATCACAAGGTCAGGAGATTGAGACCATCCTGGCTAACACAGTGAAACCCCATCTCCACTAAAAATACAAAAAAATTAGCTGAACGTGGTGGTGGGCATTTGTTTTCCCAACTACTCAGGAGGCTGAAGCAGGAGAATGGCATGAACCCAGGAGGCAGAGCTTGCAGTGAGCCTAGATCGCACCACTGTGCTCCAGCCTGGGTGACAAAGAGAGACTCTATCTCAAAAAAAGTCAAGAAATAAAATTCATACATATAAAATCACATATAAAATCAACTTTATATGTATGAACTTATTTCATACATATAAACTTTGTAAATTTACATGTATTACACACACGTAAATTTTTTCTGTTCAACTTTATATGTACAATTTTTGACAACAGTGCCAAGGATACATGATGAGGAAAGGATAGTCTCTTCAATACATGTATTGAGAAAACTGGATGTCCATGTGCAAAATTATGAAATTGGATCCTTATCAAATGCCATATGCAAAAATCAACTCAAACAATAAATTTTGAAACCAGAGAAGGAATTTTCTCCCTTCCTTTTCTAGGGGTTGGCAAAAGGCAGCACTCAAGAGACAAGGTGGCTGGTGAAACTGGCTAGGGCCTTGGACCTACACCTTGTGATAAGAACCAGCAGGTAATTTCTGGAAGAGACAGAAATTTCTGTCAGTTCTCGTATTGGTACCTGGCCAGATCTTGCACTGGCTAGCTGTCTGAGCAGTTTCACCAAGTATCTAACTGAGACTGGGCAGGAGCAAAGCATGGAAGAAGAGCTGTGTTAGTCAAAGCCAACCTGGGTTGAAAGCTAGTCTTTTCGATAAGGAATTTGTGTTTTATAAACTTTTTTTTTTTTTTTTTTGAGACAGAATCTCACTTTGTGGCCCAGGTTGAAGTGCAGTGGTGGGATCTCGGCTCACTGCAACCTCCGTCTCCTAGGCTCAAATGATTCTTGTGTCTCAGCCTCCCAAGTAGCTGGTATTACAGGCATGCACCACCACGCCCAGCTGTGTGTGTGTGTGTGTGTGTGTGTGTGTGTGTGTTTAGTAGAGACGGGGTTTCTCCACGTTGGCCAGGCTGGCCTCGAACTCCTGGCCTCAAGTGGTCGAGCTACCTCAGCTTCCCAAAGTTCTGGGATTACAGGTATGAGCCACCGTTCCTGGCCTCCAAACTCTTAAAAAGGCAAGGGAAATCTCCTGCCCCTTTCTCCAGGGAGAAGGAGTTGATACTTTAGCCAGACTCTGAGAAACTTACTAGATCACAATATTTTGTAGGCAGGTGTCACTGTGATTAAAGACATGAAAGTTTTTATTTTCCTTGCTTTTGTACCATGATAGGACCTTCTGCTCCAAATAGACATTTTGCTTTTTTGGGGTACTTTCTCTTCACTCGGGATAAATGAGCTCAAGTCTGCCTCCTTGGGGAAGGCTGGGTCATCTTTCTCTCTGTCCTTTTTCATTAGATACTTTAGTTTCTGGGTGAAGTATTCTTGCTTGGTCCAGGTAAAATTACTTGCATGTTTAAGAAGTTTAAAAAGTCTTTCTTAGGTGGACGCAGCGGCTCATGCCTGTAATCCTAGCACTTTGGGAAGCCGAAGCAGGTGGACCACCTGAGCTCAGGAATTCGAGACCAGCCTGGGAAACATGGCAAATCCCCATCTCAACCAAAAATACAAAAAATTAGCCAGGTGTGGTGACGTGCACCTGTGGTCCCAAATACTCGAGAAGCTGAGGTGGGAGGATTGCTTGAGTCTGGGAGATGGAGGTTGCAGTGAGCCGAGATCATGTCACTGCACTCCAGCCTGGGCGACAGAATGAGACCCCATTAAAAAAAAGTTATTGTGGCCTGGAAATTTCTATGAACTAGATACACCAACCTGAACCTGTTCCTAATCTGACTTCATTCTATTGGTTGGGGAGAATTAATTCACTCTTGCATAGGCAACATCAAAGAATAAAAGGCAATATTTTCAGAGCTACCAAATGTTTCCAGTGGTGGCCAGATTCCAGGTCTACAGATGGTAGGTTTCATATGTTGTAAGTGTTTGCTCAGGCTCATGATAGGATAAACAACACGTTGGGTAGTGGGGTAGTGGATCTATAATAAACATACTAGATAATCCATGCTCTAAAGGTGTTTTACATATAGAATTCTTTTATGTGTAAAACTGGGGAGAAAACAGCTGTTCCACAGTCCTTCCTATCCCAGCAGACTTTTTCTTTTAAAGGATAATGAATATATATTGCTCCCTGCATGTTCTCTATTTCTGCTGTCAC
The DNA here is from genome assembly GCF_000951045.1 of Mandrillus leucophaeus. NCBI lineage: Eukaryota > Metazoa > Chordata > Mammalia > Primates > Cercopithecidae > Mandrillus > Mandrillus leucophaeus. The sequence goes on from NW_012104254.1 coordinate 4,761,285, forward strand.
AAAGATAATATCCAGGAGGCATTTGATTCTAGAAGATCCATTTGAAGATTGGTGAATACTACAAATTAATTTGGATGAATTTCTGGAAGTTGCACCCAACTATCCTGTCTCCTTTGAAGTGCCACATAGGACTGCAATTTGTCTGCTGCTGGCCTTCTGCAGCCTATTTTGCAGTAGATGAAAGGATCAGCATCATGTAAATCACTTTACTGTTCAGACCCTCCCCATATAAGGAGCAAATCTGCATCGGTGGGAAGGTGATCCTTAAGTCATAATGGTGAAAAAAAGGGTGGTAACCTGAAGAGTGCTGTATGAGACCCATTTTCAGGCCTTTAGACTTAGAGGTGGACTACAGTAATGGAGGCTACCACAATGAGGAGCTGTTAGGATCATTGGAGGCATCTCCATCAGGAATCTGTCACCTTGTGCCAAGAGCCAGAAGCCCAGATGGTAGCCCTAGAATTCAGCTGCTCACCAGAAATTGTTCTGCTAATTTGATGGCCTTGTCTGTTGGGAGCAGGAAGAAAGGAATTGTAGCACTGAATTGAGAGCATTCCTGGGAACTTCAAAGGAGGACTATGAACTGAGAGTATTCACCACTTTCTGATTCCTTATGTCAGATTTATCACATAATTTAAGAATTCTCAAAAAAAGTTATTAATATGCTTACTTCAAGCAAGCATTCAAGGTACAAGTTTTTATGTGAAGATGTGTTTTAATTAGTTTAGGTATCTACCTAAAAGTGAAATTGCTGGCTTATATGATAGTTCTATGTTTAACTGTTTGAAATTGCCAGTGTTTTTCAAAGTAGACGTATTATTTTACATTGCCACCATCAATGTATGAAAGATCCAATTTCTTCACATCCTTGTCAGCACTTGTTATTGTCCATCCTTTTTATTATAGCCATCCTTGTAGTTGTGAAGTGGTGTCTAATTGTGGTTTTGATTTGGAGTTCCCTAACGATTAAAGTTAAACATCATTTATGTGCTTTTTGCCCTTTTGTATATTTTTTTTGGAGAAAAGTTTATTGATTCTTCTGTCCATTTAAAAATTGGGCTGTCAGTCGGGTGTGGTGGCTCA
>NW_012104254.1:4763172-4767258 GCF_000951045.1 Mandrillus leucophaeus
GGGTTCACGCGATTCTCCTGCCTCAGCCTCCTGAGTGGCTGGGACTACAGGTGTGTGCCACCACCCCTGGCTAATTTTTTGTATTTTTGCTTCTATTTAAAATATGGAAAGTATTGATAAAAGAACTAATATAATTATAATGAAATATAGTATTAACAATAAAACTGAAGATTCAGAATTTTCTTGTTTCTAGGTTCAAGTCCAAGTTACACTGGTTTTCATCTAAGGGAAACCACTAAATCTTTTTCACTTAATTTGTAATCACTTGAGCATCATAGATTTATATAACTCTCTGAATGACCTGCTGGCTATAGGTTTTTATAGTTTAAATGGGGCATTTTCAAAGAGCAAACTGCTTGAGCTGAGTCTGAATTCTTCACTTGGTAATTGGTTTTCTGAACATGAAGCAAGCATATTTAACCAATGGTGAAAAGCGTATTTTACATGTCTTGTTTTAGTATTACTTTCTCTTCTCATTTTTATAGCAATGATTGGACAGCCAGTACTTGAGCTTTACCCTCTTATTTCATTGCATTTATTGACTTGGATTTAGTCAATAGTAGTTGTTAGATTTAAATCCTGTTCTTCTATCACTTATAATATTCCCTTGCCTCTTTGTAACTGAAGGTAGGAAGTTATTTTATTCAGAAGTGGCCAATGAAATTAATTGACCCAACAGACAAAATACCTCAAATTAGGAAAGTCTGACTTCATCTACCTCATTTTTTGAAATTAGTGCAATTGCCAGTTTAGCACTCTTGGTCAAGGAAATATTGGCTACCTTTGAAAATGTTATAGAAAGAAAAGCAGAGATAGTGTTGTACCTATTTTCCTCAAAGACTTTCAGACCTAAGGCTAATCTCCAATCTGGCTGCCATGGAACTGGCATTCTAACAAGCAGATGCTGTAAGCAAGAATGTGAATTATTAATGCACCATAGCACTGTCACCAACAGACCACAAAATCTATCTTTAAAATTCTTTTACATACATAGTAGATTCTAATGTGGCACTGTGTGCTCTCAAAGCTGCAGATACGTTTTAGAAAACACTGATGAAGCCATTACTGCTCTGTCCATTTGTTCATGTATATATCACTATTCAAGAAATTTAAGAACCATAATGATGGAAAATCACACAGAAAGAAAAGAAAAGGAACATGGACTCTGTCAGAAACAAGGGCTACATTTTTATTCAAGAGGTCCCTAATGATGGAAAATCACCGTGAAAGGCAGAGACGAAACCGGGATTCCATAAAGGACCTGACATACATCAGTAGTACAAGTAGGAGAACAGTCATAGCAGACGCATAAAAATAAAGAAAAACAAAATTAACGAGAGACAAGCTGTACTGGGGCTGACGCACAAAACAGCAACAAATCACAGCAAATTCTGAAGATTAATTTAAACGAATCTTCTGAAATAAGCAAGGAGACAGACCGCATCAATATTAATGAAGCTGAAATGGAACTCCAAAAGAGTCACCGCATAAAATGGCACATGAAATGTTTTGTTTTTAAATGGATTGTAGATTGGATCACAGGACCATCAGGAAAATGAAGGGACATTCACGAGAACATCATAACGGGGCCAGCTGTGTGATAAGCAATTACAACATCAGTGCTAAAATTTCCCATGTAAAAGAAAAACATCAGTGTTGAAATAAAAGAAAATGTCAACAGTCTGCAGATGAGGTAGAAGAAAGTGAATAATAGATTTTATTGAGACTCAAGAGCCTGCACTGTCAATATCGAATGTCTTTGATAAAACAGACAATAGGCATTCGAAGAAAGATCAGAATTTGACTCCATCTTGTACTGCACTCAATTTCCCTTCAGATTGTCAGCTAAGGCAGCCCTGGAATCAGCCCAATGCTTTCACTACTTGACTACTTGCTGCTTATAAACCAGATGCTTTAGGAAGCTGTATAACTTTGATGGGCTCCTAGAGTTCTGCCGATATCTCTCTCATGTATCCCTATAAATCAAATTTTAAAATAAATAGTTTAAGTATACGAGTAGTTCTGGCTACTTAAGGGATGCTACAGTCCAAAGTTTTATAAAGTGAAGGTGTTTTCATTAAAACATGAATGCTCATATGCCCATTGGCTGTGGGGCTATGGAGTGCTGGTCTTTGGTTGGACAGGTCCTGGAGCCATGCAGCAATGTCTTCTGGTAATTCCACTTGGCATTTCCATTGCTATGTATACCACAGAGGGAGCAAATAACACCCACTTCAAGCTTTTTCTCTCTTCCTATAGCTCTACAACATTTACGATTGCAGGTTGTTGAGCTATTTTAACCACTAGCTGAACCACAGCCTGCTTGGAGGGGAAGGAGGAGCATAGTGAGGATTACTCCCCATTCACAAGTAGAAAAGCAAGTCATGTCTGGCACAAAACAGCCCCTGTAAGGCCAGTTTCTTCACTATCTTCCCCAGAAAAGATAGGTGGGAAGTTATGGGCATTTGTGAGGAACTTAAACGAGGAAGTCCTTTTTTTTTTTTTTTTGAGAGAGTTTTGCTCTTTGTTGCCCAGGCTGGAGTGCAGTGGCGAGATCTCAGCTCACTGCAACCTTCACCTCCAGGGTTCAAGCGATTCTCCTGTCTCAGCCTCCTGAGTAGCTGGGATTACAGGTGCCCACCACCACGCCCGGCTAATTTTTGTATTTTTAGTGGATACAGGGCTTCACCATGTTGACCAGGCTGGTCTCGAACTACTGACCTCAGGTCATCCACCCACCTCGGCCTCCCAAAGTGCTGGGATTACAGGCATGAACCACCACGCCTGGCCACTAGAAGTCCTTTTACAAAGCTTTGCTCTCTGCACTACCGTAAGGAAATAATATTAGCTCTGTGGTGATATTAAAATATCTTCACAGATTCTTTGGAATTCTTCCCTTTAGGAGGTGGCACTTAATTCCCCTCTCCTTGATAGCTTGCTGGACTTAATGACAAATAGCATATGATGAAAATGATGGGCCCTGCTGTTAGAGACTGGGTCATAAAAGTCACTGTGTCTTCATCCTTGCTCTCCCTTGAAACACTGACTCTGGGGAAAGCAGTTGCCATGTCGTGAGGACACTCAAGCAGTCCTATGGAGAGGCCCTCCTGGGTGAGGAACTGAAGCCTCCCACAGGAGTGAGTGAGGCCTTCTGTCAAGAACCATATGAATGAGCCATCCTCTAGCTCCAGGCAAGCTTCAGATGACTTTAGCTCTTGCCAACATCTTGGCAAAGGTTTTGGATAGTGGTGGGGAGAAGAAAACAGAATGATTTTGTCGTCTAAACATAAACCTCTCATTAATAGTGTAGAATATGCTGCTATTTTTCTCTACTGGACTCTCCCTACAGAACTTTCCTGTTCTCCTGCGTTACCACCCCATTCCTCATTCTCAGAGAAAGGAGGCGCCATTAGTCTGGGTCTATCAATGTTTTGGCAACACACTTACAGCCTACACTGCATCTATAACCCACGTTCCTTCAACTTCACTCCCCTCCCACGTAATGCCAACCCCTCCATTGGTACCCTGGATTCCATTCTCCTCTGTTTTCTCAGAGAACTTTTACTGCTTTTTCCTTTACTTAACTTTAATCCCTCTCTACTGGCTCCTTTCCGTCAAAATTTAAGCATCTTCAAGTGTCTCTCATTTTAAAGGTTCTTTGAAATACCAAGTAGTGAGTACAACTAAACTGTGTGAAATTATAAAACCCAGGCAGAGCTTTGATAAAAGAACTTGACTCCTCCAACTGCAGAAAGCATCTTCCCAGAGAGCCTTTGCACTTCATGTGCTAATGATACATTCCTTCAAAACAAATATTTGTTAAGCACCTTCCAGGATTGGGATGGAAAGCTGGAAATGTTTTTATTCAACAGAAAAATAGAAAATAGTAGTTGGCTCCAAAATTCCCACTGAAATATACATATATTGTTCATGAGTTTCTTAGTTAGAAAAAGAAAGAAGCCTGGGTGCAGCGGTGGCACACACCTATAATCCTAGCACTTTGGGAGGCCAAGATGCAAGGATCGTTTGAGTCCAGGAAGTCGAGACCAGCCTAAGCAACATAAGGAGACCTTTTTCTTCTTAGAC
>NW_012104254.1:4767856-4768896 GCF_000951045.1 Mandrillus leucophaeus
GTCCTGCTCTGTCATCTAGGCTGGAGTACAGTGGCACAATCTCGGCTCATTGCAACCCCTGCCTCCCAGGTTCAAGTGATTCTCCCGCCTCAGCCTCCTGAGTAGCTGGGATTACAGGCACGCACCACGATGCCCGGCTAATTTTTGTATTTTTAGTAGAGATGGGTTTTCACCATGTTGGCCAGGCTGGTCTCGAACTCTCAACCTCAAGTGATCCACCTGCCTTGGCCTCCCAAAGTACCGAGATTACAGGCGTAAGCCACTGTGCCCGGCCACAGCCATACTCTTATATACTCAAATATTCTATAGTTAAAGATGACTTAATACAATTTAAAGATCTGACTTTTTAAGAAAAAGAAGCATTTATAATAGCATCAAAACTATGTTTTTGTCTAAAGACCCACAAAACAAGTACACTAAAAATGACATAACACTATTGAAAGGAATTAAAGAAGATCTAAATAAAGAAAAGTTATACTTTGTTCATGGAGTTGGAAATGCAACATTGCTAAGATGTCAGTTCTCCCCAACTGATCTATAGATTCAATGCAATAAAAAAAAACTCTGCAGGCTGTTTTGTAGAAATTGACAAACTGATACTAAAATTTGCATGAAAATGCAAAAGATCTAGAATAGCCAAAACAACCAAAAAAGAACAAAGTTGAAAGACTTATGCTATCTGATTTCAAGGCTTTATAAAGCTTCAGTAACCAAGACAATTATTTGAGTGTATTTTGAGATATACGTTCAGGTATATTGGCACAAATATAGACAAATGAAATAGAAAAGAGTTAAGATATGTAGGCCCACACTATATGGACAACAGATTTTTTGACAAAAGTATAAAAGTAATTCAAGATAATCTTTCCAACAAGTGGTGCTGGAACTCTTATATATCCATATGCAAAACAATGAATGTGTGTATACTTATCGAGTTGCACATTTTAAATATAGTTCATCGTATGTCATTTATACCTCAACAAAAAGATCTGCTGGGTGTGGTGGCTCATGCCTGTAATCCCAGCACTTTGGGAGGACAA
>NW_012104254.1:4769761-4783649 GCF_000951045.1 Mandrillus leucophaeus
TCGAAATAAGAAAAGTAATTCTCCAAAATAAACTCTGATTTTAGAATGATACAATTCTGCCAGATATTCTTTTCCTACTGTCCTTGATAATCTGAGTTTGCATTATAATATTAGACTAGAAATCCTATTTTATTCTTTCATTCATTTATTAGAGATAAGGTCTTGCTCTGTCCCCCAGGTTGCAGTGGAGTGTTGCAATCATAGCTCACTGCAGCCTCAAACTCCTGGCTGAAGTGATCCTCCTGCCTCAGCCTCTTGAGTAGCTAGGGCTATGGATGGGTGCACGCCACCATGCTTGGCCCCTATTAAATTTAATGTCCAACCATGCGAAGGAAATTAAATGATTCCCAGAATCACCCAGAGTAAAATTCTGAGGGCACCAATTGAGCTTTAATCCATCAGCATAATAGCAATTAGAATAACAATTAGGCTTGGTTTAGTGGCTAAGAGGTGTGTCATTCAAAAGACCTGGGTTAAATGTCCATCAAGGGATAAATAGATAAACAAAATATGGCATATACATTCAATGACATATTATTCAGCCTTAAAAAAGAATGTAATTCTGATGCTACAACACAGATGAACCTTGAAAACATTATGCCAAGTGAAATAAACCAGACACAAAAGGACATGTATTATGTGATTGTACTTACATGAGATACACAGAATAGTCAAATTCACAGAGACAGAAAGCAGACAGAAAGCGGGATAGTTGTTACCAGGGGGTAGGGAAAAGGGAAAATGAGGAGTTATTGCTTAATATGTATAGAGTTTCAATTTGGGATCGTGGAAAAGTTGTGGAGATGGACAGTGGTGATGGTTGCACAATATGAACATGTGTAATGCCACTAATTTGTACACTTACAAATGGCTAAAATGGTAAATTTTATGTTATGCATATGTTACCACAATTTTTGAAAAAGGACTAGTTGAGAACCATTTCTGCCATTTACAAGTTATGAGATCTTGGGTTATATGGGAGCCACAGGTTCCTCATCTGCAAGTAGGAATAATACCTACCTATGGAGTTTTTGTGAGAATTAAATAAAATAAATTACATAAAGTATTTATACTGCTTTTTGCACAAAGTAAAAGTGAAGAAATGGTAGCTATTATTATAAAACATATTTATTTACCTCTGTATCTCTAAGGTCAACAATTTGTTGATGAATAAATGAATATGTGAAGAAACAAATGAATTATAGGGCACTGTTTCCAGTGTGTCTGACATGTTAGAACAATAACAATAACAATGACTACTAATGTTGATTTTTTTGAGATAGGGTCTTGCTCTGTCATCCAGGCTGGAGTGCAGTGGAGCAATCACAACTCACTGTAACCTTGAACTCCTGCCTCAGCTTCCGGTGTCTGGCTAATTCTTGTATTTTTTGTAGAGACAAGGTCTCACTATGTTACCAGGGCTGGGCTCAAGCTCCTGGGCTCAAGCGATCTATTCTCCTCTGCCTTCCAAAGCACTGGGATTACAGGTGTGAGCCACCACACCTGGCCTAATATTTGTATAACAAGTGAGTTTATAGAGCGCTTTCAATACATCACTTTGTTTGAAGGTCACAATAACAAAATGAGTTATTGCCTATGAGACCGTGCAACACACAGCAGGGCAGCAATTGGGGCAGTTAGGAGGATGGAAGAGTGGAGGCCAATGCATTTAAACTTTTGAGACGGAGTCTCACTCTGTCGCCCAGGCAGGAGTGCAGTGGCGCAATCTCGGCTCACTGCAACCTCTGCCTCCCGGGTTCAAACCATTCTCTTGCCTCAGCCTCCCGAGTAGCTGGGATTACAGGCAAGTGCCAACACACCTGGCACACCAACGGGGTTTCACCTTATTGGCCAGGCTGGTCTCGAACTCCTGACCTCAGGTGATCTGCCCGCCTTGCTTCCCAAAGTGCTGGGATTACAAGAGTGAGCCACCGCGCCCTGCCTAAATTTAAACTTTAAATCCAGATTCTGAGTCCAGAGTGTTTCCCACAGATATAACATAAAGTTACCAACAGGATGGAAAAATGTACAGAATATATGATCACATAAAGGGTTGGTAGGGAGTACTGCAGTTTGGTTACTTTGCCCCAGATCTCCTTTCTTCACACCTAAAAATTTAAACTTGATTTTTATTTATTTATTTTGTTGAGACGGTGTTTCACTCTGCCACCCAGGCTGGAGTGCAGTGGCACGATCTCGGCTCGTAAGTGAGAGGAAAAGACGACAAGAAAGAGAGGAATCTGACATTGATTACCACAAAGGAAGAAGAAGCATGGCCCCTAATCTCATTTCCACTGCTGTAAAAAAGCCCTGGAGAACAAAGGGCAGCTGTCCCATTACATCGACCATGACTTTTCCCATTGCTTAAGTCACTCTCCGCCTCCACATGAATAAGACACTGCAATTTATGTAGGATGGAAGATAGATAATGCAAAGTCAGAAACAGACAAGGTAGCAGAGTTAGTACAAAATCCAGATTGGATTTAAACTGATTTTTTTGCTAGAAACTGAGTAGGACATTGACTTATGCAATAAGTGAGGAAGTTTTTGCTGGAAACTGAAGAGGACAGTGACTCAAGCAATAAGTGAGGAAGGCACAGGCCAAGAAATGGGACTGTCTTCCTTTACTGCTCCCGAGTATTTTGTGGCAATGAAAATGACGCTCTATAGTCTCCCATGTATTATTTTCCGTGGCAACTCTTCCTCCATAATTCCCTGAGCTGTCTTTTGTTTGTTTGTTTTTAAAGACTAGATTTTTTGGAGGTGTAATGTTCTATCTGCAAAATGGAATTTCTGCCTTTAAATTCTACAGTTGAAGTGTGTACCAAATTCTTCATTTCCTTTAAAATGTAAGAATCGAGTCACAAGAAAGCTGGATAGCCATACAATCATCCTGAAAAGTGCTTGAAGCAAAGCTTTAGTGAGATGATTTCAACCTCAAACTGTATAGCAAGCACACGGTTCTCCCAATGCCTTCATCATGATAGAGATGATCTTCCTGTAGTCTCTTTTGTTGTATGTCTGCCTAGGATGCTCTTTCCGGCTCTAATGAGTGAGGCTACAGACACATGTCACCGCTCCTTTCTCTTTACTCCTCTGACCTCAGATAGCATGCAGCCAGATTCTGTCTCCATCGTTACTGCAGAAAGTGCTATCTTTAAAGGAAGATGCCTTTTGCAATCTTTTAAGAACTCCAGCTGGTCCAACAAAGGTTGTAACTCTTTATTTTGGGGTGTCTTTATAAAAGCAACACTCTATAACTATCTGTTTTCTTATGTAAAATTCCCCCCAAGTCCTTAATCACTAGGCTCAACAATGCACTCAGGAGGTGTAAAGGCTACAAGTAAGATCTGAAAAGCTCAGTTTAAGAATTATAAACATGTTATTAATTATACATGGTAAATAATACATGGTAAATAACATACATGTTATTAATTATACCTTAACCTTCAGTTACGGTCAACTGAAACTTCTTTAATGAACATTTGCATGATGTATTTTCAGATCACATCAAGTTGTGGGTCTAATGAAAGATACAGAGAAAATTTAATATGGATGTGAATGACATTTTGATAGTTTCTAAGGCTACTGGTGTCTCTATCAGAAAAAGAAATATATGCTCCTAGATAGTCAGTGTCCAGAGAAAAAGTCTGATCATAGCAGTAACACACATACTGCCTTTAACTGCTTCTGGGTTAAAAAGCAACTGAGGCATACAGAACACTGATGACAGATGATGGTGATAATGTAATGGTACCTATTGGTCGTGCAGGACCCCCGGAAAAATGCAGCTCCAGATCGGAGGGCCATGTGTTAGCTGGCCCTTCACAAAGTTTGAAGGAAGGAGTAGGTGGCCTATATAATAGGTATTAAAAAGAAGATTCTGGAGCAGTGCACAGGGAATATATTTGTTTGCTAGAGGTGCAATAACAAAGTGCCACAGACTGGGTGGCTTAAACAACAGAAATTTATTTCCTTGTAGTTCTGGAAGTTAGGAGTCTAAGATCAAGGTGACAGCAGAGTTGGTTTCTTCTGAGGCCTGTGTCCTGGCTTGTAGATGGCCAGCTTCTCCTTCTGTCTTCACATGGTCATCCTTTTTTGTCTGTGTCCTAATCTCCTCTTCTTATAAGGATGCCAGTCATATTGGCTTGAACAACCTGTATGACCTCATTTTACCTTAATTATGTCTTTACCCTGTCTCCAAATACAGCCATATTACAAGGTCTGGGGGTTGGGAGGCTAGGATTTCACCATATGAATTTTGAACACAATTCAACCTAATTCAGCCCATAACAGAGCATTGTAGGCAGAGGCATGAAGACGTGAAAGCACATGATGATGACTGAGTGTTTGCTATGGCGGAAACATAATGCGCTCCTGGAAGAGGGAAGAGAGATGGGGCTGGACAGGTGGATGGGGCTCATAGGATTAAGGGTCTTACCTGCCAAGCTAAGGAGTTTGGACTTTATCCTAAAGACTATGAGGAGCCATAGAAAAATTGAAATTATGGAAATAACGCAACCAAATTTTGAATGCTCTGTCTGCATTGTAGGGACTGGATTGTAGAAAGGAAAAGTGTTTAAAGGCAGGGAAACTAAGACGTTAAAGGTGAATCTGGAGAGGCAGGGTAAGCTAGAAGGAGAGGGTTTTTAGGATGCCATGCAGACACTGTAGGGGAGGAAATGGTATGGAAGTACCTGAGACTATAAATGAGGAAGTTGACAGAATAACGTCCTGAAGGAAAGCAAAGCGGCACAAAAGGCACAGAGAAAGAGAACAATGAAGAAAGGAGGAAAAAAAGTGAGGATGAGGAAAGAGTCAAAAACATTTGTAAATGGTTGAGAATCTTAAAATCCCAGGCTGATGGCCTCTATTTTGTTGCTTTTTCTTCTACCGCGAGTATGGTAATCTGGGATTGAAGAGAATAGCAAATGTTTGGAGTAGTCACTGTGAATAGAAAGGGAGAATAACCGTTTCTGAGCCACACTGAAACCCCAGCAGAGGTAAGATTCTCTTAAGGGTGTGAAGAGGCCAGAGGACAGCAGTCCTAGACCCAAGAAATTGAACTGGGTTGATTTCTGTTTGCACGGCTGACAGGATCGAGGGGGCCAAAATCCTGGACTGAGGGAATTGAGGGGGCTGGGGAGAGGGTGGCTGATGATTTGGGATCCAGGCATGAGGGGAAGGAAAGGAAGCAGGAGGGGGCTAGAAGTCTGAACATCTAAGATGCTAGGGGTAGAGATGAGGCTGAAGAGCAGGTTTCATGACAGGATAGACATGGAATGAAGATGCGTAGGCAGTGGTGGTGAAAAAGTGAGGTGTCTGCTGAAAGATTTCAGAGGAAGAACAGTTTCAGGCAGTGATAAGGTCTTAAAGTCAGTATTAAATGAGAGGAGCTGGGTGCAGAGATTACCTAAGAGAAATTTATATTAGAGCTAAGGGAAACATTTCAGAAAGGTTCTATCAACATGGCTCTGTTGTTTGGTCCTTTTTAACTTTAGGCTTAAGGAAATATTGGAAACCTCTGTTTCCTAAGGAAGATGAAAGTGAGAAGATGAAGTTCTGAAAAGCAAGTACATCTGGGGACCGTCAATTATATGTAAAAACAAAACACTCTCAGAACAAGAAACAGGACGGGGAGGCAAGCACTCTGCCTGTTGCTATGTTAAATAACTAGCTGGAAAAGAATTCTTTGCCCAAATCTTCATAACAAGGCAATTTTATTTGGTTTATACTTCCCATAAATCTTGAAACAAAAGAACTTTTATTTAAGTTTTGTTATATAAATCCCCGCCCCCCACCTCTGAAAAACAGCTTGAATTCTCTTTTATGTTCTTGTCATCCTCCTGGGGTTATGAGTTCGATTAGTAGAGTGGACTTGTAATTTCTAACTTCACACTCTACACTTCATCTAAGTATTCATTATAGCCCCAATTTCTCCCTCCAGAAATGAGTTTTTCTTTAGACAGCTTCCTTTTCTAAAATACTGTCTACAATCTTAAAGTAAAACCAAAAAAGAAAGAAAAAAGAAACTAAACTAAAAACAGAAACAAATATTAATCTTATTTAAAATATTCTGTAGGAATCCTTAAAGTAAATAAAACCATAAATTAATGTTTATAGCATTATTCTTATAGGCAAAAAGCAAAAACAACCCAATTGTCTATCAACTGATGGATGAATGAACAAAATGTGGTATATCCATGTAACTGAAAATCACTTGGCAATAAAAAGAAGTAAAGTACCGATACATGCTAAAACATGAGTGCATCTTGAAAACATGCTCAGTGTGATGGTTAATTTTATAGGTCAACTTGACCAGGACATAGGGTATGCAGATTAAGCATTATTTCTGTATGTGTCCGTGAAGCTGTTGCTGGATGAGATTAGCATTTAAAATGGGAGACTGAGTAAAAAAGACTGCCCTCCCCAGTGTGGGTGAGCATCAGCCAATCCAGTGGGACCCTAAATAGAATAGAAAGGTGGAGGAAGGGGGAATTCCTTCTCGCTGCCTGAATGCTTGAGCTGGGACATGTTTTCTCCTGCCCTCAACTGGATTGATACATCTCTGGGGCTCCAGATTGCAGAGGGCAGATCGTGGGATGTCTCAGTCTCCATAATTGCATAAGCCAATGCCTTACAATAAATATCTTCCATGTATTGATCTTTTTTTTTTTCATTTGACGCCTATGGTATGAATTGTCTGCCTATCAATCAATCAATTATCTATCTATGTATTCATCCATCAAATCTATTTATCTATATCCATCCATCCTATTGGTTCTGTTTTCTGAAGAACCCTGACTAATACACTAGGTGATGGAAACTAAATACAAGAAGCCACACAGTGTAGGGTTCTTTTGGTTTTGTTTTTTGTTTTTGTTTTCGTTTTGAGACAAAGTCTCACTCTGTTGCCCAGGCTAGAGTGCAGTGGTGCGATCTCGGCTTACTGCGTGCTCCGCCTCCCAGGTTCAAGCCATTCTCCTGCCTCAGCCTTCAGAGTAGCTGGGATTACAGGCACGCATCACTAAACCAGCTAATTTTTGTATTTTTAATAGGGATGGGGTTTCACCATGTTGTCCAGGCTGGTCTTGAACTCCTGGCCTCAAGTGATCCGCCCACTTTGGCCTCCCAAAGTGTTGGGATTACAGGTATGAGCCATGGCGCCCGGCCTGTATGGTTCTACTTATTTAAAATATTCAGTATAGGCAAATCCATACAGACAGAAAGTAGATGAGTGGTTTCCAGGGGCAAGGGTCAGGGAAATGGGAAACAACTGCTAATGGGTACAGGATTTCTTTCAGGGGGTGTTGAAAATGTTCTGGAATTAGATAGTGGTAATGATTATACAACTTTATGAAAATACTAAAAAAACGCTGAGTCATACACCTTTAAAAGGCAAATTTTATGTTATGCAAATTATATCTCATCAAAAATAAAGTGCATAAAGCTACTAGAGATTAAAGTAAGGTCTATTTTACACATAGGTTTCACTATTAAAAATAAAGCATTTGCTGAAATTTAATGCCCCATATGTCTAGTTTATTTTGCCTTTTTATACTCATTCATCACTCCTAAGCTATTAAATTATCTGACTTGAGGTTTTTAAAATGGGGCCAAACTCATCTTTTAATCTGATCATATTTCATTTTTGTTTGAAAAGATTTCTACATACATTAAACAGTAAAGATCAAATCCAAGGACTTGTTTTTCAATTTTTTCCTTTTGACATAGGGTCTCACTTTGTCACCCAGGCTGCAGTGTAGTGGCATGAACACGGCTCACAGCCTTGACCTCCTGGGCTCAAGCAATCCTCCCACCTCAGTCCGCTAAGTAGCTGGGACTACAGGTGCACACCACTATGCCTGGCGAATTTTTGTATTTTTGTTTTGCTAGAGATAGGGTTTTGCCATGTTGCTCACGCAGGTCTCAAACTCCTGAGTTCAAGCAATCCACCTGCCTTGGCCTCCCAAAGTGCTAGTCTTACAGGCATGAGTCACTGTGCCTGGCAGCAGATAGTATTAATGTTTTTTGAATCACAGGCCTTTGCAGCCAAGGTGCTGCACCTGAGATAACATACCTGAAGACACTGATCTGCTCCTGGACCTTATTTAGATGACAAGATCCCAGACTTTGAGCTGATGCCTTCACGGTATGAGAGGTGAGTGTATTTTGCACATGTGAATTGTTGTGGCTTGGGAGTGGGCTCTGTAGCTAGTCTCCAAAGATTGCCTCTCATCCCCCAACAAATACTTCTACTTGTATGTATTTCCCACTCTTCACATCAAGAGATGGTGCTCATTTCTCTTTCCTCAAATCTTGCTGACTTTGACCAAAAGAATATAGTCAAAGTGATGTTCTAGGTCTCCTGGACCCAGACTTCAAGAAAATTGGCAGCTTCTACTTCCTATTTCTCCTCAAATGCTCACTCTTTGAACTCAGCCAGCATGCTGTGAGATAACAGAGCTACATGGAGAGGACATGCAGAAGAGAACTGAGGCGTCCTCACCAATAACCCTTGCTGCCCAGCACGAAATGCCAGTCTAAATGAGTGAGGCCATTTTGGATCTTTGAGCGATCCCAGAGACCAACCTGATACCACATGAAACAGAAGAACTACTCAAACAACCCACAGAAATGTGAGATAGCCTAAATTATTGTGTCAAGCTACTAAGATTTGGTTGATAGAAGACTACAGGGTAAGGGAAGTAATACCTGCAGGGTGCTCTCATCCTGTGTCAGGTAGCCTGCTTATCAGTGTACACACCACTTTTGTTAACTTTCATAAAGCCTTTGTGAAGAAAATGGTGGTAGAAGCAGGAAAATAAGGCTGAGATAAGTAAATTCATCAAAATGACATAGCTAGTCAGCAGTAATACCAGAATTCAAATCTGGATTGACTCCAATGCCTGTATTCTTTCTAGTGTACTATGACACTCACCAATACTTTATAATCAACAGGAAAACTTCAAGTTTAGCTGGAGAAAAACATGACTTGCACTTTTACTTTTTTCAAAATGACTTACAGTTTTTAAAGAGCACTAATCAAGAAACTTGTTTATATTATTAGGTACAAGCAAATCCTTATTTTATATACAATGCTAATTCTATATATAGCCAAATTCTGGCTTTCTCCTAGTCTTGATAGACTTTTATTGAATTTATTTTCTTCTTTTAGCACGTATTATTCAAATAACAGAAAGATGTTTGTTGCTCATTTTGATAATAAATTTATATTACATTTCTATGAAAAAGTATTTTGTTTTAGTTACTTATGAGATTCTTTGGTTGGTTTAATGCTGCTAAACAATGTGACAAAAACCTGTTCAATACATTATACTTTCTTTAAAGTTAATATTTATGGCACAGATATAAAATACAACAGAAGACAGGTGCTTTTGATAGGCACAACATTCCTGAGATTTTGACTTTGAAAAAATAATGTGGATTAGAAGACTAACGTTAAAAAAATCTTCAAACAGCACCAAACACCTGCTTCAAAGCCCCACATCTAAGGTGGAATCTGTGGCTAAAGAATACTGATATTTCTATACTCTCCCAAGATAGCTCATTTCAACTTATTCACAAATGATTGAGTGGTTATATTTAGCTAACAATTCTATATGAAGGAATCTCTAAGCATTCTCTTTAGCAGGATATTTTCATATAAACATGAGCAATGGTTTTAGGCCAAATTTGTTCCTTTGGCCTAAAGGAAGCTCTAGACTTTCACAGTTTCATAATCTGGCTCTTCTTAGGGCTGTTTTACTAGTTGGCAGGAACTTTAGTCCACTTTAATTGTGTGCATTAACGGAAACATTGGTAGAGACAGCAGTGGTGAGAAGAGGCTGGCAGGTAAGTGCATTTAGGATCTTGCCTTTGTCCACTGCTACCATGCACCCTGTGCTCTGCCCTAGTCACATGCAGCTATTTATTGAGGACTCTGTGAATAAGTCGTGTTCTTGCATTACTCCAAGACTTGCTTCCCATCTCATTTAACCTCTACTCAGTCTATACAACTCAGCACAAACATCTCCCACTCCAGGGTGTCTACCAGTTATTTTCAGTCTTAGTGCCATATTGCATTTTACTCACCTCCACTATGGGCCTGACTTATTACATTGATTCCTTCGTTTCTTTTCCCCATTAGACTATGGAACCATTGAGAGAAGGAATTACATTTTAACCTGGCCCTGAGCAGAGTACCTGGCAGGCCATTAGGTTCAATAAATGTTTGTTTGTTGTTGTTGTTTTTGTTGTTGTTGTTTTTTTGAGACAGAGTTTCATTCTGTCATCCAAGCTGGAGTGCAGCTCACTGCAGCCTCCAACTCCTGGGCTCAAGCAATCCTCCCGTGTCAGTCTTCCTGAGTAGCTAGGACTACAGGAATATGCCACTGTGCCCAGCTAATTTTTAATTTTTTTTTGTAGAGACAGGGTCTTGCTCTGTTGCTCAGACTGGTCGCCTGGTCTTCAACTCCTTGCCTCAGGTGATCCTCCCAAAGTGCTGAGATTACAGGCATGAGCCACCATGCCTGGCTAACATGCTTGTTAAAGGAGAAAATGAAAGAGAAGCTCTCTGTCTTACAGGGGGAAAAAAAAAAGAAATCAAACCTTAGAAAGGCATCTTCATGGAGAACCATAAAAAACCTCACCATTTTACATTCTGTTTTGGACAGTTTTATTGAGAGATCATTCACATGACATATAATTCACTTCTGAGGGTTCTTTATGCTGCTATGAGGAACTGCCGGAGGTAGTTAAAATTTATATTCCTTCCAGCCATCACGTGTACCACGAACAGTTGTTTTTTCAAAAAAGCTTTTTAAATATTGGGTTTTCAAACACACTAAAAATATTCCACACCCTTAAAAAACTTGAAAGCCCTTTGTCTAGCACACAGGGGTTCTCAAATTTTAGGTGTATCAGAATCACCTAGAGGGTTTAACAGGTAGATTGCTGGGCCCTACCCTCAGAGTTTCTGATCCGGTAGGTCCTGGGGTAGGTCCAAAAATTACCATTTCCAGCAAGTTTCCAAAGAAGGTCGATGCTGCTGGTTAGGAGATCTCATTTGGGAACTTCTAGTCTAGAAGTGTCAACAGTTATCATGGGGCACAGTGGCTCATACTTGTAATTCCAGCACTTTGGGAGGCCAAGGCAGGAGGATCACTTGAAGTTAGGAGTTCAAGACCAGTCTGGCCAAAATGATGAAACCCAATTTCTACTAAAAATGAAAAAATTAGCTGGGCGTGATGGTGGGCGCCGGTAATAACAGCTACTCAGGAGGCTGAGGCAGGAAAATCGCTTGAACCTGGGAGGCAGAGGTTGCAGTGAGCCAGACTGTGCCACAGCCATAAGGTGAGACTCCGTCTCAAAACAAACAAACAAAACATTTTTTCCATTTATCCTTTCCTTCCTTTCCTTATCTTCTATAGTTTCTTTTTGAATTTGCTTTCAGCAAATTTCTCTTCCTTCCTGTCCTTCCTTCTTTCTTTTTTGAGACAGGGTCTTGGTCTGTCACTCAGGCTCGAGTGTAGCATAGTGACCAGATAATAGCTCACCGCAGCCTCAAGCTGCCAGGCTCAAGTGAACCTCCTTTCTCGGTATCCCCAGTAGCTGAAACTACAGTTGTGAGCCACCATGTTTGGCTGATTTTTAATTTTTTGTTGAGATTGGGTCTCACTATACTGCCCAAGGTGGTCTGGAACTCCTGGGATCAAGCAATCCTTCCACCTCAGCCTCCCTAGCAGCTGGGACTAGAGGGGTGTGCTACCACACCCCGCTAATTTTTTTTTTTTCTTTTGTAGAGACAAGGTTTCACCATGTTGCCCAGGCTGGTCTTGAACTCCTGAGCTCAAGCAATCTCCCTGCCTTGGCCTCCAAAAGTGCTGGAATTACAGCTATCAGCCACGACACCTGGCCTCTAAAAGCAAATTTCTGACATTTCTCTATCGTTTTACCCTGAAATACTTTGATATTTGTGTAAAAAATAAGGACTTTCTTTTTTACATATGTTCGCACCTAAAAGCTAACAATACCTCCTTATATCATCTAGCTGATAATCATCATGATTTCCTGATTATCTGAAAAACGCTTTTAATGGTTGTTTTGTTCAAATCAGAATTCAAACAAGGCCAGCACATTCCATTTTGTTGTCATGATTCTTAAGTCTCTTTGAATCTAGAACAACAGTGGCCCCTCCCTTTTTTCTTTCTTTTTTTTTTTTTTGAGACAGAGTCTCACTTTGTCGCCGAGGCTGGAGTGCAGTGGTGCAGTCTTGGCTCACTGCAACCTCCGCCTCTGAGATTCAAGCAATTCTCCTGCCTCAGCCACCGTGCCCCCCCACCCCGCCCACCTGAGTAGCTGGGATTATTTGCGTGCACCACCTCTCCTGGCTAATTTTGTATTTTTAGTAGAGATGGGGTTTCTCCATGTTGATCAGGCTGGTCTCAAACTCCTGACCTCAGGCGATCTGCCCACTTCAGTCTCCCAAAGTGCTGGGATTACAGGTGTGAGCCACCACGCCTAACTCCTTTTTTATTTTCTCATGCCATTGACCTGTTGACAAACATCAGGTCAGTTACCATGCAGAATACAGTCCTGTCCTACACTCTGGGTTTGTATAGTTGCTTCCGTGTAGTGTCATTTAAACTTGTCCTTCTATCCACTGTATCACCCATAAACTGAAAATTAGAACTAAAGGCTCAATCGGATTCTGTTTTAACTTCTTTAGCAGGAATATCTTGTTGGTGATGCAATGTACTTCATACAGCATCACATCAGGAGGCATATAATGTCTGGCTGTCCCACTTTTAGTGCTGCAAAATTGGTGTATTCAAGGGGTAACAGCTTAATTTTTACATTGAACAGTGAACTATCAACCTTTCTCCTAACAGTTTTATCATCCATTGATAAGCACTGCCTAACCCACATAATAGTGGTTTTCTAAGTCTATCATTCCTTTTACATGTATTAACTGGATTTCTCTTTTCATTTTTCTTTTTCTTTTCTCTTTTTTTTTCGAGATGGAGTCTCACTCTGTCACCCAGGCTGGTGTGCAATGGCGCAATCTCAGCTCACTACAATCTTCGCCTCCTGGGTTCAAGCCATTCTCGCCCCTCACCCTCCCGAGTAGCTGGGATTATAGGCACGCGCCACACACCCGGCTTATTTTTCTATTTTTAGTAGAGACCATGTGGGCCAGGCTGATCTCGAACTCCATGCCTCAGGTGATCTGCCCACCTTGGCCTGCCAAAGTGCTGGGATTATAGGCATGAGCCACCACACCTGGCCCTTCTCTTTTCAATGAGGGCTATTTAGTGATTTAAAAATACAGTTTCTACAGGAGAGGCAGGATAAATTCTTTCTTCTTCTCCTTTAATTTTAAATTTTCAAAGTATACACTTGGTGCCTGTCCTTACTACATTGTGTCCCTAAAATTCATATGTTGAAGTCCTAATCTTCCATTCCTGTTTTTGCAGACAGGTCTTTAAAGAGGTAACTAAGTTAAAATGATGTCATCAGGGTGGGCTGTAATCCAATATAAATGCTATCCTTATAAGAAGAGGAAATTTGGATACAGACGGTACAGAGGGAAGACCATATGAAGACACAAGAAAAGACGGCAATCTACAAGTCAAAGACAGAGGCCTCAGAAGAACCAACCCTGTCAATGCCTTGATCTAAAACTTCTAGCCTCCAGAATTGTGAGAAAATAAATTTCTATTTTGTTTTTGTTTTTTGTGTTTTTTTTGAGATGGAGTCTCACTGTGTCGCCCAGGCTGGATGCAGTGGCACATCTCGGCTCACTGCAAGCTCCGCCTCCCAGGTTCACGACATTCTCCTGCCTCAGCCTCCCAAGTAGCTGGGACTACAGGCGCCCGCCACCTCG
>NW_012104254.1:4784474-4785534 GCF_000951045.1 Mandrillus leucophaeus
AACCTGGGAAGCGGAGGTTGCAGTGAGCTGAGATCACGCCACTGCACTCCAGCCTGGGCGACAGAGCGAGACTCCGTCTCAAAAAAAAAAAAAAAAAAAAAAACCAGTTATGTGAATATGATCTCTCTCAAAATATTACTGTACTGTAAAATACTTCTTGTGGTGATGTGAGATGATAAAATCCCTAAGTGATTAGATGAAGTGAGGTGAATGACATAGGCATTGTAACTTAGTGTTAGACTACAATTGACTTTCTGACAATACATCAAAAGGAGGAGGATTTGCTTTGGGTGATCCTGGATCATGCAGCCATGACAATGGCAATGGTTGGCTGTCAGGAACAGATGATGTTGATGACTAATGGGCAGGTAGCACACAGGGCATGGATACACTGGACAAAGGGATGATTGACATTATGGGTAAGACAGAGAGGTATGGCTCACGATTTCATCATGCTACTCAGAACATTGCACAATTTAAAGCTTATGAATTGCTTATTTCTGGAAATTTCTATTTAATATTTTTTGGACTGTGGGTAACTGAAACCTTGAAAATTGAAACCCTGGTTAAGGGGGATCATTGTAAAATCTGGGCATATGATTGTTCATTGCTACTAGGTTGCCACTGCATCTAAGCTTTTTCAGGAAATAAAAGATTATAGGGCTTTCACTTCTTTGTTTTTCTATTTGTATCTTTCATCTCTCATGTGGAAATTTTAGACCTAGCACATTACTATAATCATTTTTACTATAATATCTACAAAAGTTTCAAAATGATACATACACACATATATATTTGCCAACCATTAGACTATTAAACGAAGTTTTTAAATTTTTATTTATTTATTTAAGATGGAGTCTTGCTCTGTCACCCAGGCTGGAGTGCAGTGGTGTGATCTCCTGGGTTCAAGCCATTCTCCTGCCTGAGCCTTCCAAGTAGCTGGGATGTACAGGTGTATGCCACCTTGCCCGGGTAGTTTTTGTATTTTTAATAGAAACAGGGTTTCACCACGTTGGCCAGGCTGGTCTTGAATTCCCGACCTCAAGTGATCCGCCCACCT
>NW_012104254.1:4793294-4793959 GCF_000951045.1 Mandrillus leucophaeus
TTTCTGTTGCTTTAAGCCACCCAGTCAGTAACCCTTTGTTATAGTAGCCAGCTACTTCTAATGATGACCAGTGACTTTTTGTTTAATTAATTAGCTTTCTTTTTCTTTTTCATATCACTGTGAATTCGTGGATTTTATACAATCAGTGTGTTTCAATCGGTCGCAGTTATTTTTGTTTTGAATGTTTAAGTATTTCCATATTTGGCCAGAAGAAGCCCCAGAGGAAGTTAACTTTTGGGTCATTTTAATATAACCCCGGCAGTCTTTGATAACTCTCTTGCTTTCAGGTACATTTTATGTTCTAGAGCTGGAAGCAGCTATCTTAAAAATGGTACAGTAGTCCCTCCTTATCCATGGGGGATACATTCCAAGACTTGCAGTGGATGCCAGAAACCAGAGATAGTACCAAATCCTATGTATACTAAGTTTTTCCTACATGTACCTGTGATGAAGTTTAATTTATAGGCTTGTCCAAGTGCAGTGGTGTTTACAACTAATTTGATCACAACCAGTTATATGTTCCTTTGTTCCTTCTTCACTACCACTTCTTTACTTGACTAGCCTAAAAAAAGATTAATTCATAAATTAAAACGGCAAATATTAGCAAAATTAATAGTAAAACAGAACAAATACAAAAATACAGTGTAATAAAAGTTATGTGAGCC
>NW_012104254.1:4795724-4803860 GCF_000951045.1 Mandrillus leucophaeus
AAAAAGAAAAAAAAATTGCCTTTCTGACCTTAGAATACATATTTGTAAGACTACATAGTCGAAGTCTTATGTTCTAAAATAATTGAAAATAGTTCTTTCCTTTGTGGTTATGTCAACTTGATACACAGTTAAATTCATTTGTTTTAGAACAGTTTTTTTGGTTATGTCAACTTGATATACAGTTAAGTTTATTTATTTTAGAACACTTTTTTTGGTACTTTCTCAGACAATGTTTTTTGTTTTATTTTATAAGCATCATTAGAAAATAGTTGTCTTCAAGCTGCAATGAGAACTGAGGTTAAAAGACAGAAGAAATGGGACAAGACTGTCTGGGACCTCATCTTCCTACTTATATGCATCATTTAATAGTTCACCATTGATTTCACAAAATTCATCCAGGATTCCCTGAATAAACTGCTCCCTGACAAAACATTTTAATCATTGCTTCAATTTAGATAATCCTGGTCACATCAGGAACATTGAAGCCTTAATGTTCCCAGGCTCTTGTAGGCTTTACTGATACATTGAATATGTCTTCCAACACTGTTAATAGTCATATTTACAGAACTGAAATAGTCATGATTAAAAACAGAAATCCTAGCCAGAAATTCCCTTTGAGGTCAATTCTTCTTTTTACATAAAATATTTGAATTCATATTTTGCTTCAGTAAAAAGAACACACACCCACACCCACACCTACACACGTCCCTTCTTTTTTTTTTTTTTGAGACAGGGTCTCACTCGGTCACCTAGCCTAAAATGCAGTGGCACGATCACAGGTCATTGCAGTGTCGACCTCCCTGGGCTCAGGTGATTCTCCCACCTCAGCCCTCAGGTAGCTGAGACTACAGGCACATATCACCATGCTCAACTAAATTTTTGTATTTTTTATAGAGACAGGGTTTCACCATGTTGCCCAGGCTGGTCTCAAACTCCTGGGTTCAAGCAATCTGCATTCCTTGGCCTCCCAAAGTGTTGGGATAACAGGTGTGAGCCACCGTGCCCAGCTGTCTTCTCTTTTAAAAAGCAGACTGGCCAGGCGCGGTGGCTCACACCTGTAATCCCAGCACTTTGGGAGGCCAAGGCGGGTGGATCACGAGGTCAGGAGCTCAAGACCAGCCTGCCCAAGATGGTGAAACCTCATCTCTACTAAAAATACAAAAATTAGCTGGTTGTGGTGGTGGACACCTGTAATCCCAGCTACTCAGGAGCCTGAGGCAGAGAATTGCTTGAACCTGGGAGGCGGAGGTTGCAGTGAGCTGAGATCACACCATTGCACTCCAGCCTGGGTGACAGAGCAAGACTGCGTCTCAAAAACAAACAAACAAACAAAAAACAAGACTTTATTTTTTTAATAGTGGTTTTAGGTTCACAGCAGAATTGAGAGGAAAGTATAGAGATTTCCCATATACTCCTGCCCCACTCATGCATAACCTCCCTATTATCAACATCCTCACCAGAGTGGTGCATTTGTTACAACTGATGAACCTACACACTGACACCCAAAGTCCATAGTTTACATTAGGATTCACTCTTGGTGTTGTACATTCTGTGGATTGGGACAGATGCATAATGACAAATATTCACCATTATAGTATCATATAGAGTAATTTCATTGCCCTAAAAATCCTTTGTGCTCTGCTTATTCATTCCTCCCTTCCCCCTAACCCTAGCAACCACTGATCCTTTCACTGACTCCATTGTTTTTGCCTTCCCCAGAATGTCATATTGTTGGAATCATACAATATGTAGCCTTTTCAGATTTGTTTCTTTCACTTAGTAATATGCATTTTAAGTTTGCTCCATGTCTTTTTATGGCTTGATGGCTCATTTCTTTTCAGCACTGAATAATATTCCATAGTCTAGATGTAACACTATTTATCCATAATTCTTACTGAAGGGCATATTGGTTGCTTCCAGATTTTCGCAACTATGAATAAAGCTGCTATCCACGTGCAGGTTTTTGTGTTAATATAAGTTTTCAACTCATTTGGGTAAATACCAAGAAGTGCAGTTTGCTAGATTGTATGGCAAAAGTGTGTTTAATTTTGTAAGAAACTGTCAAACTGTCTTCCACAGTGGCTGCGCCATTTAGCACTTGCATCAGCAATAAGTGAGAGTTCCTGTTGCTCCATATTCTTTCCTTCATTTGGTGTTTTCAGTGTTCTGGAGTTTGGCCATTCTAATGGGTGTGTAGTCACTTTTTTTCCATCTATACTGTTAGATTGCATTATTTACTATACTATGTAACATCATTTGATTACTGTTGGAAAAACATGTTTAAATAGAAAGTACAAGAACTCTGAAGTCAGGTGGAGCTGGTTTTATGCAACCTAACAGTTGTTTAAAGTTAATAAAACAGTGGCCGGGTGCAGTGGCTCATGCCTGTAATTCCAGCATTTTGGGAGGCCTAGGCAGGCAGATAATCAGAGGTCACAAGTTTGAGACCAGCCTGGCCTACAAGGCGAAACCCCGTCTCTATAAAAAATACAAAAATTAGCTGGGTGTGGCAAGGCATGCCTGTAATCCTAGCTACTCTGGAGGGTGAGGCAGGAGAAGTGCTTGAACCCAGGAGGCGGAGGTTGCAGTGATCCGAGATTGCGCCACTACACTCCGGGGGCGGGGCGAGAGAGGCGTGACAGAGCGAGACTCCGACCAATAAATAAATAAATAAATAAAACTAATACAGTTTCCTACCTTTTTACAGACTTGGCGTCCTTAGCTGTGTTGTAATAATACATACTCATGGAAAGTTATCTTGAGCAGTAAATTAGGTCCCAAATGTAAAGTGCTAGCACAGTACTTCATACAACAGGGGTTTAACCATTATCTTTCTCTCAACCTAAAAACCTCTTAAGACAAACATAAACAGAAAAAATGGCTTGATCCTGAAGATGATTGTTAGTACCGTCCTCTCTTGATTTTTAGGTCATTTGTGTAATCCAGGTGTAATTTAAAAGAAGTACCAAACCGAGTCCTTATTTATTACTTCAGTTGGGCAGGAAGCCAATGTATTAAGCAATCTTTTTAGTCTTGCTGATTCATACAGGGCACAGAAATAGTATTAAAAAGTGGCTATTCTAATCAGGGGTTCTTGTACTGGCTGTCAGACAGGGCATCCTAAAGATAGTTTCTAGAGAGAGATCCCTAATTTGCCAAGGTCATTTAAGAAAAGCTACAAATTTCATCCTACTGTTTGGAGATCTTTTACTCCACTTGAAAACATATTTTCTCATCCAGAATGAAATATAGTTCAAGATTCTTAATTTTATTTATTTATTTATTTATTTGTTTGTTTTTTGAGATGGAGTCTCGCTCTATTGGCAGACTGGAGTGCAGTGGTGCGATCTCGGCTCACTGCAACCTCCGCGTCCCAGATTCACGCAATTCTCCTGCCTCAGGCTCCCAAGTAGCTGGGACTACAGGTGTGTGCCACCACGCCCGGCTAATTTTTGTATTTTTAGTAGAGACGGGGTTTCGCCATGTTGGCCAGGATGGTCTCAATCTCTTGACCTCGTGATCCGCCCACTTCTGCCTCCCAAAGTGCTGGGATTACAGGTGTGAGCCACTACATCCGGCCAGACTCTTAATTCTAATTTAAAATTTTTTCTTGATAGACATCTTGTGGGAGCACTGTTTTCCTTAGGATTGAAATTCACTTTTCTTTTTCCTTGTTAAGTAATCATTTTGTTTGTTAGTTGTTAAAAGGCAAGGGAAGAGAGTACTCCTCAATATTTTTTTCTGCAACAAAAGTTATCCTAAATCACTATAGTAGCAACTTTCAAAGAGTTGCTCTACACAGAGTATGTGTTCCAAGAGATTTTAGTGCTCGTTATATCAAGAAGGCTATACGCATTTGGTAATGCTGGGTTAAGGGGTGTTAACAGATCTTTTTTTCTTGCAGAACTTCTCAAAACTTTAAATATACTAATATATGTTATCAGTCTCCCAAAGGGGTTTTACAGCACTTCCTAAAGTTATCTGATCCTGGATCTCTTATTTCACAGAGCAACATGGACTGTCATTGTTCCACAGAATACACTGTGAAATAATGTCTTATAACTTAAAACTACAGATAAGAGGGGCTGGGGGTGGTGGCTCACACCTGTAATCCCAATACTTTGGGAGGCTGATGTGGGAGGCTTGAGGTGGGAGGCTTGAGGCCAGGAGTTCAAATCCAGCCTGGGCAACATGGCAAGACTCTTTCTACAAAAGACAAACCAAAAGAAAAAACTACAGCTAAGAGGAACATTGGACCAATGTGCCCCAAAACATATTAACAGTTTTCAGGAGAGTATACATTTTCGTTTGCTTTGGCCATTGCAACCATTATCTGGCTATAAGAAACAGAAACCACTGCAAATGTATTTAAATAGAAAATGGAAGTTCTTGTAGAACACAGTGCTATCTCACAGAGTCCAGGGTCAGAAAATACACAGGGCTTTAGGAGAACTAGACTCTGGAACTGGAAACTCAGAACTTGTGATGACTTTCTCCTCTCTCAGTTTCCCCAGGACCCTACAGATGGTTGATTAACTGCACTTCTTCCTCCCTCCCTGCATATTTTAGTTTTCTCTTTCTTTCTTTTTTTTTTTTTTTTTTTTTTTTGAGACAGAGTCTCGCTCCATCTCCCAGGCTGCAGTGCAGTGGCATGATCTCGGCTCACTGCAAACTCTGCCTCCCAGGTTCACACCATTCTCCTGCCTCAGCCTCCCAAATAGCTGTGACTACAGGCGCCCACCACCACACCTGGCAATTTTTTGTATTTTTAGTAGAGATGGGGTTTCACCGTGTTAGCCAGGATGGTCTCGATCTCCTGACCTCGTGATCCGCCTGCCTCGGCCTCCCAAAGTGCTGGGATTACAGGCGTGAGCCACAGCGCCCGACCAGTTTTCTCTTTCTTTAGTGTATCTACCGGTCAACAAATTGTCTGACATAGACCTGATTATATGTTCCCCTTTAAGCAGCAGATATTATTTGTTGCTATGTTCCAAGTTCAGCTTCTAGAGAGAAAGAGAATCTCAATTTGCACAGCTTGGGTCAGGTTTTCATCCATCCCTAGTTCAATCTACTGTAACTGGAGGGTTCATGTGCTATAAGCAAGAAGGCTTAGTTTCAGTTTGATGAGGAAAATGAACGCTTCTTAGAGTGAAGGGGTTATGGGATGATAGGTACCACCAAAGTCATGACTTCTAAGAATCAACTTAGGACCTGGTGCAGTGGCTCACGCCTGTAAACCCAGCAGTTTGGGAGGCCGAGATGGGTGGATCACCTGAGGTCAAGAGCTTGAGACTAGTCTGGCCAACATGGTGAAACCCTGTCTCTACTAAAAATACAAAATTAGCTAGGTGTGGTGGCACATGCCTGTAATCCCAGATACTTGGGAGGTTCAGGCAGGAGAATGGCTTGAACCTGGGAGGCAAAGGTGGCAGTGAGTCAAGACTGTGCTGTTGGCTCCAGCCTGGGCAACAAGAGCAAAACTCTGTCTCAAAAAAAAAAAAAAAAAAAGAATCATCTTAGAAGTCCAGCCTGATTATAGTATTTCATATATAGGTGGAGCATCCTAATCTGAAAACCTAAAATGTTTCCAAATCTGAAACTTTAAAAAACTGACATATAATAATTCTGCGTATTTGGCCAGGTGCGGCGGCTCAGGCCTGTAATCCCAGCACTTTGGGAGACTGAGGTGGACGGATCACCTGAGGTCAGGAGTTTGAGACCAACCTGGCCTGGTTTAGTGAAACCCCGTTTCTACTAAAAATGCAAAAATTAGCCGGGCGTGGTGGCACGTACCTGTGATCCCAGCTTACTTGGGAGGCTGAGGCAGGAGAATTGCTTGAACCTCGGAGGTGGAGGTTGCAGTGAGCCAAGATCGTACCATTGTGCTCTAGCCTGGGTGACAGAGCGAGACTCCATCTCAAAAAATAATAATAATAATAATAATTCTGCATATTTATGGGGTACACATGTTGATACATGTATACAATGTCTGAGGATCAAATCAGGGTAATTGGGATGTCCATTACCACAAATATTTATCATTTCTTTGTCTTGTGGACTTTTTTTTTGTTTTTTGAGATAGGATCTCGCTCTGTTGCCCAGGCTGGAGTGCAGTGATACAATCACAATTCACTGCAGTCTTGAACTCCTGGGCTCAAGTGAGCCTCCTGCCTCAGCCTCCAGAGTAGCTGGTACTACAGGCATGCACCACCATGCCTGGCTAATTTTTAAATTTTTTTTTTTGTAGACATGGGTTCTTGCTATGTAGCTCAGGCTGATCTCAAACTCCTGGCCTCATGTGATGCTCCTGACTCAGCCTTCTGAGTTGCTGGGATTACAAGTGTGAGCCACCGCCCCCAGCCTGAAACATAAATTTTGTGTTTAGAGTTGGGTTCCCTCCCCAAGACATCTCATTACATATACGCAAATATTGCAAAATTTAAAGACATTTAAAATCTGAAACACTTCTGGTCCCAAGTATTTTGGATAAGGGATACCCAATATGCATTACAATACCACATTCATTTAGAAAGAATGTCCTTCACAAATCTATTTCTGAATGAATATTGGGTTAGGCATTATTAATATTTATCAATATCTAATTTTCCTCTACTTCTGGGTACAAGGAGGATTCCCAGTCCCTTGAGATTAGATGTGGCCATGTGACTTAACTTGGCCGATGACATGTTACATTGGGGTAACAGCACTTCGATATGGAAGGGTTTTGAGATGGAAGCATCCTGAAAAGTGCTGGGCCAACTCATGGACAGCTGGCAGATCTCCAGTGGACTTAATGGAAGAAAATAATTTTATTATGGTAAGCCCCTCAAATTCTGGAGTTGTCTGCTATTATATTACTATCTAGCCTATTCTGAGTAGTACAAATATTCTTTGAACTGAACAACACAGGTTCAAAACCGTAATGAAAATGATACATTAAGCTGAACTGATGTTGAGAGGCCATGAATTTGGTGACCTAGGCCCATGCACAAGATTCCTCAATTTCCAGCTCAATTGATGTGACCATTGGGACACATTTTGGTAAGTAACCTTCCACTTCCATGATGGGAATTTTTAGTATCTTGTAAAGGTTAGTAAACATATTGTTTTCACATGCTGTCATTTTATAACACCATTAAGTGTTGTTAGAAGATGATCAGTTTTCTTCAGTGTTTTCTCAGTGATCTAGGTGTGCCAATGTTTATTATATTACAATTTGTACATATCATATCAGATGACCACCAATGCCACTGATATTTTCCAGAATTACCATACTCTGCTCAATGTGTTATCTTAAAAAAATGGTTCAGGAAGTGAATATTGCTGGTGTCCTTTTCTTATAAAATCCTGCTTTTGCTCAGATATCTATCCGTACTTCACACAGGCATGTGCCTCAGAGGAAGTTGACTTCTCCTCTAGCCCCAAGGATGGACTAAATGGTCTAAGGTAAGTCCATTTTCCCTGCCAGTGTCTGGTTCAGGTACAGGCATGAGACCCAGTTTTGCCCAGTGAAACAGAAGAAGTTATCTGGAGAGATCTGAAACATGTTTCCCATACTGAAAGAGAGCTACTGAAAGAGATGGTCCCACTCTACCCCAATATTGTCATTCTGGTTATGTTGCCTAGAACTGCTATCATAGTCAGCTTGCTGTTAACTTAAGAATAAAACCAGGGAAGCCCGAGGAAGACAGAGACATTACATGGAAAGAATTAGTCTCCTTGAAAATAGTGTTGAGCTGTTGACTCTATAAGCCTTGTTCTCCCACTCTGTACTTTCTGTTATATATGATACATTTTCATTGAATCAAAACTTCTGTTATTTGTATCTCAAAGTATTAGCTAGCTATTATAATGATAATATATTTACTTTTCTGGATTAGGATATGTCTTTTTATGTTGCCTCTGAGAAAATAATATGTATAGTTTTCTTTTAAGAATTCCTAAATTGAGGCTGGTCATGGTGGCTCATGCCTGTAATTCCAGCACTTCTGGAGGTTGAGGAGGGAGGATAGCTTGAACCTAGGACTTCGAATCTAGACTGAGCAACATACTGAGACCCCGTCTCTACCAAAGAAAAATAAATTAGCTGGGTGTGGTGGTATGCACCTGTAGTCCCAGCTACTTGGGAGGCTGAGG
>NW_012104254.1:4805039-4806225 GCF_000951045.1 Mandrillus leucophaeus
GCTAATTTTTTGTATTTTTAGTAGAGATGGGGTTTCACCATGTTAGCCAGGATGGTCTCGATCTCCTGACCTTGTGATCCACCCACCTCAGCCTTTCAAAGTGCTGGGATTACAGGCCTGAGCCACCATGCCCGGCTGATCGTATTTATCTTATTCTTCACTACTCTAAGGCCTACAGCAATGCCTGGGATGGAGTAGGTGTTCAAGAACATAATTTTATATAAATGACAATAACAAAAATGTTCAGAGTAGGATATTCTAAGCATATGGGACTATCCCAGTCCTTTGTCTGAATTCTGGATATGATAGTAAGATTAGTGTAGACCAAGAAAAACATCTGATACAGGTAATAGATAAAAATGTGATTTAAGTTAACTACCTATATAGGATAATTATTTTTGTGCAACATGTCCCCTTCCCCTCCTAAAGTTATTATCAGGACTCAACTTCCCTTTTAGTGTAGTTATTACTCTTATTCTGTTTTCTGTTATGCCCCTCACAGATGTGGACAGGGCTGGCCAACAGGTGTAGTCAGGCCTTGCTAGCACATGGTGAACATGTTGCTGCTATTTTCCTCTTTTCCTTCTCATCCTCTCTCTTTGTGTACTCTTTCTGTCTCCTGTTGCTTAGCTTTCTGTACAGGATCAATAAACCTTTGAATTTCCAGCGGAGCTACTCTGTGTTTGGGGATAAATTACTGACCCCAAACCATTCCCTAGTTCCTTTGTGACCTTAGGTCAACTCACTTGATCCCTGGTCATTGGCTGAGCCTGGGAAGGAAAGAAAAATCCAGAGAGGCTAATGATAGCAAACAGTGAAAACATGGGCTCTGTCTACTTTTTTTCATTCCATTGATCTTTCCATAGTAGCAACCTTCTATTGACATGACCTGATGGTCTATTCTCATTTCCCCTCTGACTGAAATCTTTTGCTCAATTTTCATTCTAGAATACATCTGATTCTTTCCTCTAGGTTTAACTTAATCATTTAGCCCAACGGGTACTAAATAGACTTCCCTTCGTGCAAAGGCTCAAAAACATACTTTCCTCTGTTTAAAGGCCCTTTTTTTAGGCTTGGCATTAGTGTTAACTATTTTTGTTTGTTTGTTTTTTGTTTTTTTTGAGACAGAGTTTTGTTCTTGTTGCCCAGGCTGGAGTGCAATGGCGCAATCTCAGTTCACCGCAAC
>NW_012104254.1:4806310-4808050 GCF_000951045.1 Mandrillus leucophaeus
GGGTTTCTCCATGTTGGTCAGGCTGGTCTCGAACTCCTGACCTCAGGTGATCCGCCCACCTTAGCCTCTCACAGTGCTGGGATTACAGGCGTGAGCCACCGTGCCCGGCCAGTGTTAACTATAATATCCTGTTTGTTTCACTGAGTCTTCCTTTAGCATTGTAGAATAGTAGATACCCACTAGGGTCTTTTCTGAGAACTATGTGTTTCGTTGGTAGGTAGGGCAAGGTCACTCATACAGCTGTTTTGACTATGTGACCCTTATCCACCTAGCCATGGCTGATGGGACCTGGGACTTTATGGGAACTGGGCCAATCAGATCTTCTTTCTCGTGAATACAAATTTACCCCCAGTGACACTGAGTTGGAAATGGAGTTGTATTATCAGGCAAGTGTTGGCAGCAGCAGCTGGCCACTCCTGAATTCTGCCTGAGATTTGTGTAACCTGTTTTGGCAAGGCACTTTAAAGGTGGTTAAAAGTGCAGGTAAGAAAGATGTAGTTATAGAGAAACAAGTGATTAAGAACTTGATAGTGTAAATTTAAGGAAATGGATAGATCTGAGAGATACTGATATTGAAGAAGTAGCTAGATTTGGCCAAAAGACAGTGATACGTTGAAGATGATTCTAGTACTCCATGACTGGGGAACATCTTCAATCAGTATTGGAGTGGCTGGTTGCTGGGCAGAGAGGGCTCTCTGGGATTCTTGAGCTTTTTTTTTTTGAGATGGAGTCTTGCTCTGTTTTTTAGGCTGGAGAGCTCTCAGGCTCATTATGCTCTCACCTCTCACCTTAGTGTAGAGAGAGAAAAACATCTGATACAGGTGATCATAGCTCACTGCAGCCTTGAGCTCTCAGGCTCAAGCCGTCCTCTCACCTCAGCCTCCTGAGAAGCTGGGACTACAGGTATGTGCCACCAATCCCAGCTAATTTTTTTTTGTTTTTATTGGTAGAGATGGTGTCTCACCACGTTGTCCAGGTTGTTCTCCAACTCCTAGGCTCAACTGGTCCTCCTATCTTGGCTTCCCAAAGTGCTGGGATTACGGCCAGATTTTCAGTTAGATTGGGGTTTGAAATATGCTGCTGCCATGTGCTAGCTGTGTGACTTCATCCAAATTAATCAACCTTTCTGATATTGTTCCCTCACTTGTAACATGAGGATAGCAACCAGTTTATATCCTTTAATATTAATAGCAACTAATCCCTTTAAAGGAGCTTCTAGTGTCACAATTTTTGGACAGGTATTATATTCATTACAACAAATACCTGAATGGCATCTGAAGGCCAGGACCTAAATGAAAGAATTCCTTCTCCAGTGGCTCTCATGGTGTTGACATGGTGTGGGTGAGATGGGATAAAATCCTAATATTAACAACAGAGACTATTCACAAGCCTTTTCTGTATGTGCTGGGTACTGTTGTTACGAGCTTAACACGCATTGTCTCATTTTATCCTCACACGAATAACCTCATAAGGTGGTCTCAATAGCCTCATTTTATCCAGAACGAAACTGAAGTACAGCGAAGTTAATGTGTCTAGGGTCACACAGTCAATGAGTGGCGGAATCCAGATTGGAAATCCCCCAATTTCAAAGGCACCTGCTCTCAACCACCAAGAGGAAAAGGGAGGAAACTGGCTCAATTAAACGCATTCTGTGATCCAGTACCTGTGTGCGACGCTTTAACTATAAGGCGAGGAAGAAATCCTTAGACTAAAGTTTCCCTTAGCCCCTTTTCCTTCAAG
>NW_012104254.1:4808640-4811191 GCF_000951045.1 Mandrillus leucophaeus
TGCCGCTCGGCGGATGGGCCGGGCCTGCGTTCTCTCCTCCTTCCTCCCCGCCTCCGGCTGCCGGCAGGACCTTTCTCTAGCTGCCGCTGGGACCCCGTGTCATCGCCCAGGCCGAGCACGGTGAGGCCCTCAGGGAGCCCGGGGGCGCGATCTCTGCCAGGTCTTCGGTGCCCGGGCTCATTGCCCTGAGGCTGGCGCGAGGCCCGGGCTCAGTGGCCAAGATGGGGCCAGGGCAGCGGGTGGCGTGGGGGTGTGTGGATGAATGAGGCGCTGTCGGACTAGGCCGCGAGTCGGGAGATCGGCCTAACCTCACGCGGGAAAACCCTGGGAAAAGCCTTCTCCCGAGGCCGGGACGCCCGGTGACCCCGTCCGGAGAGGAGGATGGGGGTGGGGCCCACTTTGGGTGGGCTGCCGGCCACCCCTCGGTAGACCAGAGGACCCGACAGGCGCTGTTCATGTGTCTGTTCTTTGGAGGCCTGGGGGTTGGCCAGGAACAGGTGTCAGGACGCTGAGAAGGGAAATTCCTGGCGCTCGGGGTCAGGGATCAGAGGCTGGAATACTACTACGAGGGCTTGGCCCCAGCGTGGTCCTAGGAGATACAACTCTCAGCCAGAATACAGGGACAGTTTTAGTTCCCAGCTTCTGAGACGTGAGCTTAGCGGTCCTTGTGATTTCACTTTGCAGTACAAGAGTGGGACTAATTCTGCACGCATGATTTGGAGACAGAACTAGTAAGGGACAGAGAAAGTTTCTACTTGTAAATAAAAAGTTCCATCGATTAATTTACGATTAGAAATAGTAACCATAGTGTAGATTATGGAGGTTGCTTATGAGAACTGATGAGCCTCAGTGCCAAAGGTGGCGGGGACTTTGTGGAAGGACCCCAGTATCTGGTGGGTGTTCATCTATGTGAAAATGGGGATTGTGGGCGAATGGGAAGGATAAGATTCCAGATTATAGAGGAATGGTTTTGTGTGAAGGGTGACTTGGTTGCTGGTGGTTCCAGATGGAATTTTCTTTGACTCTCATCTATGTACGTGCTTCCAAATGCTTTCATTCATATAACCATGTATCAGGTTAAGAAATAAAGTGTTTTGTGAGCAGTCTGGATGGAAGATTGGTAGCTAAACTCTTAGTTTATCTTTGATTCCTGGTGCCACAAATATTTTATTTATTTATTTGAAACAGGGCCTCGCTTTGTCGCTCAGGCAGAGCCCAGGGGCGTGATCTCCGCGCAGTGCAACCTCCGCCTCTCGGGTTCAAGCAGTTCTCTAGCTTCAGCCTCCCGAGTAGCTGGAATTACAGGCACGCGCCCCCACGGCCAGCTAATTTTTTGTATTTTTTTTTTTAGTAGAGACGAGGTTTCTCCCTGTTGGCCAGGCTGGTCTCGACTCCCGGTCTCAAGCAATCTGTCCACCTCGGTCTCCCAAAGTGCTGGGATTACAGCGCCTGAGCCACTGTGCCTGGCCCAACAAATATTGATTTTAGATCAGTCTTTCTGGGACTTCTCAATAGCGACTTTTTTGACAACAGATAGGTTTACAGAACTTTTTAAAAATTTTTGCTAAAAAAAGGATTTAGCTCTGTGTTAGTTTTGGATCGCTATATAAAGTATGTTTTGTTCTTAATCTTAATTCAATAATGTATTTTATATGATGACATGTGTTTTGGGTCCATGTGGATAGTAAAAAGTTTTGTTCATATGTTTGCTTTGGTATTTCAGATGCCCCCTAAAAAGGGAGGTGACGGAATTAAACCACCCCCAATCATTGGAAGATTTGGAACCTCACTGAAAATTGGTATTGTTGGATTGCCAAATGTTGGGTAGGTGAACGCTGGGGCTTTTCTGATTTTCATTCTGTAAATATTTTGGGTCCTATTGTAGAAATGGGAACCGTGAGGTAATTAAAATTTAAGTTGAAGAAAAGAGGCCAGGAAGCTGGACTATTAATGTTGCAAAATTAGGCTTTAGTTTAGATGTATTTTATTGATTTCAGTGCTGGTTGGCTATGTGTGGTACCTACCTAGGCTGGCTACCGGAGGCCGTGCAGTAGGATGCTTTAGGAAATCGATTTGAAAGCTCCACTAAAAGCTTGATGGAGAAGAGGGTGACAGTTTTAGATTTCGTAGTGGAACTTGGTAGGTAAAAGCGTTGCTGTTATAAAGTGTCTAAATCTGAAAGTTCTGAGAGCAGAAATTTGAGTTTTTGTAATGTTTTCTTTTCTTTTTCTTTTTTTTTTTTTTGAGACAGAGTCTCAATCTGTCGCCCAGGCTGGAATGCAGTGGCATGATCTTGACTCACTGTAACCTCTGCCTCCCGGGTTCAAGTGATTCTCCTGTCTCAGTTTCCTGAGTAGCTGGGATTACAGGCACGCACCACCACGCCCAGCTAATTTTTGAATTTTTAGTAGAAACAGGGTTTCACCATGTTGGCCAGTCTGGTCTCGAACTCCCGACCTCAGATGATCCGCCTGCCTCAGCCTCCCAGAGTGCTGCGATTACAGGCACGAGCCACTGAGCCTGGCTGTAATGTTTTCAAAATTACAGTGAA
>NW_012104254.1:4812656-4814327 GCF_000951045.1 Mandrillus leucophaeus
AGACGGTGGATCACGAGGTCAGGAGATCGAGACCATCCTGGCTAACACGGTGAAACCCCCGTCTCTACTAAAAAATACAAAAAACTAGCCTGGCAAGGTGGCGGGCGCCTGTAGTCACAGCTACTCGAGAAGCTGAGGCAGGAGAATGGTGTGAACCTGGGAGGTGGAGCTTGCGGTGAGCTGAGATCTGGCCACTGCACTCCAGCCTGGGCGACAGAGCGAGACTCCTATAAAAAATACAGTAAACAACTATTTACCTATCAATTACATTGCATTAGGTATTGTACTACACCATTGTATATAAGGGACTTGATCTGCTGGAATCTTAGAACCAATCCCCTGCAGCTATGGAGGGATAACCATATAAGCTTTTTAGTCATAAAGCATAATGAAATTAATGTACGTGGAAATAACCTAAAAATATTTTATTATTCAGAATAAGTGTGCTGTTTACACTTTTAAATAAAATGCTTTCCCCACCCAGTGTCATTGAGGTATACTTCGCAAATAGTAAAATTCACTCATTTTAAAGGTACAGTTTAATGAGTTTTGGCAGTTGTATTTGGTTGTAAACACTACTTTTTGTAGAATGATCTTATTTCACACAACTGTATCAGGTAGGATTCTTTGTAAGCAACACAATTCCGGCTATTTTCAGCAAGAGAAAGAGGTTTATTGGAATAAGTGAATTAGGATCTGAACAGCCAGGCCTCAAGAGGGATAGGAGCCAAGTGGTGCTGGCAGAAATAGGTCCATGTGGAGCTCAGCCATGTGAATCCCTGGACTTCTGGGTGTTTCTCATTTCCTGTCTCTCCTGTAATTCCAATTCCTGAGTAAGGAAATCCAACTGGACCTGTGTGCTTCTGTGTAGGTCTACAAGATAAAGATTGTGGGAGGGAGACAGTTCTCTAAAGGATGGCCTGCTGATCAAAAGTAAGGACATTCAGTACAAAACCATCTAGAGAATCTCTTGGTTTTTAGCTGGATGAATAGGAAGGCTTACTTTTTAGTCTGCATAAGGCTGATGACCCAGAAACTTAGAGGTAATATTTATAGCGAATCAGATATTTATTGAACATTTACTATATGCCAGTCACTATTCTGAATGCTTTATGTATATTATCTAATTTAATAAGTGGTTTGACATTCCCCTCCATTACAATTTAAGTTCTGTGAAGGTACGGATTGTCTTGTTCTTGCTTATTGGTATATTTCTAGTGCCTAGACTGGTATTAGGAGCATAGTAGATATTTAGTAATTGTTTGTTAATGGGACATGGTGTTAGGAACATAGTAGATATTTAGTAATTATTTGTTAATGGGATACATATTTCCTCTTTGACGGCTGGGTGTAGATTTAGTGATAAAGAGACATGTTTTAGTTTTTGTTTTTTGAACAAGATTTCATTCTCTTGTCCAGGCTGGAGTGCAGTGGCATGATCATGGCTCACTGCAGCCTCAACCTCCCCGGCTCAAGCAGTCCTCTCATCTTAGCCTCCTGAATAGCTGGAACTGCAGGCACAAAAAAACACCATGCCTGGTTAATTTTCGTATTTTTTGTAGATGGGGTTTCACCATGCTGCCTTCAGGCTGGTTTCAAACTCCTGAGCTCAAGCGATCTGCCCGCCTCAGCCTCCAAAAACATGTCTCACATTAAAACATGTCTCCAGCT
>NW_012104254.1:4815907-4817491 GCF_000951045.1 Mandrillus leucophaeus
CATTGTTTAGTTACCTATTATTGTGTAGCAAACCATTCCAAAAGTTGATGGCTTAAAATAGTAACAATTTTTATTGGTCCGGAATGTAGTGAGTTACATAGGTCTTCTGCCAGTCTCATTGGGATCCCTCATGTGACTGCATTCAGCCTGTGGCTAGTTGAGACTGGAAGATCCAAGATGGCCATTTTAACAGATCTGGGACCTTAGCAGGGTTGGCTGGAAGTCTGGGGCACTTCTCTTATATTTGGCCTTGTTCTCTTTCTAAATGGTCTCTAGATCAAGCTTCCTTATATCCTGGTGTCTGGCTCTTGAGAGAATGGAAGTGTGGCAGTGGCATAGCACACTTACACAGAAATCTTTTGGTCAAGGCAAGTCATGACACCAGCCCAGAGACTTGGGGAGAGGGGAAATAGACTCCACCTCTTGATGGGAGTAGTGACAAAAACTGTATGGCCATCTTCAATCCACTGCAGTCCACTATTTTTCCTAATACAAAATACGTGATGCCTATGTGTTCCTAGAAGTCTTCCTAGTTGATTCTTAGCTCACTTGTTTTTTAGAAGCTCCATTCTTGATTGCTCAAAGGAACTCACAGGAGGAAAATTATTCTCTAGGCTGCATATACCTGAACTGGTCCAGGTCAGAAACAGAGCAGATGAAAACTCCTGTCCTGATGGGTAGTGAGATCTCTGAATAGCCACTACACTCTAGCCTGGACAATATATGGAAAAAAAATTTCTTTTGAAATAATTTCATGCTTAAAAAATCTCACACTTGCAAAAATAGTTTTAAAAATTCCGATTTATCTTCTGCTCGCATCCCCTAAGTGTTAAAATCTTGATAACTATAGTACGATGTTTCCTTAGTTTCCTTTAACCTGGAACACATTCTCAGTCTCTTTTTGTATTTGATGTCCTTGACATTTGATGTCCTTGACATCAAATACAAAAAGAGTACTGGCCAGTTATTGTGTATAGCCCTCATTTGGGGTTTGTCTGATGTTTCCTCATGATTAATTTCAAATTATATACTTTTGAACATAGGAGTGACATATGCTTTTCAATACAGTGTATTAGAAAGCACATGATGTTGATTTATCCATTTTTGGTGATGTTAACTTTGATTGCTCGTTGCTGTCTGACAGATTTCTTCACTGAAAGGGTTATTATTTTTCCCATTGCAATTAATAAGCATCTTGTAGGAGGTCCTTTGAAATTATGTACATATATTGTTTCTAATGCTTTTGCCCCCTAATTTTGGCATCTGTTATTGATTCTTACTGAAACAGTTATTATGGTGGTGTTTGCCAAATGGTGATTAAAAAATATCCCTTATGTCTTCTACATTTAGAAGGAACAATTTATAGAAGGAACAATGGAAATTCTATTGTGTAAAACCCTATTGTACAAAAGAGTTTCCCATTTATTCATGTATTTGATTATAATTTATGTATATCAGTATAGATTCTTATTCTTTGGGTTATAATCCATTACTGTTGTTATTTTGGTGATTAGGAGCCTTTATGTTCACTTCTATTCCTTTTGACATGTCCTCTTTATTTTTTGAGTGCTTTCTACTTTCTGA
>NW_012104254.1:4818992-4891260 GCF_000951045.1 Mandrillus leucophaeus
CTGGGATTACAGGCATGAGCCTCCATGCCCAGCCTATACTGTAATTTTTATTGTTACTTTAGAGTGTACTCTTTCTACTTACAAAAAACGGAGTAACTGTAAAACAGCCTTAGGCAGTTCCTTCAGGAGGTATTCCAAAAGGAGGCATTATTATCAAAGGAGATGGCAGCTCCACGTGCGTTATTGCCCCTAAAAACCTTCCTGTGGGACAAAATGTGTAGGTGGAAGACAGTGATATTGATGATCTGACTCTGTGTAGGCCTGGGTTAATGTATATGTTTATGTCTTGGTTTTTAACAAAAAAGTTTAAGAAAGGCACACATTTGAAAGATATAAAAAAGCATATGGAATAAGGTATAAAGAAAAATATTTTTGTACAGCTATACAGTAATTTGTATTTTAAGCTGTTATTACAAAAGAGTCAGTAAGTTAAAATAAAAGTTTATAAAGTAGAAAGTAATGGTAAGCTAAGGCTAAGTTAT
This sequence comes from Mandrillus leucophaeus, assembly GCF_000951045.1. Taxonomy (NCBI): domain Eukaryota; kingdom Metazoa; phylum Chordata; class Mammalia; order Primates; family Cercopithecidae; genus Mandrillus; species Mandrillus leucophaeus. Next base: position 4,819,475 of record NW_012104254.1, read on the forward strand.
TGAAGAAAAATACCAAAAAATAATTTTAGTGTATCCTGAATGTACAGTGTTCATAAAGTCTACAGTAGTGTACAGTAATGTTCTAGGCCCTCACATTCACTCACTATCACTCATTGACTCACCCAGAGCACCTTCCAGGCTTGCAAGCTCCGCTCATGGTAAGCATCCTGTATCACTTTTATACTGTATTTTCACTGTACCTTTTCTACGTTTAGATATACAATACCTGCCATTGTGTTACATTTGTCTCCAGTGTTCAGTACAGTAACATGCTGTACAGGTTTAGCCTAGAAGCAATAGGCTATACCATATAGCCCAGGTGTGTAGTAGGCTGTACCATCTAGGTTTGTGTAAATATACTCTATAATGTTCACACAATGATGAAATTGCCTAAGGACCCATTTCTCAGAATGTATCTCCACCATTAAGCGATGCTTGACTGTAAATGCATGTTCTTCCCTAGATAGTATCCTGCAGAAGCTCTGGTTATTTCCTTCTCCAGTCTTTTTCTCTCTTGTGCTTCATTTGGATACTTTTATTGCTGTCTTCAAGGTCTTTTCTTTGCAGTGTCCAATCTGCAAAATTTTTCCTTAAGAAAAGTTTTAAAAGATTTGTAACATTTATTTTAAGGTCCTTTTATTCTACTTCATCTTTCAATACTGAGTATGTTTATATTTACTGACTTTTATCCTGATTTTGGTATATATTTTTCTGCTTTTTTGCATGTCTTACAATTTTTAATGGTTTCCATACAGTGTGGATTTTATGTTAAATGCTAAATATTGTTGTTTTCCTTTAAAGAGTATTGGACCTCGGTATGGCATTTAGTTAATTATGTATCAGATTAATTGTTTTGAGGCTTCTTATGATGGATTAATACGATTTTGTGCTCTGGTGCTACTTAATCCCTAGTACTAAAACGTGACCCTTTTGAGGACTCTATCCAAATTCCCTTGTATTACAGGATCTCTCCAGTCTGGCTCATAGGAATGTGAACTGTTCCAGTCTCTGTGTGAGCCCTGAGAATTGTTCATCCTAGTCTGTTTGGGTGATCCTTTCCCTGGACTTGTAGCGATTGAATTTACTCATGCGCAAATCATTACTTAGCTGTGTTCTTGAGGGGACCCTCTGCAGCTCTTCAGAGTGCTTTCTCTGTGCAGCTGCCGCCTTTCTAGTATACTCTCCCATAAATTCTAGCTGCCTTGGCCTCCTAACTCTCATCTTAGTCTCTTCAACTTGGTGTGACTGCTGGGTTCTGTTGGTTTCCCCTCTTGGAATGGTGACTTTGAAAGCATCAGTAGGCAGTAAGCTGGACCAGTTGCAGAGCTTAGTTTATTTGTTATTTTTCTCTCAGGGAACACAGTCCTGTGATGCATATTGTCCTTTGTGTGAAAACTGTTATTTCATAGATTTCATCTGGTTTTCTAGCTCTTTATAGCAGGAGAGCAGTTCTTGTAGCAGAGGGGAAGCAAAACTCCCCAATACCATTTTAAATGAATTTAAATCTTATTGTCTACTTGTCAACATTCCAGAATGCCTGTTCTTTCATAGAAATTTATGATTTGGGAATTATTTACTTTCTCTTTTTAATATGTTCTGAATGATCTTTTTGAATAACAGATCTGTTTTTCTACTCATTCTTTCCTAGTATTCAGCAGTGATTGTGTGCCTTAGAGGTACTTCGTAGATTAATGGGTTTTAAGTTTTAATTTTTTTTTTTCCCCAAGACAAAGTCTCACTCTGTTGCTCAGGCTAGAGTGCAGTGGTGCGATCTCCACTCCCTGCAACCTCCGCCTCCTGGGTTCAAGCAATTCTCCTGCCTCAGCCTCCCAGGTAGCTGCGATTACAGGCATGCGCCACCATGCCTGGCTAATTTTTGTATTTTTAGTAGAGATGGGCTTTCATCATACTGACCAGGTTGGTCTCAAACTCCTGACCTCAAGTGATCTGCCCACCTCTGCCTCCCAAAGTGCTGGGATTACAGGCTTGAGCTACCATGCCCCGCCTAATTTTAAAATTTTAAATGAGTTTCTTTTTCAGAATTCTAGTCTGTATTGCTGTATCACCACATAATTTCAAATACTTTTTTTTTTTTTTTTTTGCTCCTTAAGGTACAGTTGAGGGCTGGGCATGGTGGCTCACACCCATAATCCCAGCACTTTAAGAGGCTGAAGTTGGCGGATTGCTTCAGTTTAGGAGATCAAGATCAACCTGTGCAACAGGGTGAAACCCTGTCTCTGCAAAAAATACAGATATTAGCCAGGGGTGGTGGTACGCACGTGTAGTCCCAGCTACTTAAGAGGCTGAAGCGGGAGGATCTCTTGATCCTGGGAGGTCGAGGCTGCAGTGAGCCATGTTCATGCCACTGCACTCCAGCCTGGGCAATAAAGTGAGACCCTATCTCCAAAAAATAAGAAAGTTAAAAAAGAAATTACAGTTGACCCTTGAATTAGGAGCACTGACCCCTGGCCCAGTCAAAGATTTGTGTGTAATTTTTTATTCCCCCAAAACTTAACTAATAACCTACTATTGACTGGGAAGCCTTACCAATAACATAAACAGTTGATTAAGCTATATTTTGCATATTATTCTATACTGTATTCTTACAATAAACAAAGCTAGAGAAAATAATGTTATTAAGAAAATCATAAGGAAGAGAAAATGTAGCTACTATTCACTCAGTGGAAGTGAATCATCATAAAGGTCTTTGTTGTCTTCATGTTGAGTGGGTTGAGGAGGAGAAGGAGGTGGAGGGTTTGGTCTTTCTGTCTCAGGTGGCAGAGGCAGAAGATAGAGAGGAAGTGGAAGGAGAGGAAGGAGGGGCAGGCACACTCAGTGTACATTTTATTGAAAATAATCTGTGAACACATGCACTTTGAACATACATTTCAAACCAGTGTTGTTCAAGGGTTAACTGTATTTGCTTTTTTACTATTAACTAAACTTCAGACTTTATTTGGATTTCACCAATATTCCCACTGATGTCCTTTGTCTTTGAATACCATGTTGCGTTTTAGTCTTCATGTCTCCTATCTCCTCCAATCTTTGACAGTTTCTGAATGTTTTATTTTTCATGACCTTTAAAGATTTATTTTTGAAGAGTACTGGTTAGGTATTTTATATAATATTTATCCATTTGAGTTTGATACTTTTTAAAGAAATTATGATAATAAACATATAATATATGGCCATGCGCAGTGGCTCACGCCTGTAATCCTAGCACTTTGGGAGGCTGAGGCAGGAGGATCACTTGAGTTCAGGAGTTTAAGACCAACCTGGCCAACATGGCAAAACCCTGTCTCTTCTAAAAGTACAAAAAATTAGCTGGCCGTGGTGTCATGCACCTGTAGTCCCAGCTACTCTGGAGGCTGAGGCATGGGAATCTCTTGAACCCAGGAGATGGAGGTTGCAGTAAGCCAAGATTGTGGCACTGCACTCCAGCCGGGTGACAGAGTGAGATTCTGTCGCAAAATAAAAAATGTGATATATTATACAATTTACCATCTTCATCGTTTTTAAATGTGCAGTTCAGTTGTGTTAACTATAATCATTGTTGTATAACAGATCTCTAGAACTTTTTCATCTTGCATATCTGAAACTCTGTACCCATTGAACAACTTCCCATTTTTCTTTCCCCCCCAGCCCCTGGAAACCACCATTCTGCTTTCTGTTTCCATGATTTTGACTACTCTAGATATCTCATATAAGTAGAATATATGAGTATATGAATATAAGTAGAATCATAAAGTGTTTGTACTTTTGCGACTGGCTTACTTTACTCAGCATAGTGTCCTTAAAGTTTATTCACGTTGTAGCATGTGACAAGATTTCCTTCTTTTTAAGGGCTGAGTAATATTCTATCATATGTAGATAACATTTTCTTTATCCATTCATCTGTTTATGGACATTTGGTTCTACCTCTCGGCTATTATGAAAAATGCATCAATGAATATGGGTTTGCAAATATCTCTTTGAGATCCTGCTTTCAACTCTTCTGGATATATACCCAGAAGTGAGATTGCTGAATCATATGGTAATTCTGTTTTTACCTTTTTGAGGAACCTCAAACTGTTTTCCACAGTGGCTGTACCAGTTTACATTCCTACCAGCAGTGCACAGAGTTCTAATTTCTCTGTACTCTTGCCAACACTTGTTATTTTTTTTTTGATAGTAGCCATCCTAATAATTGTAAGGTTATATCTCATTGTGGTTTTGATTTGCATTTTTCTAGTAATTAGTGGTTCAGCATCTTTTCATATTTTTTTAGCCATTTGTGTCTCTTCTTTGGAGAAATAATCTGTTGAGAATAGACATTTCTCTAGGTGTGATCATTGCTGCTGAAGTGTTGCTATTTTTAGACCTTCTCTGATGGAGTTAGAAAATATGTAATTATACTCACCCATGTGTACATGGATTATTATTTATTTCTGTCATCTTATGTATTTGTGTATCTATCAGATAGATGCTTTTAACAGTTTAGTTATATCTAAATTGAAAACATTTTGCAAGGACTTTCTAATTCTTTTCCCATGTTTTGAATGGATATTATATATACATGGTTAATTCAGAATGCTGTGGGAATTTGCACTGGTATCCCTACTTCCCATTACATGCTGCAATTTTGTGTAAAGTTTTACGTAAAACATCTATTCTGTCAGGTTTACTTAATAGATTAAAATAGTAATTTCCAAAATAAAGTATTTAGGTCCTAAGTCTAGGGGGCATACACTTAGTCTAGTCACTGTTTTTGTTTTGTTTTTTTAATACTATCATTGCTGAAATAAGTTATGTAAACCCATTCTTGCATGAGAGAAATTCCTACAACTTTGAATCTTTCTCCTACTTTTAAGCTTTAATATTAACCTCAAGGGATCTAAGTGTGTGTGTGTGTGTTTAAAAAGTTCTCATTTTACAAAAAGCATATGGGCTTTAATACTTCAGGCATAGGCCAAAACTTTCAAATTCTTTGCTTTCGCAAGGCTTTTCTTAATAGATTTGAATAGATCAAAATGTCTTATGTTGCCACTGAAGCCTATAGTAATGATCCTTAGAAATTTCTTTTTCCTTCTTCCTTATTTCTTTTTACTTTTTTATACCTACAAAGCTGTTAGAAGCTACAGATGACTTGGGTTTCATGAAATTTAAAATTCATCTAAAATGAGACAGTCTGTGAAAATGGACATTTGTCTTCTAAGTTTAGTTTGAATGCATGTAAGAATTTTTTCTGCCTAAGGAATTTTTTTTTGCTATGTTTTACCATATAATATGCTTTAGGGGATACATTTTTTTTAAACAATCATAAAACATATCTTATTTCCTTATTTTGTCCAGGTAGACAATATAAAATATAAATAGTAATAACCGTACATTTGAAAAAACTTCCGTAAACAACCTATGGCCTTTTCAGAATTGCAATTGACTGTGGTAATAGCAATGAGCGGTTTTTAAACTACACTATACAAAAATGCAATAGCATTTTGTCTTCATAATGTTAGGCCCCAGTGTCCTATAAATGTTTAAATTACTGTATTTAAATTTTGTCTTACATACTTTTATTACAACATTATTCTGTAATATTTCCATTGTAGTTATACAATATTTTCATTACATTTTAGATAAATAAGGATTCCTGGACTGTCCTGGCAACTTAACTATCACTCTTTATTTTAAATTTTTTCGTGGTGAGGGGAAGAAGGTATGGAGAGTGGGCCAGTCTGTGTTACCAGTGACTGGAGTAGGCTTTTGTAGTTTTCCCTGGAGGAAAATATCCCCAGCGGGAAAACTGGTGGTGTGCCTGAGGTTCTCCAAGTCTCCTCCAGATGTTTTGCTGGTTTCTTTCTCCATCAGCATCAGCTTTCTATGGGTATAAAGTCTGGATCCTTGCATCCTTCTTTTGCCCAGAATGGGCACAGGTCCCCAGGGTAAAAGTGGCTGTGGAGGTCAAGTGTCTCCTTCCAAATTTTTTGTTTTCATTTTCAGAATCCCAGACCCTTCAAACAGATGACTTCTGTATCCTGCATTTTTGATGGTTTTTCTAGTTCTGGGTGGGATTGTTAGTCTGCTGTTACTTTTACATCTCATCCAGAAGAAGTTTCCCACTTACTTCCAGCCCCCAGATGACCTGTTGAAGAAATCTGGTTTTTAGGCTTATAAAATTTTCCAGAGTCTGGATTTTATTGATTTTATCTCTGTGGTATCATTTAATATGTTCTTCTGTCCTCTATATTTCCTGTAAGCTAGCAGTAACATGTAAAGTGTTGGTCAGATTCAGATGACAGATGATGTATATACTTCTTTCGGGAGGTACTATTTTTTTCTCCTCTTTTTGCAGCACTAACTGTCATTGGAAATTATTACCAAGATCCATTAATTTGTTAGGGGTTGCAGAATGATGCTCTTCTGTTTTTATTCTTTCCTCATTTATTGGCTGGAATATGTCTATAAAATAATTTTCTTTTCATAACTACTGGTTATTTTGAAAGCACAATTTGTATAGGTAAGACATGGTAACTACTTTAACAGTCTTCAAAGAATTAATTACCTAGCATTCTTAAAAGATGGCCACTGAGAGTTTAAAATTTTGTTTTAGATTTTACTCTATATGATATATGACACCATATTCTCTTATTTTATGTGATATTTGGTACCATATTCTCATATTTTATTTTTATTTTTAAAATTTTATTTCTTTTTTCATATTTTTAAGACATGAATGATAAAGTATTATCACATTTTTAAAAAAACATGGCTGATGTTAACATGAGTGGGCTTTCTCTGAGCTCTGCTTACTTGATGGCAGTCAAATGATTGGAAAAGTAGTGACTAGTTTATTTCATATTAATAGATATTATATTTTCTTGATTTAAGTCATGCCTTGAATAAAATTCACATTTTGATTTTCATAATTCACAATTCTAGACTTACCAGTAATCCTTATATACTAATGATTAGAAGGCAGTTCTGAGTACTAACCTCCCATTTCCTATCAGATACCAGACATTTAGCATCTCTTTCCCAATTCAGAGTTTTTGGAAAGTCATTGACTTGACTAGAGACATGCCTTGTACATTTCATGCTAGAGAAGGTTATGTTAGGTATAGATGAAGTGATGCTGGTACGATCAGGTATATTATGGAAAAAAATAGATTTTGTAGTATGACATGAAACTCTCACTTACAACAAAGATTCTTTGAGAACATGCTTTTCAAGTTTCAAATAGACTGTGATAGGGACATAACCTAATTATGTCATGAGCTGCCGCTATACTGTTGTAAATTTCATTGACTTCTGTTAGTAAAAAATGTGTTGTTCCTTTTTCCCTCTCTTTGTAGATTGGTTTTATATTCCTCATGGATCTTATTTGAGCATTGAAATTAGAGTGAGATAAAGTTTTCTTGGTGTTAACCTAAGAATTGATTGAAATTGCTTTTGTTCGTTTTAGGAAATCTACTTTCTTCAATGTATTAACCAATAGTCAGGCTTCAGCAGAAAACTTCCCATTCTGCACTATTGATCCTAATGAGAGCAGAGTACCTGTGCCAGATGAAAGGTTTGACTTTCTTTGCCAATACCACAAACCAGCAAGGTAAGAGATATTTTATGCTATTTATTTGGTGGCTTTGTGTAGACTGGGCAGATATGTATGTGATACGTTTAAAGTCATATGGAAGAATTTTTCTTTTAAAATTAATGTAGCATTATTGTTTTGGATGAGTATAAAAGTAATGCAGAGGGCTGGGCCTGGTGGCTCACGCCTATAATCTCAGCCCTTTGGGAGGCCCAGGAGGGCAGATCATGAGGTCAGGAGTTTGAGACCAGCCTGGCTAACACACCACTCTCTACTAAAAATACAAAAAATTAGCCAGGCGGGGTGGCGGGCACCTGTAATCCCAGCTACTCGGAAGGCTGAGGCAGGAGAATTGCTTGAACCCAGGAGGTGGAGGTTGCAGTGAGCCGAGTTACGCCATTGCACTTCAGCCTGGGCAACAGAGCAAGACTCCGTCTCAAAAAGAAAAAAAGTAATGCAGAGTATGGAGAAGGGTGTAGAAGGGTATACTCAGTTGTTAACATTGCAATTTTTTTTTCTGGGGAGTATGAAATAGAGGGAGTAATTAGTCTGTATTATGTGATCTCATTCATGGAAAACTATATGTATTTGCTTATATGCATAAAAAATGTATGAACATAGGCTGATGATTGTCTCTGGGTAGTGGAATTTTTAGGTGATTTTTACTTTATTGTTATATTCCTCTATGTTTGAATTTTTTTACAATAAGCGTGTATTATATCTTCAATTAAAAAATAAGTAAGACTTTTATTAGGAAAAGATGAGATAGTTTAAGTTCATTGTCGGAAGTTCAGACATTAGGGAAATGTATAATGAGAGGAGTGAAAACCACCTCTACTTCCTCTACCTTGATAAAACAGTTGTAAATACTTTGGGGATATATCCTTCCATAATTTCCTGACTGTGTGCACACTTCCTTACAGAAATAGAATACTTGTTTTACTTGGGATATTATTAATATCTTTCTGGATTAAGCAATACAGACTTAAGTAATAATTTCTAATATAATACTTATATTTATTGCTATATTATATGAATATAGCACAGTTTACCATTTGCTTATTATTGATAATTTAGTTTGTTTTTAACTTTTTACTATTTTTAATGTCCTGATAAATCCCAAGTTTCTGTCTCGTGTCCTGAACTCTGCAGAACTCCAGATTTCTTCTATCTCTGACTGCCTCCTTGATATTGACACTTGGAGGTCTGAATAGGTGCCTTAGACTTGACATGTCCAAAATGACCTCTTGATTTCACCTTCTTGCACCAAATTCTTCTTCAAGACTGCCATAACTCAATAAATAGCACTGTCATTTCCTCAGTTGCTTAAATCAGTGCCCACCATTTATCTTTGATTCTTCTCTCCCCTCACCCCGTATCCAGTCTATCAGCAATTTTGTGAGTTCTAACTACAAAGTATATACTGAACTCATTCACTTTTCTCACTTTCACTTACTAGTTGTAGCATCCATTGATTTTTTTGATGAATTAATTTTTACTATGGATATTCTCACATGGTGATTTTGTAATTCTATCATTCCTCCTTCATTTGTTAATATTGCAGTGTAAGGAAAAGCTTTCTTCATCTGTTCATTCATGTATTTATTCAGATGAGTGTTATTTTATTGGTTTTAATCTGTCACAAACATTGATTTGATGCTCAAATTATATCTCTCAGATTGGCTCCTCAGGCTGACTTCAGTGTCCTTTCTAAAACCTTTTTATTTTTAAATGATTTTAAATTTATATAAAAGCTGCCAAAGTACACAAGTGCTTATATACCCTTGCATACCCAGATTCTTTGAACCTTTGAGAGTAAGTTACAGACATAATGCCATATTATACTTCAGTTCTTTAGTTTGTATTTACTAAATACAAAGACATCCTCCCACACAACCATAGTAAACCATCAAAATCAGGGTAGTTTACTACGAGATTAACACTGATCCCATATTACCATCTAATTCATAGACTTTATTTAGATTTTTTCAGTTGTTCCAATTATATGCTTTGTTGCATCTAAACCAGGATCATGTGTTTGTTCAGTTGTTTTATCTCATTTTTTCCTTTCTTTCCTTTCTAAAATAGAGATGGGGTCTTGCTATGTTGCCCCAGGGTGGTCTTGAACTGTCGGCCTCAGGCATTCCTCCTGCCTCATCCTCCCAAAATGGTGGGATTACAGGCATGAGGTACTGTGCCTGGCCTTTCTTTTCTTTCTTTCTTTCTTTTTTTTTCAAGACAGAATCTTGCTGTGTTGCCCAGGCTGGAGTGCAGTGGTGTGATCATACCTCACTGTAGCCTCCAACTCCTGGGCACAATCAAATGATTCTCTCACCTCAGCCTCCTGAGTAGCTGGGACTACAGGCACATGCCACTGTGCCTGGCTAATTTTTAAATTTTTTGTAGAGATGGGGTCTTGCCATGTTGCCTAGGCTGGTTTGAACTCCTGGGCTCAAGTAATCCTCCTGTCTTGGCCTCCCAAAGTTGTGCCCAGACCCACCAGCCTATTTCTATTGAAGAACATTAATAAATGGTTTTGGTAGTCTGTGTTCATTACAGTATAGCAATTAAAAAGATTTTAAACATCATTTTAGTCTCAAGAGTTCTAAAATAGTATTTCATTCTAGAAGTATTTTGTTCAAGTAGTCGTGAAATCATTGGTGTAATACATCAGAAATCCTTGACTTAAATCTCAAGTTTTAATTTTTTGAGATATTATATTAATAGTTTAAACCTTATCCTAGCCATAAATCACAAACCAGAATTAAGAAGCTCATTTTCAATAGAAAATAGAATCTCAGAGCTGAATATCTTCCTGTCTAGTTTTCTCATAAAAAGAAACTTGAAGCCTAGAAAGATGAAATAATTTGTTCATGGTCACACTTATAGTTATGTCAACCAGAAATAGAACTCAAGGCTTCTCACTTCAAATTTCATGCCATTCTACCCATATGCATGCTACTTACTGTACTTCTGCATTAGTCCATTTTGTATTGCTGTGAAGGGTTACCTGAGGCTGGGTAATTTATAAAGAAAATGGGTTTACTTGGCTCATAGTTGTGCAGGTCATACAAGCACAGCACCAGCATCTGGCTTCTGGCGAGGCCTCAGAAAGTGTTTTTTTTTTTTTTTTTTTTGAGAAGGAGTTTCGCTCTTGTTGCTGAGGCTGGAGTGCAATGGCGTGATCTCAGCTCACTGCAACCTCTGCCTCCCAGGTTCAAGCAATTCTCCTGCCTGAACCTCCCAAGTAGCTGGGATTACAGGCGTGTGCTACCATGCCCTTCTAATTTTGTATTTTTAGTAGAGACACGGTTTCTCCATGTTGGTCAGGCTGGTCTCAAACTCCCGACCTCAGGTGATCCACCTGCCTCGGCCTTCCAAAGTGCTGAGATTATAGGTGTGAGCCACTGCACCCAGACAAAGAAGCTTTAACTCATGACCAGAAGATGAAAAGGGTAGTAGGTGTGTCACATGGAGACAGGGGGAGCAAGAGAGAGTGGAGAGAGGTACCAGACCCTTTTAAACAATCTGCTCTCCAGTGAACTAACAGAGCGAGAACTCACTCATTACTATGGGGAGGGCACCAAGCCATTCATGAGGGATCCACCCCTGTGACCCACACAACTCCCACCAGGCCCCACCTCCACCATTGGGCATCACATTTCAACATAAGTTTTGGAGGTGACACAACATCCAAACTACGTCAACTTCATATTTATCATATGGGTGCTTTTAGTCGTTAGAAATATCATTTAGGATGAATTTAGTTACCCTTAACAGAGTGACTTACAGAGCTGATTTATTGAGTTAGTAACAGGTAGCACAGTGTTTAGCTCAGTGATATCATCAAAGGCCTGGCTTCTTTCCTGTCTTCAGTTTACTTTATCAACTTGATCATAAGGTTGTCTTCCCCTTGTGGTCACAGGATAGATCTGTATACTTTCTCATCCATGTTCAGAGTGAAACGGGATTGCTTCTAAAAGTTCTCCCAGAAGAGTGATAAGCTTCTATTTAACAGCCTCCTACACCCCCTCCAGTAAACCTCTTCTTAAGTCTTTTCATGTCTTTTTTTTGTTTTTTAAGAGGTGGCGTCTCACCATGTTGCCCAGGCTGGACTTGAACTCTTGGGCTCAAGCCATCCTCCCTCCTGACTCAGCCTCCCAGATACTTGGGACTACAGATGTATGCCACCATGCTTGGCTTCTTAAGTTCTTTGAGGCGATTAGGGCAAGGTGAAGGTCCTAGAATTTTTTTTACTTTGCCTAGGAATGAGATTAAACTGCTTAGTGAAGGCCGGAGCTACATGCCTCACTTCTAGAGTTAGGGGTAGAGCAAGCTTCTCCAAAGCTCTGGGCTATGCTGGAGAGGAATGGCTATCGAAATGAAAATCAGTATAGGTACCAAGAGAGGGGGCAGTGGATGCTGGGGAGGCAGTCACTGTGTCCAGCAACAAAAAAACTAACCAAATTTATGTGGTTTTAGTGGATTTGGTGGTAACAATAATCAAGTAATTTCAATCTGTAATATTTGTTTATAGAATAATTATTTTGAAAGGACTCGTTTTCCATGCCAATAATAGGGAAGTCTTTTGTGGAACTTTTATGTTGTATTTTATCAGGTAGTGAAATTGACATTCTGCAAAATGCATGCTCTCGAAAATTGACAAAGGATACAAAATTACATTATATATGCCTTTGTCATATAACATTAAAAGTTGCTTTTATTTATTGATATACTTAAATCTCCATTTTGACATGGCAGACTTGTGTTAAATGTGCCTTTGTTTAGCAAAGCAAGGGTTATTTTGTATATAACCTAATTTGGTTGCTGTTATCAACAACTAGGTTATTACTATGCTGATAACTGGTTCTCAGCATTACACACATTTTTTTTTTTTTTTGTCTATATAACATATGGGTGATCAAATGCAAACCCAGACAGCCTGTGTTTGAATCCCAGTTTTGTCACTACTGGCTGAATGATCCTCAATACAATAGATTTCGTAACTCCTCTAAGGCATTTCCTTATCTGTAAAGTGGGCTTAATAAATAGCACCCATCTTATAGAGTTAATTTGAACTTTGAAGTGAGATAATACGTGTAAAATACTTAATTTAGTGTCTGGCACAAAGTTAGTTGGCTCATTTTATGATGATTACCTCGGCATACTCTAAACATTCTCCACCGCTTTTGAGTGTGTGTGCATGTGCCAATAGAACGTTACAGTAAATTTAATGATAAGTGTTTTAATTTCAGAAACATGATAAATACATTTATACTGTTTTAGTTTTCTCCCTCATTATCCTAGGTAAGAAAGTCTTAATGTATTACAAGGCCATTTCTAATTTTTTTTGAGGGGGTGGATATTCATTTATCAAATCATTATTGTTCCATTGTTCTAGAAAGGAAAGAATTTATGTAAAATGTTTGGGGAATTCATTTGGTTAATAGATAAGTTCTTAGTACTGTTTTATAATAAAGCCATCTTTTGTTTTTCAGCAAAATTCCTGCCTTTCTAAATGTAGTGGATATTGCTGGCCTTGTGAAAGGAGCTCACAATGGGCAGGGCCTGGGGAATGCTTTTTTATCTCATATTAGTGCCTGTGATGGCATCTTTCATCTAACACGTAAGTACAGTTGTTTATTTAATCATTGATTTCATTCAGATCAGTGTTTTCTTTCCATTAGTGCTCAAATAAAATTAGAAAAGACTAATGGAAGATTGCTTTGCTTTACCAGATGAATCTTGGGTTTGGCTGTAAATCTGTGACTTTAATGTTACTTAGTATCATCTCTGTATCTGAGGGCTTATTCCATAGCAAGTATATGCTGCGTTGAGATTATATTCGAATTGAACTTTATTCCCTGTTCTGGACTAGAGCAATCAAGAAGTGTTTCTATATGGAACTTTGTTCATTGTAAAGGCATTTTGAAATTGTCTTAAATTGTGGAACTTTTATTGCTTTTCTGTGTGTTAAGAAGGCAGAATTGTTAGAGAAGGGGATTCTGATTATTTAACAAGAGAGAAAGGCTTCCGGGTTATCTATTAGAGATGAAAAGATTAAAGAGAAACTATAGATCAGCTAGTCCTTATGGAGACAGGAATATAAAGCAAAGAGAAAAAACAGAACTGTGGCTTAGTTTGGGCTCTGTTGACCGACTATAAAAGTGAACCAATCACATAGTAGTTTTCTGACAAAATAGAGTTTAGGTTAAGGCTTAGGTCAAGGCTGCACTTTGTGTTAATAGTATTATAATGAGCAAATTAATTGAAACAGAAAATACAAGCTAGAGGTGAGAGGGCCAGCTGTGGTCTGGTTAAGTGCCTTTGTTACTGGTCCTCAACTAGATAACTAGAGTAATTGAAAGTGAGCTTTTAGAAAATATAGCACTTTGACTAATTTTTTGGTCATTTGAATAAAGTAATAATAAAATTGTGCTGGTACTTTTTGTGTGCCTTTTATAAAACACCATTTACCTCTGTGGTTTGCATAATCTGTCTAGAAAAAAGATTTGTTTGCCTAGTATTAGGTTGATGCAAAAGTAATTGCAGTTTTGCCAATGTAATGCCCAAAACTGCAGTTACTTTTGTACCAACCTGATAATTCATTTGTATTGTATTTTACAAAACCCCATGACAAACAATTTGAGAAGCATTGATCTAGGTAGTTTAAATTTGCGTAAAGGTACGGTGAGACCTCTGGGAAGTCTAGACAAAGAATGAGGCTGTGATGGGGAAGTGATCCAGTCTTGTAGAAAAGTTTTAACTAAAGCCTGTATATTGGCAGAACCTCTGTTTTCCTGACTGGTTTTCTTCTGGTTTTGGTGACTGATGTGAGGATTTCAAAGAGAAGCTGGAGTGAACTGTGACTCCTGGATTTCTGGAGTAGGTCAGTTGAATGAATTGTGATACTGTTCATTGAGACATTAAACACAGAAAAAGCAGCAAGTATTGAGAGAGATGATGATGAGTTCAGTTTGGGGCAATTTAAAAAATTTTGTCGTTGAGACATCCTGATAGGTGTCTGTCAGAAACTAGAATTGATAGAACACACGTGACAGAAGGATCAGGGCAAGAGAACTGAAGATTTGGGTATGAGAGAGTGAGTTGATGGGTAGAAAAGAACTTAAAATACAGAGTGGGAGTGAAAATAGGAGAGGACTGAAAAATGGAAGGCTTATGGATCTGATTCCCTGATAAGGGTTTATAACAGGTAGGTTGAGTGTAAGGGTGTCATGTGGTTAGGGAGGGATATTTGCCTTAAAATTATCCAAGCCGGAGCAATTTAGGATGATGGTAAGGTCCTGATGTTGTTGGTAGTAAAAATGTCTCTGGTTTTGTTGTTTCTTACATAATATTCATTTGATGTGTTTTTCTAACCCTTGGGGGGAAAATGAATTTGGTGAGGAGCATACATACTATACTGTATTTAAGTCAGGCCAAATATACTATCATTCAGGAAGGAAAGAAAATCCAATTAAACTAGATACTATGCTCTTTTAGAGTGATTGATCTCAGAATGTGAAAGTGTCAAAATATGCATCTTAGAATTGATGAAATACAGTGTATATATTATTGTATAGTACATAGAACACTGAATGATACATTTATAATCAGAACAAAAAAAATCCTTAGATTTATAGTCAGAAAAAAAGACTTGTAGAGATTAGAAAGATTAGGGATTACTTTGAGGCTATGAAAATTGATAATTCTTTAATTTCAACTGTCAGATATATGTTAGTGTTTAGAGTACTTTTCAGCTTTTTTCTATTAGAACATCCGAAAGTTCGGGAACAGAAAAAATTGTTAATGAGAAGTTTTAGTTTATCACTGAATTTTAATTTATTAATGTCATGTTTATCTCCATTAATTTGATTAATTTTTAAAAATTAACTTTTCCCTCACCTTATTAACTTCCCTGGGTTATTAGAAATATGTAAAATATATACATTGTTTCAAACACATATACTTGTTTAAAATGCAAATACTCATCTTGATGGATTTGCTTTGGCTTTAAATCTTTAGATCACTCTATCTTATTCATTTGACCCATTTGACTCTTATAAGTGTAGTAGGTGCTGAGGGATGTATTGGTGAGTAAAAACAGACATGACCGTTTTTCTCGTGAGCTTATCCAGTGGAGGATATAGACATTGAATAAAATGGTCACATAAATATTAGATGTCTTTCCAGTTGTGTACAAAGAGAAAGGAATATGTGTGTGAGTATGCAATGTTACCTTGAGGAGGTGACAGTTATGCTGAGAGGTAAAAGCTGAATGGGAGCGAAGCTGGCAAAAGGAGGAAAGGAAAGATTAATTATTCAGAGTAAATGGTTTGTTTCAAGGCCCTATGGTGGAAAGGAGCCTGCTGCCTTAAGAACTGCCATGGTGGATAGAATGAATGATGAGGAGTAGGAGCGATGGAAAAGAGCCCAGGGATATAGTTAGGGATGTCATTAAGTTCATCATATTAAAGATATCCATCTGAAATGGCTTAAATATAAAGAATTTTATTTATTTATTTATTTGAGACAGAGTCTTGCTCTGTCCTCCAGGCTGGAGTGCAGTGGCATCATCTCGGCTCACTGAAACCTCCACCTCCAAGGTTCAAGCAATTCTCCTGCCTCAGCCCATCCAGTAGCTGGGATTACAGGGGCACACCACCATGCCAGGCTACTTTTTGTATTTTTAGTAGAGACGGGATTTCACCATGTTGGCCAGGCTGGTCCTGAACTCCTCACCTCAAGTGATATGTCCACCTTGGCCTCCCAAAGTGCTGAGATTACAGGTGTGAGCCGCTGTGCCCGGCCTAAATATAAAGGATTTTAAATGGACAATTGAGGTGGGGATGGAGGCAGATGAAATTGTTCCAGCAGCTTATTTTGCAATCACAGTATTCAGTTGAGTTGCACTTTTTTTTTCCATGAGGCATTTTATTTGTAAATATATGTATTACATCCCTAGAAAAAGAATCCCAGGATTTTCCCTCCTGTGTGTTTTCCTCTTGCTTCTTCATGGTACATGATGCCAGCTGAGGTTGTCAGTACAATGAAACCAAACTGGCGGGATGGAAGCAGATTATTCTGCCAATTTTATAGATCTTTGAGTTGCACTCAAATCTGGGGCTGATCACTCCACACTTGTTTAGCCGGCCTGTGAGGTTCACAACAATTTTCCCAGCTCTGTGATCATTAAAGATTTCAAATTCGCCAATGTAACCATACTTCATCATCACACTGAGAAACCGGACGATGACTTTGGAGCACGGCCTAATAAGCACCTGGCGTTTGTCTCTCCTTTCTGCATTGTTGATGCTCTTGAGAGCATCAGCCAGGACATTCATGCGCACCATTGTGGCGGCGCGGAAAGATGGCAGAAAGGGAACGGGAGGGGAGAGCGCAGGGAGTTCGAATTGCACTTTTAATGTTTTAACCAATCAAAATGGGCTGAGCACGGTGGCTCATGCCTGTAACACCAGCATTTTGGGAGACTAGGGTGGGCAGATTGCTTGAGTTCGAGACCAGTCTGGACAACATGGTGCGACTCCTGTCTACCAAAAATACAAAAAATTAGCTGGGTATGGTGGCGCGTGCCTGTGGTCTCAGCTACCCGAGGCTGGATTGGGAGGTCTGCTTGAGCTTGTGAGGCGGAAGTTGCAGTGAGCCAGCGTCGTGCCACTGCACTCTAACCTGGGTGGCAAAGTGAGACCCATCTCAAAAAAAAAAAAAAAAAAAAGGAAAAGAAGGGAAGTAAAAATGGAGTAAGTTGCCAATAGTTTGAATTTTCATTTTGTATAAAACTATATTTCCAAGATACTGATAATGTTTTCCCTAGATAATGTTTGAGCATAAACAATATAGAATACTTTTTTTTTTTTTTTTTTTTTTAAGAGTCAGGGTCTTGCTGTGTTATCCGGGCTAGTCTTGAACTCCTGGACTCAAGCAGTCCTCCACCTTGGCCTGCCAAAGTGCTGGGATTACAGTCATGAGCCACCGTGCCCAGCCAGTAATGTATAAAGCTTCTTTCACACATAAAATGTATTTGCCCAGGTGTGGTGGCTCATGCCTGTAATCCTAGCACTTTGGGAGACCTACGCAGATCACTTGAGCTTAGGAGTTCAAGACTGGCCTGGGAAGCATAGGGAGACCACATCGCTGCAAAAAAAAAAAAAAAAAAAAAAAAAAAAATTCGCTGGTCTTGGTGGCCTGTGCCTTGTAGTTCCAGTTACTTGTGAGACTGAGGCGGGAGGATCACTTGAGCTCAAAAGTTGGAGGCTGCAATGACTTGTGATTGCACCACTGCACTCCAGCCTGGATGACAGAGCAAGATCCCCTGTCTAAAAAAATTAAAAAGATTAAAAGAATCTATACACATTACTTAATTTGTTTACCCCCAAATAACATACGCGCCCACCCACTGGGGTTTGCTGCCTAATGTAAAGGTATTTCAGATCGCTACCCCCATTAGTCATTTAGAGTTCTCGCTAAAGTTTTATTTTCAGTAGTTTTGTTGTTTGCAAAGTGTACTAATGAGGACATGCCAGATAGTAGAAATAATGAAAGATTATTTTCTTGTTTGAATATGTGCAGATCTGGAGCTACTGTAGTTTTTTAAAGTATATTTTTGAAGTTACTGTATGCTAACTCGTAACTATGGATTCAGCTATATAAACAGGAGTTTATCTTTCACTAAACAAGTGCTGCTGAGGTGAAAGTTAGGTCTTATTTTGACACTTAAAAATATAACAACTGTCAGGATTTGCATGAGGAATTACAAGAGCTCATCTTTTTATTCTGGTGGTTTTTTTTTAATCAGAAAAGCTTTGTGAGAAATATTTTTATAGTACAAGTGAATGTCTGCTTATTAAATTTAATTTGAAAACAGAATCAGAGTCTTCGCTTATTGGAGGGTCACTTATTTTTCTTGCCCTAATTTAAATCCTTGGAATACTTTTCCAAAAGAATATCGGTTCTTCAGTGATAGTAAGGAGCTGAAAAAAAAGATTCAAAGCCAGGTGCAGTGGCACATGCTGGTAATCCTAGCTACTCAGGAGGCTGAGGCCCGAGGATTGTTTGAGCCCAGTAGTTTGAGGCTGTAATGTGTTATGATTGTGCCTGTGACTAACCACTTCACTGTAGCCTGGGCAACAGAGCGAGACTTTGTTTCTTTAAAAAAAAAGAGACAATACTGATTCAAGAATGATCTAATAATCTGCTGTCTAGGTGAAACTTTACGTGTAGCTAATTGAAGATTCCCATCTTGTGTGTAAGCCCAGTTTGCCCCAAATGTGGACTAATTTTATATAGCAGGTAGATGCAGCATTAAAAAATTTTCTATACACAATAATATGGATGAATCTCAAAATAATTATGCTGAGTGGAAGAAGGCAGTCCAAAAAAAGAGCGTATACTATGATTCCATTTATATAAGATTCTAGAAAATGCATACTAATTAGAAAGCAGATCATGGTAGCCTGGGGGAGGAGTAGAGAGAGGGATTATAAAGGGCTGTGAGGAAACTCTTGGAGTGGTGGATATGCTCATAATCTTGATTGTAGTGATAGTTTCACAGGTGTATGCATATGTCAAGACATGTATACATCTGACTACACTTCTTGTACATTTTATTTTATGTCAGTTTCACCTCATTAAAGCAAAAAAAGTGGGAAAGAAAACTTTTCTTATACTGTTCCTTTTAGGGGAGCTTTGTTTGTACTCTGTTTACTTTGTTTCAGCAGTGTAAGCGTTGGAAATAATGTCATATTTTTAGATAATAATTAGCAGGTTGGTGCAGCTATTTGTATTGATTTAAAAATGAAAATAGGGCCGGGTATGGTGGCTCATACCGGTAATCCTAGCACTTTGGGAGGCTGAGGCGAGTGGAGAGATCTCATCTCTAGAAAAAAAAATTAAAAGGAAAAATAAAACCTGATTATTTATGAGCCTTAAAATTTTGTGAAGAACTTTGGGTTTTGGTGCAATTATAGTGAAATTATTTCTCTCTCATACATCAGTCTTGGAAGTACAAAATCTTTTCAGTTACAGAATTTGTTAAACTTGTTTCCAAAATACAGTTGACCCTAGAACATACTGGGATTAGGGGAGCTGAGCCCTGCACAGTTGAAATTCGGATATAACTTTTGTCTCCTCAAAAACGGAACTACAAGTAGCCTACTGCTGACTGGAAGCCTCACCAATAATAGAAACAGTCAATTAACACATATCTTGTATGTTATATATATTATATTCTATATTCTTAAAATAAAGTAAGCTAGAGAAAAGAAAACATTTTCAAGAAAATCGTGGCCAGGTGCGATGGTTCAGGCCTATAATGCCAGCACTTTGGGAGGCTGAGGGAGGAGAATTGCTTGAGTCTAGGAGTTTGAGACCAGCCTGGTCAACATAGGGAGATTCACATCTACAAAAGATAACATTAGCCAGCATTGTGGCATGCACCTGTAGTCTAGCTACTCAAGAGGCTGAGGCAGGAGGATTGCTTGAACCCAAGAGTTTGAGCTATGATTGTGCCACTGCACTCCAGCCTGGGTGACAGAGTGAGACCCTGTCTTTAAAAAAAAAAAAAAAAGAGAATATACATTTACAGTACTATATTGTATTTTATTGATACTGTCATCTGTTTACAAGATGAATTGTTTATCTGTAATGGCAGTAACCCCAGGTGCAAACCTCAGTCTATGGTCCATATCAAGCAATTCAACTTTTTCTTATATTGTCAGTGACTTTTCTCTTCTCTGCTTCTTGGGAGCATTTCCAGCATCACTAGTAGCACTTGGTATAGGTACCATAATGTTACTTTTTATTTTATTATTATTGTTTTAGAGATAGGGTTTAGCTCAGTTGCTCAGGCTAGAGTGCAGTGGTATAATCATAGCTCATTGAAGCCTGGAACTCCGGGGCTCAAGTCATCCTCCTGCCTCAGCCCCTGTAAGTAGCTAGGACTACAGGTGTGCACCACCATACCCAGCTCATTTATATATATATATATTTTTATATATATATATATATACGTGTGTGTGTGTGTATATATATGTATTTTGTATTTTGTAGCGATACATACATATATATATGTATATGTATATGTATATGTACATATATGTATATGTATTTTGTATTTTGTATTTTGTAGCAACAGGGTCTTGCTGTGTTGCCCAGCCTGGTCTCAAACTCCTGGGCTCAAGCAGTCCTCCCGCCTTTGCCTCCCAAAGTGCTGGGATTGCAGGTGTGAGCCACTGGCCCGGCTTATGTTCTTCAACATTTATAGTATTGCGACCATGATGAAAAATATTAATATGCAGGAACCTTGAGGGATCACTTTTTACAGCAATACACAATTTACTGGAGAAATGAACTGCTCACGTGGTGATTAATGTCTCACAGTGTTTTAAGATGAGGATACTCGCAACACTCAAGCGTATCCCAATAGCAACCGGAGGTGGCTGTGAAATAATTATGGTAGTACAATATGGATTACAGTTAATTTTATGCAGTTACAATTTTATACTGCATTTTTAGTTTATTTACATTTCCCTTAAATGTGAATGGTTCCATGTATGGTCTATAAGTGTATCTAAGTTTTGATAAATTTTAACTTTTTATAATAGATTTGTGTATATCTTACAGTAGTAAGTGATAAAATAGACAAGTATCTATGTATATTTTATGCATGCATGGCATACATAGTTTTTTCTTTTTTTCCCCATATTTCTAGGCTACATGTTTCATCTACATGTTTTTTCAAATTATTGCAAATCTTCAAAAAATTTTCCATTATATTTATTGAAAAAAAGTCTGTGTGTAAGTGAATCCTCGAAATTCAAACCTAAGTTCAAGGATCAACTGAAGTATTTATTGACAAGTTTATTAGTAAATTTGTTATATAAAGCATTTAAAAATATTTGTAAAGTTCAGGAGTGTACATATTTTATTTTACAAATTGTCGTACAGTAAAGTAGACATTTTGGGTTTACAGTTCTATGAATTTAACATGCTTATAGATTCATAAAACCACCACAACAGTATGGCTACAGAACACTTTCATCATCCCAAAAACTCCCTTCTACTCACATTCTTTTATGGATCTTTTAGGTGTGTTTAAATTCCGGAATGTTCTTTTCATTCTTGGTGTTTTGGAAATATTCCTCTTATTTTCTTCCAAAGTTTACTTTTTAAAAATTCTTTTTATTTATTTATTTTTTTGAGACAGTCTTACTCTGTTTCCCAGGCTGGAGTGCAATGGCGTGATCTTGACTTACTGCAACCTCCACTTCCAGGGTTCAAGCAATTCTCCTGCCTCAACCTCCCGAGTAGCTGGGATTACAGGCACCTGCTGCCATGCCTGGCTAATTTTTGTATTTTTGGTAGAGACAGGGTTTCACCATGTTGGCCAGGCTGGTCTCGAACACCTGACCTCAGGTGATCTACCCACCTCGGCCTCCCAAAGTGCTGGGATTACAGGCATGAGCCACCGCACCCAGCCCCTTTCTAAAATGCTTAACAAAATTTTGTGTTAAACCAAACTAAATTTTGAACTAATGGGCAGAGCTGCCTATTTCTGAAATGTATAAAGAATTTGATACATTCCAGACATTTTACTGTCTGGAAAATACAGGATAATATGAAAATGGCAAGACTCCTGTGTTTGTTAAACTTTTCCACCCAAGAGCCCTAACCACAAAGGATAAGGAACATGATGACTTTTGGTACGTGGTGTAGTGCTACACACTTTACTTCAAAGAAAAGTTTTTAGAGTCTCATGGTTTTTTTTTCTTCTGTATTTCCAGCAGTCTCCAATTTGAGAGGTAGGATCTTAGGTTAAGATATAACCCTAGGGCAACCAAGAGGCATATCTGACCAAACTACTAAGTGCAACTTACAATAATAATAATGAATATTTTTATAGCACTTTGCTTAGTTAGTACTGTTTATTTATTTATTTTTTTGAGGCAGAGTCTCTCTCTGTTGCCCAGGCTGGAGTGCAGTGGTGCAATCTCGACTCACTGCAACCTCTGCATCCTGGGTTCAAGCTATTCTCATGCCTTAGCCCTCTGAGTAGCTGGGACTACAGGCGTGCGCCGCCATGCCTGGCTAATTTTTGAATTTTTAGTAGAGACGGGGTTTTACCATGTTGGCCAGGCTGCTCTCCAACTCCTGACCTCAAATGATCCGCCTGCCTCAGCCTCCCAAAGTGCTGGGATTACAGGGGTGAGGCACCGCTCCTGGCCTTGCTTTATTTTTAATGATACATTATTGGTTTTTTTTTTTGGTGAATATAGGTTTTAAATTTCAATACTTTTTTCATTTTTTATATTTAAAACACTGTGGTAATATATACATAACATAAAATTTGCCACTTTAATTTTAGGTATAGAGTTCAGTGGCATTAAGTACATTCACATGTACTTTTAAAAAATTACAAATGACATTGCTAGTGAATACCCTTTTTAAAAAAACTTTTATGATAGATTTTTCTCTTTCATCTTCAATAAACAGAATCATGCTCAGATGAAATGGCCTTCCAAAGATTAAATACAGGAGAAGGAAATAGCAATCATATTATAGGAAGCAAATTCTTTTTAAATTCATACATACAGTAACCTATCTGAAAGCAGCATGTGTTATTTGAAAAAACCACTAACTTTTTCTCTAGGGCTCCTTGAGCCAATATGACTTCACCAGTTTTTGGAATCAATATAACTTACTATTGCTGGATTTTTAAATATTTGAATATGATGAAGCTATTGATTTCACCAAATCCTTAGCCTTTTTTTTTTTTTTCTTTTGACACCTAAAGATCACTGACTAAGATTCTTAACTTTTTAAAGCTGTCGTTAGAAGTGTTGAAGTTAGATTTCAACAGGAAGCTAAGACATTTGTGTGTTACTTGAAGGATATCACCTTTGGTGGTATCACTGTACCTACTGTCAGGCTATTCACGGATCAAACTTGTTAAGGTTTCTCAGTAAGTACTTAGAGATATGATTTTGGAGACTAGAAGCAAGAGTGCTGCTTTCTGAGCTATGGAACAGTTTTCTTCCCAGTTTAGAAACGTAGTAGAAGGGTCTGATATATGGGACTGGTATATAATTAGTTATAGTTGTGGAAAACAAAGTTTCAAGTATGATTTATTTTCAGCTAAGTTTGCATGTGCATGTATGTGTGTATGTGTGTTTGACGGTGATGGTGGGAGTAGGGGATATATTGCCTTATTCTTTCCTGAGTTCTGGTCACCCATTGTTATAGTTAAATTTTCTGCCTGTGGATTGAACTTTTTGTGTGAATTTCAGTCACTATACTTTTTCTCGTTAGAGTGTACTCTTTCTAGTTATTAAAAAGAAAAGTGAACTGTAAAACAGCCTCAGGTAGATCCTTCAGGAGCTATCCAGAAGAAGCCGTTGTTATCATAGGAGATGACAGCTCCATGGGTGTTATTGCCCCTGAAGACCTTCTAGTGGGACAGATGTGGAGGTGGAAGACAGTGACACTGATGATCCTCACCCTGTGTAGGCCTAGGCTACTGTGTGTATTTGTGTCTTAGTTTTTAACAAAACGATTTAAAGATAAAAATAAAATTTAAAAAATGAAAAAAGCCTATAGATAATATAAAGAAAATATTTTTATACAGCTGTGCAATGTGTTTGTGATTTAAGCTAATTGTTATTACAAGAGTCCAAATGTTAAAAAAAATCAAAAAATTTATAAAGCAATAAGTTATGGTAAGCTAAGGTTAATTCATTATTGAAGAAAAAAAATTAACATAAATTTAGTATAACCTAAATGTACATGGTTGATAAAGTCTACACTTGTCTATGGCAATATTCCAGTCATTCACATTC
This sequence comes from Mandrillus leucophaeus, assembly GCF_000951045.1. Classification (NCBI taxonomy): domain Eukaryota; kingdom Metazoa; phylum Chordata; class Mammalia; order Primates; family Cercopithecidae; genus Mandrillus; species Mandrillus leucophaeus. The sequence continues at coordinate 4,843,895 of NW_012104254.1, forward strand.
ACTCACCACTCAATCACTGACTTAGCCAGAGCAACTTCTAGTCTGTAAGTTTCATTCATGGCAAGTGCCCTATACAGATATATGACATTTTTGTCTTTTATACTGCATTTTTACTGTACTTTATATTTAAATATGTTTAGATACACAAATACCATTGTGTTACAGGTGCTTTCAGTATTCAGTACAGTAACATGCTGTACAGGTTTGTAACCTAGGAGCAATAGGCTAGACCATTTAGCCTAGGTGTGTAGTAGGTTATACCATCTAGGTTTGCATAAGTACCCTCTATGATGTTCACATAATGATGAAATTGCCTGAAGATGCATTTCTCAGGTGTATCCCCGTTATTAAGCAACTCATGTCTGTAGTTGGCAGTAGTACTCAATAAGGCAAGACTGATTCTAAAAACAGCACTGTTTGCCTTTGTACCAGTGCTGACCAATGGAAATATAATAAAAGCCATAAATGTGAGCTACATATGTAATTTAAAATTTTTCTGATAGCCACATTAAAAAAAGTAAAAAGACACAGGTGAAGTCAATTTTAATAATATTTAATGTAACCAAAAATATTATTTCAGTATGTCAGTATGGACTAGCCATATTTCAAGTACTTAATATCTTAATAACTTAATGGTACTTAATAACTTGTGGCTACTCGCTGCAGTATTGGACAGCCAAATCCTGTACTATAAGCATAGAAAAAAATTTCAAAAAGATACATTACACTATTGATAGATTTCTGAAAAATAGAACTGGGGTAGAGGGAGAAATGGGGGACTTTTATTTTTTATTTTAGACCCTTTGCTTTTAAAAAAGTGAATATGTATTATTCTGATTTTTAAACATGAGGAATTTTTCATTTTAAATACCAGTTTTGGATATGATGTGTACAAATGATTCAAATATAATTCTCAAGAGTTCTGCATTAAAACAATGATAGGATGATTTTGGCTTAGAATGATGTGATGTATGGAGTTATCAATAATGTATTTCTAAAATGTTTGCTTTTTAAGCCGGGATAATCATGGTGGTTCTACCAGGATGGTTTAGGTAAGGGGTTTACTCTCAGATAATGAACTTAGTGGGTTCTGTTGTTAGAGAACTTACTTCCTCGATTGTTCTCATAGTATTATGTTTGTACACTCTGTTCTACCGTAAAGTGATATTCTAAGAAACGTTAGTGGAGAGAGAGAGAGAGAGAGAGAGAGAGAGAGAGGGAGAGGGAGAGAGAAAGAGTGTGTGTGTGTGTTCTAGGGAGGAGGAATGGAGGCTGAGGGAACGGAGGGCTGCCCTTACCTCTTTGTCCTAATAACAAATGAATTTCTTTGCACACAACTGCCTCTTCCCTATTCTGTGTATTCTTGGTGAGGGAATATTATCCAGCTTCCGCCTTCTACCTCAGGAGTATGAGGTGGCCTTATCTATCCTCTGCCAGGTAGAGCCAGGAAGTGGCCAGTTAACTTAAGCTGGACTTAGAAGGATGCAAAGCTGGAGGGAACATCATTGAGAATTCAGTATTTCATTTCATATGGCCTCTTCTTTTTCAAAGGTAAGAATGATGATGGAGGAAGAAGCGCAGCCTTTTAAGTAGATTTCAGCAGTCTTACTGTCTTTATACCAGTTGTTTTAATATACACAGTGCAGAATTACCTAAACAAAATTCTTTTCTTGATTTGTCAAAGCAAAGGAAAACCTATGCTAGTTATGCCATCCACTGTTGTTTGATATAATCAGTAGTCATCTACTTGCTAGCAAAAAGCATTCCCTTATAATAGATTTAACTGTATGCAATTTAGGTACAAAAACTTGTGTTTTAGAAAAAATGAGGGTCATTCTATAGTACATATAAAATTATGATTTAATTATGTGTTTGCACCCCTTTCCCTTATACCTTATGAGTAGACAGTTTTGATTTTATCAGTTTTGCACTCCTTTTGATTATAAATGACCAAACAAATGCTATTACTTAAAAAAATTAATTGTAACTTTGTAATATATATTACAAAATGTATATGTAATATATAAAAATTCTAAATGATATATGCCTATTTTTAAAAAACAGGAAATAATTAAGGTTCAAAATAAAATTTCATGTTTGGCCCTGTTCCCAGTCTCCAGAAGTAACTGCTTTTCCTTGTTTTTCAAATCAGAAAGGATATATGCTTGTTTTCTTCTCCTGATTTCATGTGTAGCACATGTATGTTGTACAGCATTCATTTTCAGTAATTAAAATATGATAGATATAATGTAGAAAGTGAAATCCTATGACATCTCCTGTCAGTTTTGGAGCATATGCCTTCAAGTTTATTTTTATTCTTGAATATATCTTAATGTAAATTGTTGTTAATTTTTTCCCACAAATAGAATAATTCTGTATATACTTCCTTGATGATTTAATTTTATCTTTGATACAATTTTTTAATCTTTCCTTGTCAGTATTAATACTTCATTTTTTAGCAGCTATACAGATTTCATTATATGGATATATCATTGGTTAATAGTTCCTTATAAATGTTTATTTTTATAAACAATTCTGAAGTGAACATTGTTACACAGAACATCACGTTATACTTTTGCAGACTTATGTGAATAGTTCTGAAGGATAGATCCCAAGTGAAATTACTATTCTAAAAACGTATCAATTTATAATCACATCAATTTATTTCTTCATTTAGAAAAATTCTACGATCTTCACTTTTACAGTCTTATCAGGCCACCTGGGAGGGGGCAGTGAACCAACATTATTATTATTTTTTCTTTAGAGCCCAAGATTCTATTTGTATGCAGCTACCAACAGAGTCTCTTTTGTCCCCAATTTCTTGGATCTCCTTATCTTAAACTGTTCACCTCTGCTTCAGCCCGAGTTTTTAATCTCTCCCTGCTCCTTTGGAGTTGATGTTGCTTGCTGACCCTTGATTTGGGTCATTGGTCAGCTAGCCCAATGTGCCCACTCTGTGTGCCCAGGAAACCTAGCCCACCCCAGGATTCTTGGATCCTTTCATTTGCTTAGAAAAAAAATTGGAAATTATGTATACTTGGGATATGAAAAACAGCATGTGATAGGTGCCAGATGAATGGTACATAAAATTAGTCACGTATCAGAGAGGGATAGAAGTTCTAGAAATAGTTTGGGTCAGGTTATGTAGATACCAGGGTGAAAATACAGAATTATTTTTATGAGTAGTAGAATGTATTGATTTTTGTGCTGGCAAGTGTATAGCTTCGTAAACGTTTCAGGAAATGTATTAGATTTGAAGAAGACTAAGATGGGTGATTAGTGAAAACATTGTTTTATTTGTTTATTTATTTATTTAGAAGCTGGGTCTCATGATGTTTGTTGCCCAGGCTGGTCTCGAATTTCTAAGCTCAAGCAGTCCTACTGTCTCAGCAGTAGCGGAAACAGCAGTCATGCACCACCATGCCCAGAGAATGCATTGTTTTAACAGTCCAAGTTAGAGGCCTCAAAATAGAAAGGAAGGGACAGACTTGAAAAACATAGACATGAGTATAGAGTTGATGGTAGTGTTTTTACTAACTTTATGCAGTTTTTGTGTATTGTCCATTTATCTGATGCTCTGAGACATTAAAGCTATTGTCCTTTCTGCCAAAGTTCTGAGAAAAGAACCTGACTAAGGGAATAGATAAGAAGTTGTGTGTGTGGAAGTTGGTGATGGATATGCATGGAGGAGGGAGTACAGATACATAGAGTGAACAGAGCACAACTTATGCTGATAGTAACATTTGTGAACATCAGGTTTGGTGGGAGAGCTTTGATTAAGAGGGAAATGTGTAATCTACTCTCAGCTGTTAAAATTTTCAGTTTGACTCCTGTGTACTGCTTTGCTCCCATCACATGGTAAATTGATATGGGTGACCATAAAAAAGCTTTAACACTGAATTTGGTTTTGAAACATCTTGGACAGACCAAGCCCTATATTCTTCTGAGGTGAGAGAAAGACTCATGAATAGCAAAGAGGTTGCTACATGGTATGTTGTATAGCTGATTAGAGAGGCTCATTTTCAGAGGCGCATTTTTCAGAGGGAGGAAAATTCATACTTTCCCTTTTTTGGGCAAAGAAGTTGAGGGAAAGTAGGAATGTAGGCCTTATAGTAGACCCTTGACCTTTTCTAATTTAATAATAATGGTTTGGATTATTTTTAAGTGATTCTGAAGATACAGGACATGAAATTTACTTGTAATTTTGCTGACCCATGAATTTGAATGGCTAGAGCTCAGAGGCTAATTAGCCAAGTGATCATAGCTGATGATTTTATTGTTTTCTGTGCATCCTTCTCCCAGCAGTAACATCAACTTTTTGCTGTATTTATAAAGTCATGGATGATAAAGGTTATAGGTGAACTGTATTTATGAGCCTTAATGTCCTTTGCAAATCTAAATAAAGTGTGCAGATTTTGGAACATAGAAATGTATTACAGTCGTCCCTCGCTGTATGTAGGGAGATCAGTTCCGCAACTGCCTGTATTTTGCATCGGGCCAATACTGTATTTTCTGTCCATGTTTGGTTGAAAAAAGTCTGTGTTAAAGTGAACCTGTGCAGTTCAAACCTGCGTTGTTCAAGAGTCAACTTTACTTATTTTCTCTCACAATGATATTTGCAATGTTAGACTTAAGTTTTTTTAGCCAATAATTTAATTTGTTTGATTTTACTTTTCAATCTTTATTTTCCTTAAAAGAGTCTATTTTAGTAAGTAGAGCATATCAATTTTTTGAATAACTGTACTGTACTGGTTTTGATGTCACTCTTTATTTTGAAAAATCTATACAGTTTTATAGTTATTAGAAAAATAATTCCGTCTCTTGCCCCCGTCTCCCCAAATGTGATACTCACCATTGACTGATTTCACTTCTCCCTTGGCCTTCACCACTCATAGGCTGGTCCGACAAGTTCTTAAGGAAATAGAGCTAACATCAATCGATGTAGGTGATTTTTGTGCAAATGGTTAGAATTTTTGGCTAGGAAAAATAAAAGCCCTTATCCTTTCTCCTTATTTATTAATGGCAGATGTGACTTCATTCTGTTTTATATTACTGTCCCTCTGTATCTGTTTGAATTTCATATGTTTAAATTGCTCAGGGCTTTAAAAATAAGATTCCAGAGAGCTACTTTAGTTTTGTTATGGGTGTTTGGTTAAAAAGAGATGAAGGTGGCACTGATGAAAAAATAGTTTCTAAGTTGCCTTTTTAGTTTATATGGAATTGTAGCCCTTAAGGCATTACAACTTTATTGAACTGCTAAATGAGAAGGTAAAAATGCCTTCATTTAATTGCTGCCCCCCCAACTTAGGTTAAGTTAGGTGTTGTTTATATGTCTTGTAAATCACCTTTAGTAACCATGAACATAAATTACTGTTTTCAAGAGCCCACCTTCCTCCCCAGTAAGCACATCATTTAAAAGTTTTAAATGAGTCACACATTTTTGCCTAGACACAAATTGCCAATATAAAGCTGTCTTTGATTGTATCCTAAAATAATGGAGTTTTTTCCTTGGGTCCTGTAATTTTCTTTTTCAGCAGTATTTATTAAATTACTCTAGTATTGGATTGCAGTAAACAATCTGACCAAAAACCATATGTTTTCTTTGTTTCTTCAGTACAAATTCAATGGGTTAAGTAATTATGCAGTGGTTCTCATCTACATATACAATGCATTCTAATAACCAACTTCTGTTTACTGTGGAAAATATTGCAGCAGTAGGAAGCAGTTCCTTCTACTTTGCATTGTAATACTGTGTGAAGCTGTGCAATCTACTGGCTATTTACAATTTAATTGCATGAATATATCCTTATATTCATTCATGGTGGTCTTATATCTAAGTGATTGGTGATTGAGGCATTTGTATTTTTTTCTGGAATATCTTTTCTGACATGTTTTTGAAGGTCTTGTTTCCTGTCCTCTCTGTCCAAAATAACTGACTGTTTGGGTTCTTTTAGAAACTCTCATATCGAAATTCCTTAGGGATGTGAGGGCAACGTTTAAGGTACTGGAAAATCTCTTGATCTTTAATGATCAGTTTTTGTTTTGTTTTGTTTTGTTTTTTAAGAGATGAGGTCTCGCCATGTTGCCTAGGCTGTCCTCAAGTTTCAGGGCACTAACAATCCTCCTGCCTCAGGCTCCCGAGTAGCTGGGACTACAGGCTTGTACCACTGTGCCCAAGTTAGCGCGTCAAGTTTGAACCTCATTTTTCTTGTCATAATGCTGTCGTTATAAGTTAAAAATGTAAGTATTAAGACTGACTTGGTTTTGAAAACAAAGGCATTCATTATTATATGTAACTTGAATGAATGAAATCAGTTGAGCATTTGTGTTTTATTACAGTGAATCTTCATTTCCTTATAACCTGTCCTTTTGCAAATTTTACATTGATGTCTTTACTGCCTTTACACCACTCATTGCATGCCAGATACAGTTTTTCTATGTCAGTGACTTGTAATTTTGAGCTTATGACTTGGTAGTACCACTTGCTAGCCCTGAGAGTTGAATGAAAGGCAGGGCTATAGGGCTCTAAGGCTCTACGGGCTGTAGGCTGTGTTGCAGCACTGGTCAAAATAAAAGTTTTCTTTCTCTGCAATGGTAATGTCAGGGCTTCCCCTCAGAATCCCCAGACTGTCCATGTGCCTGGAATTTGTTTGTTCAGGGCCATGGTGTCCCCCTTGACTGGTCCATCTTCTCCCACTCCAACTCTGTCTTTGCTGTCGTTGCTAACTCTGTGGCAGGAAGGAACATTACCTGGTTGTCCTGGACTTGACTGACTCAACTCTTGCCATAGTATAGTACCTAAGGAAGACCCCATTGAACCAGCAGAGATTTAGATATTTTGTACTTCTCACAGGTAAGAGGTTGGGTCAGGGAAGACGGTCTTGTTCCTCTTCCCTGGTTCTGAGATGAAAAGGACAACTGTATCCACCTTCTGTTCAGTTCAGTTGTGAAGGTCTTCTCTTTCATTCCAGGTTGCCAGATGAGTAGAATAAAAAACTAGGGATTACTTTATAGATTTCTGGGAATAGTGGTTTTTATCTTCCAATTAACTCAATGTTCAAATATGTTTTTTAAAAGTATTAGGTGTGAAGGTGCAGGGCAGGTGTCTTGAAATCTTCTCTGCCCATTTTCCTAACTTGTTTTTTTCCGCCATTTTTGTATATATGGGCTGAATTCTGATTTGTGTATTGTAGGTAACAGTTTCGTTTGGGAAAGAACTCTAAATTGAAATTATTTTGAATATCATTTTTAAAACAATTGAAGCAGTGTTATATTCAGGATAACAGCTGTACCAGGGGTTGATGACTTTTAAAGAACTGAGGAAGATATACCAATAAGGAAATTTACTATACGTGATAATTTTTTTTATTTTTATTTTTGTAACAGAGTCTCGCTCTGTCACCCAGGCTGGAGTGCAGTGGTGTGATCTTGGCTCACTGCAAGCTTCACCTTCCAGGTTCACGCCATTCTCGGAGATCAGTTCCGCAACTGCCTGTATTTTGCATCGGGCCAATACTGTATTTTCTGTCCATGTTTGGTTGAAAAAAGTCTGTGTTAAAGTGAACCTGTGCAGTTCAAACCTGCGTTGTTCAAGAGTCAACTTTACTTATTTTCTCTCACAATGATATTTGCAATGTTAGACTTAAGTTTTTTTAGCCAATAATTTAATTTGTTTGATTTTACTTTTCAATCTTTATTTTCCTTAAAAGAGTCTATTTTAGTAAGTAGAGCATATCAATTTTTTGAATAACTGTACTGTACTGGTTTTGATGTCACTCTTTATTTTGAAAAATCTATACAGTTTTATAGTTATTAGAAAAATAATTCCGTCTCTTGCCCCCGTCTCCCCAAATGTGATACTCACCATTGACTGATTTCACTTCTCCCTTGGCCTTCACCACTCATAGGCTGGTCCGACAAGTTCTTAAGGAAATAGAGCTAACATCAATCGATGTAGGTGATTTTTGTGCAAATGGTTAGAATTTTTGGCTAGGAAAAATAAAAGCCCTTATCCTTTCTCCTTATTTATTAATGCAGATGTGACTTCATTCTGTTTTATATTACTGTCCCTCTGTATCTGTTTGAATTTCATATGTTTAAATTGCTCAGGGCTTTAAAAATAAGATTCCAGAGAGCTACTTTAGTTTTGTTATGGGTGTTTGGTTAAAAAGAGATGAAGGTGGCACTGATGAAAAAATAGTTTCTAAGTTGCCTTTTTAGTTTATATGGAATTGTAGCCCTTAAGGCATTACAACTTTATTGAACTGCTAAATGAGAAGGTAAAAATGCCTTCATTTAATTGCTGCCCCCCCAACTTAGGTTAAGTTAGGTGTTGTTTATATGTCTTGTAAATCACCTTTAGTAACCATGAACATAAATTACTGTTTTCAAGAGCCCACCTTCCTCCCCAGTAAGCACATCATTTAAAAGTTTTAAATGAGTCACACATTTTTGCCTAGACACAAATTGCCAATATAAAGCTGTCTTTGATTGTATCCTAAAATAATGGAGTTTTTTCCTTGGGTCCTGTAATTTTCTTTTTCAGCAGTATTTATTAAATTACTCTAGTATTGGATTGCAGTAAACAATCTGACCAAAAACCATATGTTTTCTTTGTTTCTTCAGTACAAATTCAATGGGTTAAGTAATTATGCAGTGGTTCTCATCTACATATACAATGCATTCTAATAACCAACTTCTGTTTACTGTGGAAAATATTGCAGCAGTAGGAAGCAGTTCCTTCTACTTTGCATTGTAATACTGTGTGAAGCTGTGCAATCTACTGGCTATTTACAATTTAATTGCATGAATATATCCTTATATTCATTCATGGTGGTCTTATATCTAAGTGATTGGTGATTGAGGCATTTGTATTTTTTTCTGGAATATCTTTTCTGACATGTTTTTGAAGGTCTTGTTTCCTGTCCTCTCTGTCCAAAATAACTGACTGTTTGGGTTCTTTTAGAAACTCTCATATCGAAATTCCTTAGGGATGTGAGGGCAACGTTTAAGGTACTGGAAAATCTCTTGATCTTTAATGATCAGTTTTTGTTTTGTTTTGTTTTGTTTTTTAAGAGATGAGGTCTCGCCATGTTGCCTAGGCTGTCCTCAAGTTTCAGGGCACTAACAATCCTCCTGCCTCAGGCTCCCGAGTAGCTGGGACTACAGGCTTGTACCACTGTGCCCAAGTTAGCGCGTCAAGTTTGAACCTCATTTTTCTTGTCATAATGCTGTCGTTATAAGTTAAAAATGTAAGTATTAAGACTGACTTGGTTTTGAAAACAAAGGCATTCATTATTATATGTAACTTGAATGAATGAAATCAGTTGAGCATTTGTGTTTTATTACAGTGAATCTTCATTTCCTTATAACCTGTCCTTTTGCAAATTTTACATTGATGTCTTTACTGCCTTTACACCACTCATTGCATGCCAGATACAGTTTTTCTATGTCAGTGACTTGTAATTTTGAGCTTATGACTTGGTAGTACCACTTGCTAGCCCTGAGAGTTGAATGAAAGGCAGGGCTATAGGGCTCTAAGGCTCTACGGGCTGTAGGCTGTGTTGCAGCACTGGTCAAAATAAAAGTTTTCTTTCTCTGCATTGGTAATGTCAGGGCTTCCCCTCAGAATCCCCAGACTGTCCATGTGCCTGGAATTTGTTTGTTCAGGGCCATGGTGTCCCCCTTGACTGGTCCATCTTCTCCCACTCCAACTCTGTCTTTGCTGTCGTTGCTAACTCTGTGGCAGGAAGGAACATTACCTGGTTGTCCTGGACTTGACTGACTCAACTCTTGCCATAGTATAGTACCTAAGGAAGACCCCATTGAACCAGCAGAGATTTAGATATTTTGTACTTCTCACAGGTAAGAGGTTGGGTCAGGGAAGACGGTCTTGTTCCTCTTCCCTGGTTCTGAGATGAAAAGGACAACTGTATCCACCTTCTGTTCAGTTCAGTTGTGAAGGTCTTCTCTTTCATTCCAGGTTGCCAGATGAGTAGAATAAAAAACTAGGGATTACTTTATAGATTTCTGGGAATAGTGGTTTTTATCTTCCAATTAACTCAATGTTCAAATATGTTTTTTAAAAGTATTAGGTGTGAAGGTGCAGGGCAGGTGTCTTGAAATCTTCTCTGCCCATTTTCCTAACTTGTTTTTTTCCGCCATTTTTGTATATATGGGCTGAATTCTGATTTGTGTATTGTAGGTAACAGTTTCGTTTGGGAAAGAACTCTAAATTGAAATTATTTTGAATATCATTTTTAAAACAATTGAAGCAGTGTTATATTCAGGATAACAGCTGTACCAGGGGTTGATGACTTTTAAAGAACTGAGGAAGATATACCAATAAGGAAATTTACTATACGTGATAATTTTTTTTATTTTTATTTTTGTAACAGAGTCTCGCTCTGTCACCCAGGCTGGAGTGCAGTGGTGTGATCTTGGCTCACTGCAAGCTTCACCTTCCAGGTTCACGCCATTCTCCTGCCTCAACCTCCCAAGTAGCTGATACTACAGGTGCCTGCCACCACGCCCGGCTAATTTTTTGTATTTTTAGTAGAGACGGGGTTTCACCATGTTAGCCAGGATGGTCTTGATCTCCTGACCTTGTGATCCGCCCGCCTCGGCCTCCCAAAGTACTGGGATTACAGGTGTGAGCCACTGCGCCCGGCCACCTATGTGGTAATTTTAAATGTAGAACAACAGTCTTATGATTTTAACACCATTTTAGGTATGACCTGCTGTTTATATACTTATAGTGCAATAATGGGAAGGGAATCAACTGAGTAATAGGGAAGGGAATTTATTAATGTTAGGGGGCCAGAAACTTTATGGTGATATCATTTGATTCTCCTAGGAACCTATGAATTTCATATTATTACCCCATTTTAGAGATGAGGAAACTGATTCTCAGAGAATTTAAAAATTTGTCAAAAAATCACACAGCTGCTAAGTGGCAGAATCGAGATTTTTAGCAAAATTTCTATCTTTCCTGCTCCTGTATATCTATTTCTTAAAGGTGTTTTTTTATTAATATTATATCTTAAAATATTTTTCTTGTTTTGGAATAGCTTTAATATTAATAATAGCTTTAGTGAAGGAATAATATTTCATTGTATCAATGGTATACGATTTATCATTCTCTAATTGTTAAGACAGCTGGATGTTTTCAGTTATTTTGCTATTATAGGTAACTCTTTAGTGACTGACTATCCATTTATATTTTTACCTTTATTAAATTTTTCCTTATAAAATTTTATTGGAGATAAATTAATGAATCAAAGATTAGATTTCTCTTTTAGTGGCTCTTGTTATATAATACCATGTTGATTTCCAAAAGGATTTATTAAATTTGCTTTTTAAAAATAATTACTGGCTGGGCACACTGGCTCACGCCTGTAATCCCAGCACTTTGGGAGGCTGAGGCAGGTGCATCACGAGGTCAGGAGTTCAAGACCAGCCTGGCCAAGATGGTGAAACCTCGTCTCTACTAAAAATACAAAAATTAGCTGGGCGCGGTGGTATGTGCCTGCAATCCCAGCTACTCAGGAGACTGAGGCAGGAGAATCGCTTGAACCCAGGCAGCAGAGGTTGCAGTGAGCCGAGATCGTGCCATTGCACTCCAGCCTGGGCGACAGAGTGAGACGCTGTTAAAAAAACCAAAAAATTACCATACTCCATTTAACCAACTGTAAATATAAAATTGTACAGCATACATAGGGAATAACTTAAAGTGTATGTATCTCAGTAAAATAAAATAACAAAGCATCTATTTACCCTATCTAGAGTAAAATGGAGGAGCTGGGGAACCATCATATGGAAACAGCTGGAGAAGGCCCAAGAATAGAACTGTTTCTAAAGCTGATAGAGCCTGGGCACAGTGGCTTCTGCCTGTAATCCCAGCAGAGGCTGGGAGGCTGAGGCGAGAGGATCGCTTGAAGCTGGGAGTTCGAGATTAGCCTGGGTAATAAAGCAAGACCCCGTCTCTTTAAAAAAAAAAAAAGATGTTAGCTAGACAGTAGTGACAGTAGTTAGGAGTGAATGCACTTGAATTTGTTAGGGTGATGGTTTGTACCTGGTTTGCTGTAATTGGCAGGGTGTTGCAGTTAATCTTTACGAATTGAATTTGATGTAAATTAAGATCAAGCTATAATTTAAATTTGAATTTTAATCCCTCTTTGTTATAATCCCTTTCTGTTCTCATCAGCCTTTCTTTGCTAACATTGTAATTCATGGTGAGAGAATTTTAAAGTTTGCTTCATTTGATTTAAGAAGCATAAGGACACTGGCCTATTTTACTTGCAAATAGAAGGTTTATACTGAATATTTACATACAAGGATCATTATGTTTTAAACGTCACTGTGTTTTTTTCAGTAAATGACATATTAGATCGCATTTTATTAAATCTAGAAAAGAGGACAAAGTTGGTGTTATTTCAGGTAGTAGAGTTACAGATGGCTTCTGTGAAAATATGTGCACATTTATGCACAGTTGACCCTTGAACAACATAGGGGTTAGGGATGCTGACCTCCTGCTCAGTTGAACTGTGTGTAACTTCTGACTACCCAGAATCTCTACTGTTGAGCAGAAGCCTAACCAATGACATAAACTGTTGATTAACACATATTTTGTATATGTGTTATATACCATATTCTTGAATTAAGCTAGAGGAAAAAATATTAAGAAAATCATAAGGAAAATAACTTACAGTACTGTACTTCTGATACCATAGGTTCGTATTATCTGTTTACAAGATGAGTCTTCTGAAATGGCAGCAACCACAGCTGTAGATCTCAATCTACGGTCCCTATTAAGTGGACTGTCTAATCTATGGTCCAATTCAACATTTTCTTGTAAAGTCATGACATTTCTCTGCTTCTTGGGAGCACTGCCAGCATCACCAGTGGCACTTGGTATGGCTCCCATGGTGTTATTCAGGGTTTACAGTATAGCACTAAACACAATGAAAAAAACACAAGAACTGCAATAGATCACTTTTTATTGTAATACACAATTTTCTGGAGAGATGAACTGCTCATGGGAAGATGATTAATGTCTCACGGTGTTTTAAGCGGATACGCGCAACACTCAAGCTCATCCCAACAGCAACAGGAGGTGGCTGTGAAATTATTATGGTAGTACAGTATGGAGTACAGTTAATTTTATGCAGTTATGATTTCATACTGCTTCTTTATGTTTACATTTCTCCCAACTGTGAATGGTGTCATGTAACAATCTTAAGTGCACATGTGTACATTTCAATAAATTTTTAAGTTTTTATAATTTATATATATTTTATGTTAGTAGACGATAGACTAGTGTCTGCATATTTTTATGCATTCTTGACATACCTAACTGTAAACATTTTTCAGTATTTCTAGGTTACCAGGTTCATCTGTGAGTTTTTTTCAAACTTGCAAATCTTCAAAAATTTAAAAATATGTTTACTGAAAAAAATCCACAGGCAAGTGAACCCTCTCAGTTGAAAGCCATATTGTTCAGGGTCAATTGTATTATATTTCCATGTCATTTTTATAACTACCCATGTTGGCTAAACGCAAAATGGTAGCTTAGCTTTATTGGACTGATAATGATATCCCTTAATAGTTGGTAAAAGGAGCTGTTTTACCCAGCATTTTCCCATCATCTTCTTTCTTTCCCATTGCATGATATAAATGGTAACAATGTACTTTTACTAGAGGCTTTATTTATTGAGGATTAATGTGTTATAAGCAGTATAATAAAGGCTTAATTATTACATCTATTACCTCTCAAGATTTGCATGAAGTACACACTATTATTCCCATTTTGCATACTAAAGAAACAATTCTAGTGCTTTGTGGGGGTTGTGACAGGAAGATTGCTTGAGTCTTGAAGTTCAAGGCCAGCCAGGACAACATAGTGAGACCCCCCTTCTCTACTAAACAAAAAAAAGTCATCCGGGCATGGTGGCGTGCGCCTGTAGTCTCAGTTACTTGGGTGGCTGAGGTGGGAGGATCACTCAAGCTCAGGAATTTGAGGCTGCAGTGAGCCATGATTGTGCCACTGCACTCCAACTTGGGCATTAAAGCAAGACCCAGACACTGTCTCTTAAAAAAAGACAGGTGAAGTGACTTGCTCAAGTTAGTAAATGGAAGAATTGCGAGTTTAATCTAGGATCTGTGACCTGAAACCCATCATTTTAACTTCTCTCATATTGTATGCTGTGTGCATTTTTAGTTAATTGACTATAACACTCATGGTTACATGCTTTAAGCCTTTAGTCTCCTCTACCTACAACCCATTTACTGGAGAATATCTTCGCATTCTCTTTTTGAACCTAAAATACTCATGATGATACTTTGATGCTGACAAGTAGTTCTAGGAATAGAGGGCAGAGGGCAAGAGAGATCATCTTTAGTCAGACAAGTTGTAATTTTGTTTGGTTTTTAAAGGTAGGTGTTTGGTGTAGGTTTCTTTGAAGGCAATTTATGTGTGGTGAGGGGAATATAGTTTACTTTAAAAAGTAGATGCTTACTATTAATTGGTATCAATGAATCAGTATTTTCTATGGAATTTAAACAATTGTATTTAAGGGTTACAAGATCTTGTTTTTACCAAGTGAGGATTCCGTTGAAATGCTTTACTGTTTTAAGCCTCCTCCCCTTACTCCTTGGAGATGTGGATGGGATTGATTTAAAAAAAAAAAAAAAAAAAAAGGAATTATATTGATGTTTTCTTTGGATAAAGTTGTTAAAATAATGAGTTGATTCATTAGGCTCCTCCAAAGGTAGATAATGATGCTTTCTGATTTCTTAAAAGCTCCTGGGTTTAACATTTGTTATGTTTCCATCCATTGCAGCTATCCATATTGATATTCCAGTTGTTCCAAGGGAATCTCTTCAAGTTGGTTCCTGAGCACTTTTGATGCCACATTAGTGGTCTTTGATAGCTTTCTTGCTGTCTAGTATGACCTCAACGGTGTTCTAGGCCTGTCTTTTTCTATCCTTCCCAGGTCTGGAAATAGCCAAATGTCCAAGGAGCCTTGGTTTCTTTTTCTAACTGCTATAGTCTTTCTCACTCAACTATCCTTTGTAGCTCCTTAAAAAATGTATTTTTATAAAAAAGAATGTAACTCTTCATCCACCTGTCTCCCTACGGAAAGATAGAAATATATCTTGGAAGAAATTGGTATTAATAGCCTCCAAAGCAATGGTTCTCAAATTTTTTTTATCTCAAGACTCTAAAACTTTTAAAATTATTAAGGGCTCTCAAAACCTTGTGCTTTTGTAGGTAAATGTCAGTCGGTATTTACCATATTAAAAATTAAAACTAAGATTTTAAAATGACCTATTAATTCATTTTAAAACCATGGTAAACCCATTATATGTGTACATAATATATTTTTTGAAAAATGATTACATTTTCTAAAACAAAAATATTTAATGAGACAAGTGGGATTGCTTTTTTTTTCAATAAATTCTTTAATGTCCAGCATAAGAGAAGACAGCTGGATTCCTATATCTGCTTGTACATTTAATCTATCACTGTATGTTGTTTTGTTTGATATATATAAAGAAAACCTGGTCTCAGATATGTGGTTAGAAAAGGGAAGAATATTTTAATAACCTTTCAGATAATTGTGAATATTCGTCTTTGCTACTACATCAAAACTTGACAAATAGTATCTTAAAAGTTAATCGGAATGTGGAATCTACAACTATAACTGTGAACATTCTGTACTCTTATATTAAAGTCCCTTAGTCTATCTTGTGCTTTGAATGACTCTTTTACTCCTTTGGTTGTTTGGAAAATACTGATTCTTGGTGAGTGATACAGATCTTCCAAATCTTGACACCTTATGTGATACAGTATCAAAAAATCAAATCTGTCGATATCACCACAGATCTCATCAGAAAAGTCTTTAAATATTGGGACGTTGTCAGGCTCACAGTGGCAAATGCAAATTTTCAAAAATTATAATTTTTACTTGAAAGCCTGTATCCTGCCGCCTCCCAACCCCCTACTATCTTGCCAGGTCTTATTAACTAATACTTGACGAGGAATGGAGCATTGGCTGTGTTTGAGCAGCTGCCCCCTGCTAGTGTGTAATTCAGGAAATTGGGAACATGGGAATGTTTTTGGGTGGTATGGTCTGTGTCTGCCCTGTCCTGAGCTTTCCCCTGGTGGCTGAGAGCCTGAATTTTATAATTTACAAGAAAATGGCTGCCAGATACAAAAGATTAAATAACCATAGTTTGAATGTCAGTTATTTTTTCACATAGAAATGGTATTCTACAAAAAAGTGGGTAGTTCAGTTTGCAACCCAAATGCTTTCCTTTGACAACCATTATTTTGGTGTGTAGCAGAAACATTTTATGCATACTTCTGTTACCTCACCCAGCACATTAAAGATGTGTACCCAACGGTTGAGATACAATAAAATTAATAGCCCTTACTGGACTCATCAAGGACTTCCTTAGGTGAAACTGGGATGTTTATTTTTAATTGTGATGAATACACGGACCAAGTACAGTATGACCTTGATTCATGCTAAGATACTAGCAGTTTTTCCCACAATTACTTTTGTACCATGACTACTAGTGTCAATACAGTGAAAAAGGCAAATAACATCTTAATATTATGAAATTACATATATGTAAAAAAATATATGTATATATACACACACACACATATATATGTATAGAAATTTTGAGACAGAGTCTCACTCCATCACCCAGGCTGGAGTGTAGTGGTGTGATCTTGGCTCACTGCAATGTGTGCCTCCTGGGTACAAGCAATTCTCGTGCCTCAGCTTCCTGAGTAGCTGGGATTACAGGTGCCCACCGTAATTTATGTATTTTTAGTAGAGATAGGGTTTTGCCATCTTGGCCAGGCTGGTCTCGAACTCCTGACCTCAAGTGGTTTGCCTGCCTTGGCCTCCCAAAGTGCTAGGATTACAGGCATGAGCTACTGTGCCTGGCCTAAAATAATATTTTGACCCAGAAGACTCCCAGGGGTTCATGGACCATACTTTAAGAACCCCTGCTTTAAGTTATTTGAAAATATCCAGAAGCCTATATTAGTCTTTATTAATCTGCCCACTTTCTTGTTTTTAACTTGGATTTCTTCAGTTTCTACAAGTGCAGGTAAATGACATTAATTTAGAACTCAGTTTTACCATTTTTGCTTTGCAAGCATTGCAAGCATTGCATATAAAATTTTATTGCAGGCCGGGCATGGTGGCTCATGCCTGTAATCCCAGCACTTTGGGAGGCCGAGGCGGGCGGATCACGAGGTCAGGAGATTGAGACCATCCTGGCCAACGTGGTGAAATCCCATCTCTATTAAAAATACAAAAATTAGCTGGGCATGGTGGTGCGCCTGTAATCCCACCTACTCGGGGGGCTGAGGCAGGAGAATCACTTGAACCTGGGAGGCAGAGATTGCAGTGAACCGAGATCACACCACTGCACTCTAGCCTGGCAACAGAGCAAGGCTCTATCTCAACAAAACAAAACAAAACAAAGAAAACCTTTATTGCAAATGTGCAGAGTTTTCAGCTACATGATCATTTTTGAAGACTGAATAGATATTAATATTTGGCTATACTGTGTCAATAAATTGTTAAATTTACACTCCAGAATTAAACAGTTTTAATGTGAGTTTGAGGTATTCCTTGCTTGTATTAATGTGACTGTAAGAGAAGTTGTAGATCACACTTGCCTGTTTATTTTTTCTTCATTTCTTAGTAGCTAATTCCATCCCTCTTCACCCTTTAAACTAGAGCAGTTGTCACCCTTTGAACTAGAACAGCTAAAATCACTTGAGAGAAATAAGGAGCCTTTGTGTATAGGAACATTTAGAGTTAGGGAAGTGGGAAGAATCCTTCAGAGTGTAATTCATTCCTAATCAAAATTTTCCCCCCTGGGCTTCATTGGAGTTGGGGGTGGGATAGTGAGTGCCTATGTGTCAGACTTTTGAAGTTTAATTTCATTCTGACTTTGAATTATTCTCATAAAAAAAAAAAAACATCAAAACAACATAGCTTCTAGCGCTTTATTAAAAGGTTAAATCCTTAGGTGGTGGTGGTAGTATTGGGGAACGCTAGTCATTCTGGACACTGCCATCTGTTTCAGTTTTTGCCATCAGTGAGAAACTGCCTCCAACACTGCTAGTTAATTAGGCCTTTAGAGCTTGGGTGTTTGTTGTTTTGTTTAGCTTCTATGGGGAGGTTTTCTCCAGCACTGAATAACAGTAGCCAGATATCAGTTAACCTATTTTTGCCTAAGTGTTCCATTATTGGAACACTAAGCTTGTGGGAGTTATTTATATCCTGCTGCTCGAGGTCTTCTCCACGGTCTAATTTTTCACAAAAAAACCAACTTGCCACCTCTGGTGTAAATGGGTTAATAGGACAAATGTTAAAAAATATTTGAAAATATTGTAACAAATTATTAACCTATAGAATACACTGGCAACATATCACTACATTGGTAATATATCAGTACATTGTCTTATATAAACATTCAGCATTAATTCTAGTTTGATTCAGCTTCTTTTTTAAGTTGAGAATATTATATTTCCCTGTTTAAGAGTTCTTTTAGTTATTCAAAGATTATAGCAGATATTCTGACAGGGCATATTATAAAAACGTTGATTGTGAACATGTTAAAAGCTTCTCTTCAGTATTTTCTTTTTATAAACCACCTGTTGTCTTATGTGCATAGCATATACATTTGAACAAAGTGCTCATCACTTGTCAGCCATCAGTGGCAGCATAGAAATTACTTGTGGTACTTGCTTTGCAAGAAATTCTTTTGTATTTGTGACATCAGCTTTGTTTTATACAATTAAAGTATTACACGCTAGAATAATCTAAATTACAACCACCAAATGGTGATGTAGTTCTTCTTCCCTTGAACTGAATTTGTTTACTGAATGTGTGCAGCTATTGACTATTATTTAACACGACAGTTTCATAAAAATCTCTCCCTTATTTTGGTAGCAAATAAGAAGGTGGTTGTATTATTAAAGGTATTTCTCAATTTTAAAATGTATTTTGAATAAATATTACATTAAGAGATAAAATGTGGAAAATCCCATGTGTGTGAAAATCCTTCAATTATACAATTTGATTTTCAAATGAAATTTAATACTCTTAATATGATACATTCATGATCACTTTAATAGTATTTTTCATTTTTAAATTCCCAGTTAAAAGCATTTTGTACTCATTTTAATTCATTTTCTTCTGTTAAAAGAACAAAATATAACTGATTAAAACTTAAGATTGATATTAGAATAAATATTTAGACTGTTAGATAACTTCTTTTATATTTGCATGAGCATTAACTCTACACAGCAAATCTAGATACTTAGAGAACCATACCAATGGATTCTAAGTAATTGAGTTTTTTTCCCTTTGATGTTTTGTTAAATAATCCTGGTTATTATTTATTTAAGTAAGTTAACAGTACTAGTATATTGACATTATTTGAGTTGACAAGGATTTTTAGATAATTATTTCAAAAAACATGTTTTGGGACTAATGGAATAAAATTACTCATTTAAAGTAAGTTTATTATCTTGTACTTTGTAAAAAGCTTTAAGAATGTCACTGTTTAATAATAGGTAAAAGGTATATTTAGTTTTTATTTTAATAACAGGTAAAAGGCATAGTGTAAGGATGTTTTTTAAAGTAGCCAGTGGTATGCCTCTGCAATATAATTGGCTTGCTAAACCTCAATAATAGTTTGCATACAGAAGCTCTATATGAATTCAGTGATTAAAAAGCAGGAAACTACTTAAAATAAGACCTTTTGTTCCTTTTAGAAACAATCTAAATGGGAACTTTGTATTTGCAAGAACAAGATTTGGCATTTCTTTTTCACTGCTTGGTTGCTTTGATGTGAGTGGTATAGTGTAGTGGACATTAGTATATAAGTAAATGATTAAATGAGTCATAAGATGGAACATCTGCCTGAGAAGGCCTTTCAGACAGCATGAGTTATGTTGTTGAAGTCTCTAATCAGTGCATCTGTCCCTGAGACTTCAGTTGGTACAAGGATAGTTTTCTATTTTGGATTAGTTACTATATGAAGACAGCATATTTAAAAAAATTTTTTTTCATGCATGCAACTGGAAAATTTGTGCCTGTGATATTGGAATAAAAAAATTACAGCAGTGATTTTTTTTAAGCATAGTAATAAATAAAGGATAGCAATAAGTGTATAAATTTTAACTTCTTTAAGCCTTAAAGTGGTTATTTATGGTAGGATTTTACATTACAGACCCATAAGTCTTAATGTCTTACCTGAGGAAATATTCTTAGAAATAATGGTATTATAACAGGAGATAAATTCAGATGGAGGCTGAAGCACAGCAGGATTCAGATAGGATATTTAACTGAAACTGCAAACCATGTTGTGGGTCCCTTCCGATCTCGAATATTACCATAGTTTCAAAATTGCAGAGAGAGAGAGAGAGAGAGAGAGGAAAATATGAATATGCACGTTCATATGTTGTATACAAGATAAAAACTCCTAACCAAAAGCACATTGTAGAATACCAGAGGATGATGACATGGAGTTGTGGTAAATGTATGTGTGTTTTATTCTTTATAATCAGCAAGTCACGGGAGACAAATTCTTGTGATCATAGTTAATTTTCACCAAAGGGTGCAATTGAAAGAAGAAGTTGGCTCTTCTTTCCTTCGAAAATTTATACCTAGCTGTTCAATTAAACTTTTTTACAAGAAAATAATGAGTGTAATTAAATGAGAATATGGGGGTTTGAATAAGAATTGGTACATGTTAATTTACATATTGGGATTTTTAAATCTTTGAAATATAGATCAGTCATCAGGAAATATTTTTATTTTAAAAAGCGGTTTTAAAAAGTTGTGAGGTCCTCTAGTTTTTGCCCTGGGGTGTAGAGAACTAGAAGGAGTATCACTCCCACCCTCACAATGAAAAGGAGCCTGACTAACTTTAAAATGTAAGGATATACAGTGCCTGTGGGGATGGAGGAGACATGAACACACACTCAACTTGGGTAAACACAATGGTACACCAGTGAGAAGAGTTCAGCTAGATTCGGGACAGATTAGTGAAGGTTGAGTCCATGCCAGCAAGAATTTGTGATATCCGTGAAGACTGCAGAAACTGGGGGACCTGGTACCCTCTTGTATATTCCTTCTTCACTAGTGGATGGGGTAAGAATCTCAGGAGATGGGAAATGGGAAAGAGTCCCCAACAGTATGCGACGTGGCACACACCCTGGGGACAAGAACAGTGGTGACAGGTGGCTTCTCCCTTCTCTCCACTATACAACAAAAGCCGTCATCTGGGAGCAGTGGAGTGGGAAGGAAGTAGTACGCACAGCAAGCCTTAGGGCCTTGATGAAATTCTGAAATTCAGTGCGGTTAGGGAGAGGAAAGTGCGTGCACGTGTGTGTCTACTTTGTCAGGAATATGCTGGGCCCACAACTGTGGTTTAGGGCAGGAGGATAGATAACTGATAAAGCTGTATCCTCAAGACCCAGGTTGACATGTGACTAAGGCTGAGGCTTGCTCAGAACAACAGAGGATTGGTCTGGGTCCCCAACCATTTCTCACCACCAAACTAACAGGTTTCTAATAATAATTAACAGCTGCTGGGTGAGAGACAGGAGAGGAAAGAAGAATAGACAACGATTCCTGGTGTAAAGGAAAGAGCTAAACTCACAATAGAATAGACATTACTCTGATAAATTTTAAGCCCCATCATAAAAACAAGATATTTCTACAGGAGTTTAAAACCTGTAGTATACTGAGGGTAACAGTGCTAACTTCAAACCCAGCCCAATTCCTAACTAGATAAACTCTAACCCTTCAGTAAAGCCTAGGAGAGGAAAAGACTTGCCCCGTTTTCGGCGTTAAAAACTATTTAGTTTCTACTGTTGCACACAAGAGGATCAGCTTCCAACAACAACAAGAAAAACACTAGATGAATTTAAAAAGCAAGAAAAAACACACTCAGGGTTAAAGCAATCATTGAAACAAGCCTTAGATGGCTGGGCGCAGTGACTCACACCTGTAATCCCAGCACTTTGGGAGGCCAAGGTGGGTGGATCACCTGAGGTCAGGAGTTTAAGACCAGCCTGGCCAACATGGTGAAACCTCATCTTTACTAAAAATATAGAAATTAGCCCGGCATGGTGGTGCACGCCTGTAATCCCAGCTACTCGGGAGGCTGAGGCACGAGAATCACTTGAATCCAGGGGGCGGAGGTTGCAGTGAGCTTAGATCATGCCACTGCACTCCAGCCTGGGCAACAGATCGAGAACCCCCATCAAAAAAAAAAAAAAAAAAAAAGAAAAGAAATAATGACCAAGAATTTTAAGAAATAATGACCAAGAATTTTCCAAAATTAATGAGAGACAAAACCATAGGTCCAAAAAGCTCAAGAGAATAACAAGCAGGATAAATACCCCACACATATGCTTACACATGGACATGTAATATTCAAGCTGCTTAAAATGAGAGTTAACGAGAAAATCTCGAAGGCACCCAGAGAAAAACATAGCATTATATATGGAGAACAATGATAGGAAGTTTATGTGATGGCTGACTTTTCATAATTATGGAGGCTAGGAGACTGTGGAATGACCCTGTTGAAGTGCTGAAAGAAAAAAACTCAGCCCAGAAATCTATGCCTAATGAAAATATTTTTCAAAAATGAAACAGAAATAGTCTTTCATAGGCAAACAAAGGCTAGGAATTCATTGCCAGTAGACCTACTCTACAAGAAATATTAAAGCAAGTTATTTAGGCAGATGGAATAAATGAAGGGAAAAATTGATATTTTATGGTTAATTGTTCTGAAACAAGAATCAGCAAACTTTTTATATAAAGATTAGATAGTAAATATTATAGGCTTTGAGGGTCATACAGTTTTTGAAACTACTCAACTTTGCAGTTGTCGTGTGAAATATGAATGAATGAATGAATGAATGAATGAGCACATAGCACATCTGAAGTGGTGTGTAGGCTAAAAATTCAAAATTAAAATGCTTCAAAATCTGAAACTTTTTGAGGGCTGACGATGCTCAAAGGAAATTCTTGTAGGAGCATTTTAGATTTTGGACTTTTAGATTATGGATGCTTAACTGTTAAGTATGATGCACATATTCCAAAATCCAAAAAAAATCCGAAACCTGAAACACTTCTGGTTTCAGGCATTTTGGATAAGGGATACTTATAATATCATTTAAAGGTGGACTCAGACTAATGAAAAATGTATGTGGTAAACCTTTTGACAACTACTGGAAGTTTTGAATTGGAGGCATAATAACAAATCTATAGAAGAGATAAAATGGAATTATAAAAAAAATCCTTAGCACAAGTCAGAGAAAGAGGAAGAAAGAAAGAATAGCTGGAACAAGTAGAAAATTCTAGCAAGATGGTAGATTTTAGTCCAGTCATATCAATAATATTATATGTGAATATTCTAAATCAGGGATTGACAAACTGCTACCAACTATTTTCATTTGTTTGTACACATGTGCTGTGATCGAGAAAACTCCTGGACTTAGAGCGCATCTAGAATTTAGATAGCCATAAACATGTGCATGAGGAAGAATTTAGATAATGCACGGTGTGGCCCACGAGTTTACTGGTAATTTTTTTTCAAGAAACCATTTTTGGTTGGGTGTGGTGACTCATGCCTATAATCCCAGCACTGTGGGAGACCAAGTTGAGAGGACTGCTTGAGGTCAGGAGTTTGAGACCAGCCTGGGCAACACAGTGAGACCCCATATCTACACAAATTTTAAAAAATAATAAATTAGCCGAGTATGTGACGGGTGCCTCTAGTCCCAGCTACTCAGTAGGCTGAGGCAGGAAGATCACCTCAGCCCAGTAGTTCAAGGCTGCAGTGAGCTGCGATTGCATCTCTGCATTCCAGGCTGGGCGACAGAGTCAGAGCCAGGACCCTGTCTTCACAAAAGAAAAAAAAAAAAAAGAAAAAGAATTTTCATTTTAGGGGAAAACATTGACTTGGGTGAATGTGGGTAGAGATAAAAGGGGGCATTGTGTTTTAGACTTTAGGAACACTTTTCTGAAATAAAAGAGAAGGTGTTATTGTAAACACACGCTGAAGCTGTTCTGTCTTGTCAGTTTCCTAAATGACATTGGATCAGGAATTATTTTTCTGTATATACATACATTTTTAAGTATAAATTATATATTTATGTTGTACAACATAATGTTTTCGTATATGTATACATTGTGGATTGGCTGAATCAAGGTGTTTAATGTATACATTACCTCATACACTTGTCATTTTTTTGGTTGGGGTAACACTTGAAATCTACTGTTAGCAATTTTCAAGGATACAAATATAGTATTAACTATACTTACTGTTATGTACAATAGAGCTCTTGAATGGATTCTTCTTGTCTAATTGAAATTTTATATCCTTTGACCCAGAGTTACTTTCTAATGTAAGAAGTTTTCAAAATTGATTTGTGAAACATAACCTATTATTAGATATACACCCATTATTCCTAGAGCTAAGGTATATTCTTTTCCTTTGGAATACTGCTGAATGTACTAAAATAGGAATGCTTCCACATTACTCTTTGATAATTACTAATGTGTGGTTGATCAAAATCTGTTCTTAATATTGTGCTTGTAACTTTCATGTAAATCATTTGAAGCAGTACTTACTGCCTTTGAAGGTAGAATTTCATATATTCAACATAGAAGTAACCCAATATTTGGAAATAGGTCCGTGTATTTTAGTCCCGGCTTCCTAACTTACTAGTTTTGTGCAAGGAGTAGCATTTAAGCTTCATGAGTCTCAGTTTCCTCATATGTGAAATGGAGATGATTTTCATATTTGGTTTATAGTCATAATTAAATGAGATATATGTCAAATATTAATTACTGAGAAATACTATACAAATTTAAATCCAAAAGTAATTGTTTTGAATATATAATTACGTATGTGGCACAGAAGTAAAATAGACATAAAGGTATACGCTGAGAAGGCTTACTCCTTGTCTGTATCTACCATGTCCCCCTTCACGCCCACAGCATTTATTTTTACTATTCCTTATGTATTTTTCTGTATTTTCTTTATATAAATATAAACAAATGCAATTAAAAATTTTTTTTCTCTTTCCTAAATGAAAAATAGCCTACAATGTACACTGAAGTACCTTACTTTTGGCATTTGCAATCTCCTAGAGGGCCTCCACAGCAGCGCACAGTGATTGTTTTCATTTTTCTTCTCAGATACATTTTATTTCATTGTATGGCTGTAGTGTTGTTTATTGAGATCGTTCAGTATTGGTGGGTACTTGAGTGTTTTCCAGTTTTTTTTTTTTTGCTCTTTTTGCTCTGATTGTATTATAATGCCACAAGGCCAAATTCATAATTCAGTATATATGTCATTTTATACATGTATAGTAAATGGGAGATAGGTTTACAAAAATGGGATTGTTGGGTCAAAGAGAAAATGCATCAGTAATTATGGTAGATATTTAAGTTTCCCATTTAGGAGTTATACCATTTTTGTACTGCTACCAACAGTGTATGTGAATGCCTATTTCTCTATGCCCTTGTCAGAAGAATGTGTTAAACCTACATATCTTTGCACTTTTCTAGGAGAGAATTGATATGTTGGTATAGTTTTACTTTGCTTTTCTCATTATGAGTCAGTGAGGCTGAACATCTCTTCATATTTAAGAACTTTTTTTTTAATGGATTGCCTGTTCATGTTGCTTGCCCCTTATTGTATTGTTCTTTCTTTCATTTTTAAATTTCTTAACAACTAAGACTTCTTTATGGATATCAGCCCTATGTTGTATGAGTTGCAGATATTTTTTCCAAGTTTGTCATTTGTGCTTTAACTTTCTTTGTGATGTCTTGTGCTATTCAAATTTCTTTTTAGTTGATCTAAGTTATCAGAAAGGTTTTCCTCAATCCATGCTTACAAAATAATTTACCTATTTCTTTCTTTTATGATTTCATTTTTTTCTTTGTAAATCTCTAATCCATTTACAGTTCATATGCACTGAGACATAGATCCTACCTTTTTATTTTTATTTGCAAACAGCTCTTTGGTTGTTCGATAATTTTTATTAAAAAGTATGGATTTGAGTTGCTTTTATCATATGCTAGATTCCTGTGAGTATTTGGGCTCATTTCAGATCTTCCTATTCTGTTTCATCAATCTGCCAATATATTAATTTCTTAATGCCACACCTTTTATATAATTAAGATATAGTAATACAAGGTGAATATCTCTTATCTGAAGTGCTTGGGATCAGAAGTGTTTTGGATTTTGGATTTTTTCAGATTTTGGAACATTTGCATATACATAAGATATCTTGGGTATGGGACTCAAGTCTAAACGTGAAATTTATTTATGTTTCATATACGCCTTATACACATAGCTGAAAGTAGTTTCATACAATATTTTTAATAATTTTGTGCATGAAACAAAAGTTTGTGTATGTCAAACCATCAGAAAGCAAAGTTGTCACTGTCTCAGCCACTCATGGGGACAATCTGTAGTTGTTTTGCATCACTATCCTTCCTGACTCTGAATTTATATGCTGCTGATTAAGCAGCCATTTTCTTACACTTATTTACATGTAAGTACTTAACAGTAAATGTAACATATCATTAATATGTGAAAAGATGATGTGTTCAGGGTAACTCAGCAGCACAGTAGCATCACCAGAATAGCCATGTCAGCTGTTAGACAACAACAACAACCAACAGCAGCAGGCTTTCAGTCTCCTTCTATGATGCTGTGTTTTGATAAAAAGGTTACTGTATACTGTATTTATTTATTTATTTAGGAGAAAAGAAACATTAGAGGCAAGTGAAGGACCAGAAAGTGGGTTTTGTAGGCATGAGGAGACATTCTGCTGGATGGTTTTTTAAAATGTTTGCTTCAGATCATCTGCCTCATTAACCATGTTTTTTTGTCTTAGCAACCTGTCTTTGATTTTATAAACTGACGTGATTACTTGTTCTGTTATGAACACATGCTGTTCTAGTCCTTTTATAAGCCCATCACACATTTTCACCATGTGGTCTATATGTACTTCTGCAGAATTAACGTCCTCTCCATCATTGGTATTATCATGATCACCTTGATTCAGAACAATTTTGGCCGTTTAACCATTGGTCAATGAATGAACAACTGGAGCCTCATTATTGATGTTAAAAACTTCTTTGATATTCGCTTATTCCAGCTTGCTGACAGACTCTGAAGGTATATATTTTGCATATATAAGGAGGTCAGGCATCATTTTTTCTCACTGGACATACAGAATCCTTCACAGTCACCACCTTGTTCATCATCACTCAATATAGTCACAGGACAGAGGTTGTGTCTTTAGTTACTGTGTTCCAAGCATTGGCAACAGCATATGTGGCATCCTTCATGCTAAACTCCTTTTGAAAACTTTCCATACCCATGGCTCTGTTCACTGCTACATGCTATTTGAGAAAGTGTTTTTATATTTACTCTTCATTGATCTAAGGATACCCTGGTCACATGACTTAGTTAAAGAAGTCACATTGGAGGAAAGCACATGGCATAAACATTACTTTTGATGAGAATTTCAGCTGGAGGATGAGCAAAACAGTTTCCAAGGAATAGCAAAATCTTGTAGTTGTCATTCAGTCCAGCTTCCCTGCAGTGAGCATGAGCTACTGGTACAAAATGTTTGTGAAACCAATTAGAAATGGTGTCAGTGGTGATCCATGCCTTTTTGTTAGCATAATGGACTGGTAAGAAGTTCACTCCTTGAAAATAGCAAGGATGCAAGCTTTTGGCTCTCACAGCAAGTGTGCCTGCTGTATTAGCACATCCTAGCACAGGTATTCTGTTATTGGCATCCTTAATTCCTTAGGAACAGTCTTATTACCTGTAGTCAGTATCTTTCTGGGGCAATAACACCAAACAGTAGTGATTTTTCTCGAGCAATATAGACTTGTTCTGGCATCACATTTTTATCAGTGATGACCTTGGCAAATGTGTCAGTGAATTTTTCATTGATTTGTGATCAGCAGATGCTTTATCACCACAACATTTAAAAATTGAATGGAGTGTCTTAAATTTCTGCAACCAGGCTGTTGAGTATTCACAATCCCCTTTAATTTTTAGTTCTTCAGTAGATCTTTGCTTGTTTTTTGATCATATTATTAAGTGGCATGTGTTCACTGTGATACTGATGGATCCGCTTTTTCAATACATGATTGAGAGCTTCATTTTTAGCTTTATTTGGTGTTTTTCTGTTTTTCATTAACTTCTGTTCATCACTTTTGGTATAGAGTGTCAACAGTTTATACCCTCGTTTCTTCATGTCATATATGGTAGACATTTCAACACCATGCTCTCCTGTAGGACGTTTCATACTTACACCACTGTTCAATTTCTCCAGGTCTTTCTGTGCTATAGATAAACATAAACACTTCCTTTTTTTCTTATCACTGTTAGCTGTAGGGGCATCAGCAGGCCTTTTTTTTTTTTTTTTTTTCTTTTTTTGACATTTTCAAGAATATTTTTACACCCCAGAGCACAGAATAAGCGAAAAACAAGTGAGTAATGCACATAGGTCTTGGCCTTATGTGGGAACATCAGCAGGGAACCTGTGTGTCCAGCCTGCACAACACATGCCATTTTATACCCTTTGTGAATGTGCTTGCATGGGGGAGTCTGGGTATGATCGGAAAAGATATGCCAGCTCAAGAGGGCTAAGAGGGTCTTTTTTTCTCTTGGATATGCTGAGTAAACTGTGTGCTGTGCACTTGCATTTTGACTGAGCTGTCACAGAAGTCAGGTTTGGAATTTTCCACCTGTGGCGTCATGTTGGAGCTCATAAAGTTTTGGATATTGGAGCATTTTGGATTTCAGATTTTTGGATTATGGAGTTCAACCTGTATCTTGTCAAGCTTATTTCCTTTCATATTCAGAGTGTTTGGTCTTGTTTATTTTTTCCATATAAACTTAAGAATCAGCTTTCTTCATCCTACAAGTAGAAGTCTTGTTGGAATTATTATGATGAAGACAATACATTCATACATTAACTTACTTACATGTTTTGAATCTTCCCATTCAAAAACATGATACGTTCTTTTACTTGTTGAAGTATACTATTGGAGCATTTAGAAATGTGTTAAAGGTCTCTCATGTTGGTTTTGCATATATCTTGTAAAGTTTATTTCTAGATGTCTTGTCTCTTTTTTGTTGATATTGTAAATGTGGTATTCTCTTGTGTTATGTTTTCTGATTGCTGTTTATATATGAAAAATACTTTATTTATTTATTTGAGATGGAGTCTTGCTTTGTTGTCTAGGCTGGAGTGCAGTGGCGCAATCTTGGCTCACTGCAACCTCTACCTCCCGGGTTCACTCGATTCTCCTGCCTCAGCCTCCCAAGTAGCTAGGACTACAGGCACGTGCCACCACACGTGGCTAATTTTTGTATTTTTAGTAGAAATGAGGTTTCACCATGTTGGCCAGGCTGGTCTTTAACTCCTGACCTCAGGTAATCCACTCGCCTCAGCCTCCCAATGTGCTGGGATTACAGGCACGAGCCACCGTGCCCGGCCTGAAAAATTCTTTAAAAGATCAGTTTGTTTGCGTAATTCTTTATTAAGTACTGTAGAGATTACCTAAGGAAAATGTGAAAAATATACTTTCTTCCTTAGTGACTAATATATAGGTTGAATATATAAAGCTTGTATGTTTGAAATTCTCAGACTACTTTATACTCATATTTAAATTATGCATTTCAGACTATCATTGGGAATTAATGATAAATCAGCATCAGTAGAATGAATGTATAAACTCAACATAGCAAAAGCCTTCCTGGATGAGGTAGATTTTAAAGAAATACTTGAAAGATGGATAAAATACAGATGAGAGGAAATTGGATCTAGCACATTAATTCAGTGCAGGGGAATACAATGCAGGCTGTATTAAAGTGGAAAGCTGTCTGTCACACTACAAGTGAAAAAATAGGTTATACATGGAAGCATTCTGGTTTGTTTAACCAAAAAAAAAAAAAAAAAAATAGGCTCATAGGAAAAAAGTCTCAAAAAATGAGTATTCGAATGTTGACAGTGGTTATAGATTTCTAGGTGATTTCTTCTTTTGCCTACGTATTTTAATGGTGATTACTAGTTGTCCACCATAATCCATGCTCTCCTTCTTCTTGGCACATGGCTGCTCATCTTTACTACATTTTATTTCATTTTATTTTTTTACTACATTTCCCAGTTTACCTTGAGAATATGTGTTTGTGTTTTCTGCAATGGGTTGTGAAAAGAATTGGTATGTGACACTTTTTGGCCTGGATCTCAAGACATTGTGCCTTTCCTAGTAGTTGCTCTTTTCCTTTCATGCTGTTTTAATTGGAAGTACTCAGACCATTCAGATGATGACAGTGCCTTAGAGAATAGCAGAGCCATGACTTGGAAAGTACCTGAATCTGGGAATGACTACAAGGAATGGGGAGCTGCTCCACCAAGCTGGACCATTTATGTTAAGATTGAAATTAAAGAGAAATAAACTTTTTTGTTTGTGAAGCCACAATATTTTGGAATTTCTTACTTCCATAGCCTTATTTACCCTAGCTAATATATCTGTATTTTCTTCATATATTATAGACATACATATTACTTTATAATTTAAAAGAAAGCTACTTTTCAAACAACTTGAGAACATACTATGCATATGATGCTTAAACTTGCTTTTCTTGTTTAATATAGTCTGAATATCTTGCCCATTTTTTTGAAATAAATGTTTTATTTTGGAACAGTGTTAGATTTACAGAAAAGTTTTACAAATAATACATAGAGTTCTCATATACACCTCACTCAGTTTCCGTTACCTCTTATGTTATCATTTTACTGTGATACATTTGTCAAAACTAAGGAACCAACATTGGTATATTGCTGTTAACTAAACTCTAGACTTCATTTAGATTTCACCAGTTTCCACTAATGTCATTTTTCTGTTCCAGGATTCAATCCAGGATATCACATTACATTTACTTGTCATGTTTCCTTAGTCTTCTTTGTTCTCCTGATAGTTTCTTAGTCTTTCTTTATTTTTCATAACCTTGACATACTTCACTGTTCAGATATTTTATAGACTATTCCTTATATTGGGCTCATCTGATATCTTCCTCATGATTAGAATGGGTTGTGGGTTTTTGGAAAGAATATTTTAGAGGTAAAGTATACTTCACATCATATCGTGGAGTACGTGATAGCTACATGCCATTAGTGATCTTCCTTGCTTAGTTAAGGTAATGTTGGTCAGGTTTCTCTACTGTGAAGTTACTATTCTTTCCTTTCCATATTTTCTTTTGAAAGCAGGATAAACTTAGGCCACTCTCAAAGCAGAGGAGGAAACACTCATTTTTAAATGCTAAATTTAATTTGATAGATGTCAGTCTTCATGTTCACCAGATCAACATTGAATACTTGGATTTTTATAAACAACTTTCATCCTATGGACAGCTGAGCAGCCAGCATGGAATCAGGCTGGAATTTCCTTCTTTAGTTGCATGGAGTATAGCCTGCTGGTTGAGAACAAGAGAGGAAGAAATGAAATCAAAGAATATACCTGTGTCTCAACTCCAAAGCCCCAGTTTTTCTTTTGGTCATCTTGATTTGGAAATCAAAGCTAAATTCCTATCTTTAGAGACCTGAACATTTCTGATAGTATTAATGAGAAGAAGAGATATTGAGTACCCTTTATTGAGTTCCACTTGAGATCAGGACTCTGCAAGGCCTTCTACATGAATCATCCATTTAATCCTAAGAGGAAAGTACTACTATTATCTACATTTTACAAATGAGGAAACTGAGACTTAGATTTTGACTTGCTTAACACTTCCAACGTGTAAGTGGTAGCATCTAGATCAAAATCGTCGTTTGCTTATTTTTGCCCTCTTACACATCACAGTACCACTAGTTCTACATCAATGAGAACAGTCTAGTTATCAGAGGAGTATGGTATTTGATAGAGGGATAAGGTAGCTATTTGGGAGTACTGAACAGATAGCATGGAGAGATAAAGGCCACTAATGCTAAGTGGTGAATTCAGATTTTCCAACTAGGGTTCTCCCTTTTCCAACCTGGATCTTGTGTGCTCTGTTTTCTACATGTTTTCTGTGCCCTAGTGCATACTTCCTGAAATATCTGAAGCAACCCATGAGAGACTGAACTCTTCGGGTCTCAGTTTGGCTCATCATTGCACAGCTCATGGCTGGATTATCAAGTCTGGCTTTGCTATTGGCCAGCTCATTCTGATGCCAGTGGCCTACTTTCTGCTAACTTAGAGTCTTGGTATGCCAACACATTGTAACTAATCCCTCCCTCAGAACTGCACTTGTTGTATTTTTTTCTGGGAGTAAGTTATGTACAGATACAGTAGTTATATTAGCCAAGATTGACCGTTTTTTTTTTGCTGAAGTAGTGTCCCATTTTATTAAAGATGTGATGCTGGACTTTCAAAAAAATGGCATTTTTAGAGATTGTATGGAGCCACTTAACAGTGAAACTTTTGAACATTTTATTAACTGAGGCAGTACACACTTTTCAGTGAACTAAATTCTTTGACAAACAGTGAGATTCTGGCATTTATGGAAAACTTTTAGTTTAACTCCCACAATTAGATGAGGTAATTGGGGATGGAGTAACTGACAGTTTTGTTGTCACCATCAAATCAACTCAAAACATCTTGGATATTGCATGGCATCTTACAAACAGGATAAAAAGACAGCCCTAACCTGGAGAGACCTGCTTGGGAAGGTTGTTGATAAGATGGTGCATTGAGGGATGAAAACAGGGATTTTTTTTTAATTTAGGAGAAACAAACATTATTTTCTGTCTGATAATTATGACCACAGTAATACATTTGTACTGTAGGTGAAGTGGCCCATTGCTGCCATATGTGTGCACCTTCCTCAATACCCATTTGTACTTCACAGAAATTGAAAGAGATTTTTAAAAAGAAATTAAATTGCATATAATACATGTGGATCACTCTTAACTCTTTTTAATGGCTATGTAGCATTTTGTCATAGGAACATACCACAGTTTACTTAAATGATGGATATTTAGGTCATTTCAGATTTTTAGTTCTTCAAATATTTAACTCTTTCTTCCCTCTTTCAGTTCCTTATTTTATTGAGAAAACAGAAGCAGTCAGAAAAGAATTACCTCCCTCTTTTCCCACAATTTATTCACCCAAGGATATGATAGTGAACAAACGAAACAAAAATCTGTGCCCTCAAAGTGCTTATATGCTAAAGGAGGGAGATAGACAATAAACAAGGTGTTTAAAAAGTAAAGTATGTTGTATATTAGATTGGCGATAAATACTGAGGAGAAAAAGTAGGGAAGGAGCATAGTATAGTAAGTGTTGGGGGGTGGAGTTTGTAGTTTTAAAGGCAAGGAGAGATTCACTGAAGTTGACAATTGAGTAAATAACTGAAGGAGGTAAGGGAACAAATCACGTAAATATTTGTAAACAGAGGCAACAGCAAATGCGAGTGCCATGAAGCTGAGTGAGGCCTGCTGTCTGAGTTCTGTCACCCTACATCCACTTGCATCATATATTCTACCTTTTCCCTCTGATTATGAGTGAGTTGTCCCTGCCAAGGCTAACCCCATCCACTTGCACATGAAATCTGCTTCCCTCTGTCATATAGGACTGTGATCCTGCTGTCATGCCCTCTTACCTGTGTCACATTTTCTCTCTAGTTGGTTCCCATGAGGTTGCAAACATGCAGCAATATCACCCATCTTTAAAAAATGAACATGAAAGAAAAACAAAACAACAGAGTCCCTTGGCCCTCATTCCCTCTTCTCCCCAGCTACTGTTCTATTTCTTTGTTCGCCTTCACAACAAAGCTAAAAAGAGGTTGTCTCCACTTCTTCACATTCTATTCCTTTTAAAAACCTACTCCAGTGAGGTTTTGCTTCCAAAAGAGCATTTTAAAATGCCCTTGTTTATGTCACCAGTGACCTCTATGTTGCCAGTTGCTCCTTTTCCATCATTTTCTCTGATAAAGTATTAGCAAATCATGGTTTTTTTTGTTTGTTTGTTTGTTTATTATTTGTTGTGCCATACTAGAATGTAAGATCCAAGACCATAGGTACAGGGGTGCTCTTCAATATTTGTTGAATGAGTGAGTGAATGATAATACCAGCCTCCTTGTACATACCTTATATGTACCATTGTCCTCTTGCCTGATTTGTTTTCCTTTGAGATAAATACCTAAAAGTACTAAAATGATAATTTCCTAAAAGTACTGAGTCAAACGGTGTGTGCATTTTTAAATGCTTTTATCAATTGCTACTAAGCAACCTCTTTAACCAAAACATGCAGTTAGGATTTGTTTGTTTTTAAAACTTTGGTATTTATCATGGGCACTTCTTAAAACAGATGATTTTACTATTTTTGATTTCTATCTTTTCCCAGACTGCCAGGATCAAATGATGTATGCAGAAATTCCAGTGTAACTTGTATTTTCATACTTGAATATTCAGTTAGGGCCAGGTAGGCCAGTAGAAAAGGGTTCTCCTCAAGTTTTGTGTCCACAGGACAGTGAAGACTTAGAATGTCATTGAAGCTGCATGACTGTCTTTAGGAAAAAAGGTTTTAGCCATTATACTGCATCCTGCTGTCTTATCTGAGGAATAACACATTTGCTAGAGGTGCTTTCCTTTAGATTGCTGCCCCAGTCAAAGGTCAAGTATTGTGGTAACTACACTTTTGCTATATTGATTGAAGAAATAGAGCACTAACACACATACAACAAATTTGTACTCAGATTATATGCCTGGATTTCTGGTGCTGTACTTAAAGCTAAGGAGTCTGGTTTTACTTATCCGTTCCCAGCATTTTGTAGTCAAAATGTGGATAAAGCTATTGATAAGAATAGAAATGGATACATTTGTTTTCTAATTGTCTCAGTATTAGACTGAAGGTAAAATATTAATAGTTGCCCACATAAATATAATATTTATAACAAACTTTTATTATCGAATCTTTAGATTTTTTTAACCTTCATTGAGAAAAATGTTTCTGCTAATGTTAATTAGCTAGTAACTGCTGTTTTCAGTGTGCTTCAATTACAGTATGTTGCTTGATTATATGTTATAAAATAAACTTAAGGTTGCCCTAGGCTGTTAGACTCAGTAGTTTATGTTAGCTTATAACCTAGAAGTAGATTTCTTATAGATTTGTGAGGAAAGGAGAAAAGTAAAAATTAAGCTCTATCAAGATATTTTTCTATTTTATTATGCTTTCTCATTAAATTACTCTCTTTCTGTTTCTGGTTCTCATTATGTGAGTTGCAAGTGAAAAGTTGCCAGTCCAGAATGTTTCAGAAACATGGAGCGTTTCAATGATAGCTATCACTACTGTCTAATAATTGATAGCAAACATTTATTAAGTGCTTACAATGTCAGATGTCAAACCCTAAGGTCTGGGTTAGTAAAATTCATAATATATCTGTCCTTAAGAAGTTCAAAGCCCAGTGGAACAATTAAGACAAATGATGAAATTCTTTACAATTCAGATTTAGTCAGTAAGTAAAATGTTAGTAAATCTGCTTTGTAAGGAGCATGTAGTTTTAGGAAATTTATTATAATATTGTTACCCAGTAGATATGTCTAAAAACCTTTATATGTTTATCCCACATGAACCTTTTTCTGTCTTTCAGATAATTCAGCAAAAATATTTATAGGTTCCATAATGTTGATATTGAAGAGTTTTTTAAAGAAGTATTCCTGAGTTAATATAAGGTTCCCATAAATCAGCCTTTAGTGTAACATATATATATATTTGAATATCTAGCATATGGACATGAAGTTTTGAATATTTAATAAACTGAAGTCAGTATACTATACTGAATACTTATGCGTAACTATTTTCAAACGTTTCTATTTATTTAAACTTTAATGTATAGTACAATAGCCAGTCATTTCTCACAGTTTGTCAAACTGTAACCATAAAGTTACACTTTAGGAATTTAGTTTTTAAGTTTTTTTTTTCTTTTTTCTTTTCATGGTAATGTTTTATCCTGGATATGTGTAAAATAAACTACTTACAGTTAAAAAATACATACACTCTTGTGCATATAATTTTCTGCCCATTCATTATCCTTTTAACTTAAGCATTATCTTTGGTTAAAATCGCTACTCACATTTGCTTTTTAAAATACCTAATGTAGTTTTAATATAAGTTATATAACTCAGATCATAAACTAAACCAATACAAAATAAGACAAGTAAGAAATGGATAGGATATGGCATCTTTCTTGCTATACTCATTCCTTTCTGGTGGAAGTGGAACTTTTGAAAATAAAAGGTAATACTGTTTAGGAGCAAAGTTTTAATTTTGTTCTTATTGAAATAATTGATAAATTGCTTATTTCTTTGTAAATTTGTACTTAGTTTCAGAAGTCAGGAGTTTATCAAGTTTGTACAAGTTTTTTGGAACTAGTTTTACAACATAAAATAATTTTGCCATCTTCTCATTTTGTGATTAGACATTTAAACCAAATATAAAGCTTAGGTTAAAGACATTGAATAGAACATAACATATATACTATATATGTGATTTGAAATGTACTTTGTTCATAGGCCCATATAAAGACAGTTTAAGTTAGCTGGCCTAATGTATGCAGAAAGTAATAACAATTTGATCACATCAAGTGTATGTTTGTCTTAAGGAAGTAGAGTATGTTTACTGTATTTTTTCTTGCTCATGAATTAATTAAATTTCTATCTTACTTTTCCAGATCCACCAGTTCCACCAGGCTTTGAAACTGGTGATTATTTATAGTGTTCCTTTGTGGAAGGAGTGGATTTATAAATTAAAATTGTCTTGTTTTACCAGTGTTTATTTTGATTTAGTTTATTCATAAAATTAGTTTAGTTCTTCCCAGAGAGCTGTGTTTTGATTTAATTAATAAATAGAAAATAGGTGTTTTTAACTTTTGCATAGGCTTATAATATGCTACCAAACATCTATAATAAATACTGAAATAAATACTGTATTTGGCTAATACCTATAATAAATACTGAATGTTAATGAAATTATTACATAGCATTGAATCTTTAGGTGTAAAAAGAGTTTGGATAAATTAGCTGTAGTTTAGTAGCAATTTGAAATGTACAGCTTTTTTATGTGGTTTAATTCAATATTTTAAAAATAGGGCTAGTATATTTTGAAATCACTAGAGAATTAGTTGAATTGGGGAAAAGTCAACAACTTTTTGTAGATTAAGTTTTTTTGAGATCTATTCTTTCCTTTTAATTGATATTAATTTCCTGAGTTGATATTAATTTTCTGATTAATCATTTTAGGTTGTGTCTGAAAAAATTTTAAGAAATTCAAATGTATTTGATTTTATTAAGCTGGCTGACTTTGTCAAAAGTCTGGAAAAAATTTAAGAAATTCAAATGTACTTGATTTTATTAAGCTGGCTGACTTTGTCAACAGTCTGAAAAAAATTTAAGAAATCCAAATGTACTTGATTTTATTAAGCTAGCTGACTTTGTCAAAAGTCCATTGCTATTTGCTTAAGGTTTCTAGCTTTTGCAGCAGAGGATAATAGTGCTCTTAAATTGGATTTATGCTAACTTTTAAGAAACATATTTGTTCCAAGCAGTCTAAGAAGTGCAGAGATCCATGTCAATATTCAGAATTCATATTTTCCTTGAACAGAAGGTTGTGATAAAATGGTACATGGTGTGTTTTCATTGCCTGTTGAAAGACTTTCTTGCAGTTAAAATAAGCATTTTGATGGTGGTTGAATTAAGAGTTTTTGTCAGTCTCTTCTCATCATGGATGATTAGACTAAAACGTCTGCTTGTCTTGACTTGAGATCACCACAGCTTCAGATAACATGCTTTGTGATTGAAGGTCGAAATATTTTGAATTCTAATAGGCTGCCAGATGAATTGCTTGAAATAGACTGTAAAATTTCAAGGCTTCCTTTTCCATCTGCTGTGAAAAGAACCATTGGGAATGGTTGAGCTTGATGATCATAGAATTACTGGATGGTGATTCTAAAACCCTCAAAGGGAAGTTGCTATGGAGATCTAGTTCCAAACTGTGAAATGATTCACCTTTGAAAGGCTGCAGGGTCTGAGAAGCTGAACACATCATTGTTCAGGTGGTCATTGGTTAGGAAATTGCTGGTGCCTGTGTAATCAGCACTCCTGTGGTAGTTAACGATCTAAAAAGGTTTGTTCTGAATGATGTGGGACAACAGCAATGTGCATAAGATGGCTTCTCTCAATCATGGTTTGCTCAGCCTGGTGCTTGTAAAAATACAGCAAACTAAATAGCACAGAAATGAATTGCTTTATTGAGGGAATCTTTTGAAAACAAAATTTTGAATTGGTGAGTTTAGCATCTAAAATAAAATGGTTCTTTTTGAAAATAAAGTTTTTGCAGAAACATGCATTGTTTTCTTTATTTTAATTCATCCCCATACCTCCCACTTTTTGTGATAAAAAGCTCTTTGTCTTTCTAGGTGTAAGACCTTTATCATGATGAAATGTTTAGCTTTTAATATCCTAGAGTACTATTTCAAGAGCCTTCTTGCATAAGCACAGGGGCACCTGAGAAGGAGTTTAGAAAAGCCCCTAGTCATTGAGAATGAGTCTAGGAAATCCCCAAATCATTAGAAGTAGAAAGTAATTAATCCACTTATAGCAAATTGTTTCCCCTCAAATTGTTTTTTATTTGCCTATTTGTGACATGTATTTTAAATTGATATCTTTTCCAATTTTTATTAAATCAACTTTCGTTTTTATTTCTGGAAACCTGAGGCCAAAATAGTTTTTGAAATTCATTTAACAGCAAATTATTATAAACTGCTATTCTCCCATATTAAGATTTCAAAATAGGTAAAATTCAATCTTAGTTAATTTCCTATCAGCCTATAATGGTGAACTTTAGTAATCAAGTATGAAATCTTATCAAAAATAATGTATGTATATCAAGTTTGTCTGTATGGTGTTTTCTCCAGACAACATTAAGGTAAAATATACATGTAACAAAAATCATATATTCTTAGTGTACAGTTTGATGAAGTTTATTGTACACAGTTGTAGATCTACTATCACAGTCAAAATACACAACGTTTCAATCATCCTAAAATGTTTCTTTGTGTCCTTTTGCAGTTGATCCTCTCCCCTAACCCTTATCCTTAAGTACTCACTGATCTGCTTTCTATTGTTGCATTTTTATTATATTTAAAATTTCATGTAGTATCATGTAGTATATAGTTTTTTCTGTTTGACCCTTTTTAAACCTAGCATAATGTTTTTGATATTCATTCATATTGTGTACATTAATACTTTCTTATTACTATGTAGCCATTAATATTATCAGTTTGCCTGTCCATTCATTAACTGGTGGACATTTGAATTGTTTCCAGCTTTTATTGTTATGAATTATTTGTGTAGAAATGTTTGTATGGATATATGTTTCTATTTCTTTTGGGTAAATATCTAGAAATGGGATTGCTGAAGTGTATGGTAACTGTATGTTTAGCTTTATAAAATACTGCCATACTGTTTTCCAAAGTGACGGTAACATTTTGATTTCTCACCAGCAATATGAGTTCCAGTTCCTCCGCATCCTTTCTAACACTTGATATTGTCAATTGTTTCTAGTTTAGGCGTTATAGAGAATACTTCATTGTGGCTGTCATTTTTATTTTCCAGCCTATTAGTGATGACCATCTTTTCATTTGCTTACTTCCAAACTGTGTATCTTCTTTGGTGAAGTGTCTGTTTAAATCTTTTGTCCATTTTTAATTGGATTGTTTGTCTTATTTTGAGTGGAAAGAGTTCTTTACGTATTCTAGATACAAATTCTTTGTCAAGTATATATTATATGAAATTTTCTCCTAGTCTGTGGCTGCCTTTTTTTTTTTTTTTTTTTTAATTATGTCTTTCAAAGAACAAAATTTTTCATTAGGATGTTCATTTTATCAGTTGATTTTCTCTGATATTTGTGTTTTTTGTGTCTGGTTCAGAAGTCTTTACCCAGCGCAGTGTTACAGATATTTTCTTTTGTTAAAGTTTAATATTAAGTAACTTTAGCTCTTACATTCAGGCCTATCATCTTTCTAGTTAATTTTGCATATGGCATGGGGTAAGGTGTTAATTTTCTTCCATAGAGATGCATAGTTTTTCCAGAATCATTTGTTGAATATTTTTTCTCTCACTGAATTAACTTGGCACCTTGTCAAAAATCAATTCACTGTTTCAGGAGGTCAAATGCAGGTCAGTTTATGCACTCTATTCTGTTCCATTGATCTATTTGCTTTGGCAATACTATACTGTCTTGATTACTATAGCTTTAGAGTAAGTCTTAAAATTAGATAGTGTAGGTCTTCTGACCCTTTCCCTATTTTTAAGATTTCTTTAGCTTTTCTAGTTCCTTTGCATTTCTGTATAAATTTAAGAACCTGAAAAAAAAAGCTTGATGGAATTTTTTGATTTTTGACTTTGTATTGAAACTGTCAGTGGAGACTACCAATCCATGAAG
The DNA here is from genome assembly GCF_000951045.1 of Mandrillus leucophaeus. NCBI lineage: Eukaryota > Metazoa > Chordata > Mammalia > Primates > Cercopithecidae > Mandrillus > Mandrillus leucophaeus. The sequence goes on from NW_012104254.1 coordinate 4,884,475, forward strand.
GTGATAAATTTTTAAATTTATTTGGGTCTCTTCTCAACAGTATTTGATAGGTTACAGAGTATAAATCTTATACGTATTTTGTTCATTTTATCCCTAGGTATTTAATATTTTTCTGCTATTATAAGTGATATTATAGGTTAGTTTTAGAAGCCCTTAATCAGGTTGAAGTAGTTATCCATTATTCCTAGTTTGCTGAGAGTTTTTATCCTGAATAGGTGTTGAATTTTGTCAAATGAATTTCTTTTATCTATTGGTTTTTCCTTTTTATTCTATTAATATGGCAAATTACATAGACTGATTTTTGAATGGTAAGCTTTTGTTATTCCCAAGATGAACTCACTCTATCATTATAAATAAACCTGTGTGCTTTTGAATTTGATTTGCTAAAAATGTTTTAAAGGATTTTTACATCTGTATTAATGAGGGATTATTGTTTCTGTGGTTTTCTTTTATTGTAATTTTTGTCAGAATTTGATACCAGGGTAATATGAACCTTGTAAAATCACTTGTGAAGTATTTTCTCTTTGATTTCCTGGAAGAATTTATGGAGGATTCATGTTATTTCTCCCCTAAATGCTTGATAAAATTTACCATTAAAGCCATCTAGGCATGGAGTTTTATTTTTTATTTTTATTTTGTTTTTGTGGGAAGGTTTTTATTTCAGATTCAATTTCTTGAACCGATGTAGGACTATTCTTATTTTCTATTTCTTCTTAGTTCAGTTTTGGTAATTTTTGTCTTTCTAGCATTTTGATTACTTCATTTAAGCTGTCAAATTTATTGGGCATAAAATTATTAATATTCTCATTATATGTTTAATGACTTAGGACCTATAATGTCTCCTCTTTCCTTCGTGATGTTAGAATGAGGTGTAATTTTTGTCTTTCTTTTTGATTAGTCTATCTAGAGGCTTATCAATTTTATTGAGCTTTTTAAAGGACTATGGGTTTCACTGATTTTTTTTTTCTTTGTTCATTTCCTATTTCACCAGTTTATTCTCGTATCTTTTGTTATTTCCTTCTTTCTACCTATTTGGGTATTTTAAAATTACTTAAGACCTTTTTTTAAATAGGTGCTTGCAGGTTGTTGACTTATAAAAAAATCAAGTTGTAAATTTTTATCACAGATTTCAAATGAAGTTCTTAAAAATCTTAACTTGAACAAATATAAAACAATTTAAAAACCTTTCTTTAAAGGCAGATTGAGAAAAAAACAGGCTTAAAAATATGTTTGTTATTAACAGAAAGAAACATATTTAGGTAAAAGTAATAAAAACCTCACGCTGCATAGGTAATGCAAATAGTTCTAGTTATCTGATCGTTGGACTAAAAGCAAGTACTTAAGGTCTTCAGCTCCAATCTTTTGTTCATTTCTTATTGCTGGAATTTTATGTTCATTTCTTCTTGTTAGATGACTAAACAGGATGATGGTAGATAGTAGATAGCCTTATCTGCTGGCGATCTGACGTTTTCCACCACTTTGCCATCATGTGGTTTAGAGTTGTGTTAGTCCATTTTTGCGTTGCTATAAAGAAATACCTGAAGCTGGGTAATTTATAAACAAAGTAAGTTTATTTTGGCTTATGGTTCTGCAGGTCCTATAGGAAGCATGCCACCAGCATCTGCTTCTGGTGAGGCCTCGGAGCTTTGCTTGCAGAAGGCAAAGGGGGAGGCGGCATGTCACATGGCTAGAGAGGGAACAAGTGAGATGGAGCAAGAGAAAGTGCCACTCTCTTTTGAACAACCAGACCGCACTCAACTCAGAGCAAGAACTCCTTATGGTGAGGACAGCACCAAGTCTTTCATGAGGGATCTGCCCCCATGACCCAAGCACGTACCACCAGACCCCACCTCCAACACTGGAGATTACATTTCAACATGAGATTTGAAGGAGACAGAACAAGCAAACCATATCAAGAGTTTTCAGGTTGTCTGCACTGATACTTGAAGTTGTAGTGGCACTGTTGCTGAGGTGTCTGCTGACCTTGGGTATCATCTCCTTGATTTTTCCTTATCCTCTTCACTTCTGTCCTCTCTAGACTACCTTTGGCAGAGGGTCCCTGAAGAATCATGGTCTGTCTCTCCGATACCTACTCTGCCCCACTGGCCTGCCTTGTTCTGTTGCCCACTGGTTGTGGGTACCCTCCAGCACTTCTCCCCGGGTGTAGGGTCTCCGCATTGGGAGGTAGGAAGGTGGGAACTTTTCCTTCCCTAGGCCCTGCGTGTTGGGCCTGGCCTTAGGGAGCACTCTTTTCCCTGGTTCTTTTTGCCACTCTCACTATTATGGTAATTCTGCTGGCAGTTGCCTGGAGGACCCCTAGGAGGTAGATAGGGACTTATAAAGATACAGTCCCCTGCATATTTACTGCCTTGAACTGCAACTCCACCAGGGCCTGCGGTGCTGGCTGCCTCTGCATTCTTTTCTCCTTCAACAACATCAAACTCCACATCTCTCCAGCTCCGCCACTGCCAAGCTAGTTCTTGGGGTTATTCTTTATGGCAGTATGGTGTAGAAATACATCTCACTTGGTGTCATTCCTGTTGATGAATCCGTATCCGTTTCTTACATTGAACCGTTTTACTGTTCCCAAAACTTTCGTAGTGATGACCTTCTTGTCCCTGCTGGTCTATATGAGACCGACTGGGCCCCCGCTCCCCGCTGCCTCTGGTGCTGGGCTGGCTGTTGACAGCGCCAAGGGTGGGGGGAGGGGGGCGCCGGCGGCTGCTGGGTCTCCCCAGTGGTTGCGGAGGTGGTGAGTGGGCCTGCACTGGCTGCAGCTCCTCCCATGTGAAGCCCTGAAGGCTGTGATGGGTGGGGGCTGCTCAGGGCTCTCTGGAGTCCTCTGTCCTCTCCTGCTGCCCATCAAACGCCTGTTTGGTTTTAATTTACTTCTTCTTTCTCTAATTTGTTAGGGTGAGAACTCAGATTATTAATTTTGGAGGTTCTTTTCTAATATGATTATTTAAAGTTACAAACTTCTCTCTAAGCACTGCTTTAGCTGCATCCCACATACGTTGATAGATTATATTTTTATTATCCCTTAGTTTAAAGTATTTCCTTATTTTTCTTGTGACGTCTTTGATCCGTTGATTCTTAAAACGTTTGTGTATTTCCAAGTATTTGGAGCTTTCCTAGCATTCTTACTGTTATTGATTTCTAATTTAATTTTTTTGTAGTTAGGGATCATCCTCTGTGTGATTTCAGTTCTTTTAAATTTGGGACTTGTTTTTTGGCTATGCATAGTCTGAGCCAAATGAACTACATGCTTTTGAAAAGAACGTGTTTTGTTATTATTGAATGTAATGTTCTATAAATATTTCGTTCAAGACGATTAATAGCATTGTTCATGTCTTCTGCGTTTTTACTGATTTTTTCATCTAGTTTCATCAATTTAGTTAAGAGAAGGGTATTAAGATCTCCAGTTCTGGTTGTAGAATTGTTCATTTCATCTTTACTTCTGTTAATTTTGGCTTCCTGTAATTTGAAGCTGTTATTAGGCACATATACATTATGTGTATATTATGCCTTATGTGAATATTATGCCTTTTGGATGAATTTACTTTTTTTTTCATTAAAAAATATGCGGTACTTTTTATTTTAAAATCAATTTAATCTGATATTAATACAGCTACTATAGCCGTCTTATACTTACTGTCTTCCATCCATTTACTTTCAACCTATCCCTGTTGGTTTGTTTGGAGACAGAATCTTGTGCTGTTATACAGGCTAGGGTGCAGTGCCACAGTCACAGTTCACTGCAACCTCAAACTTCTGGGCTCAGGCAATCCTCCCACTTCAGCCTCTCAAGTAAGTAGGACTGCAGGCTCATGTCACCATGCCTGGCTAATTTTTTAGTTTTAAGTTTTTGTAGAAATGGGAACTTGCTATGTTGCCTAGGCTGGTCTTGAACTCCTGGCCTCAGGCAATTCTTCTGTCTCAGCCTCCCAAAAGTGTTGGGATTACTAGGGTGAGCCATTGTGCTTGCCATGTCTTTATATTAAAATGTATCTCTTATACAGAACATATGATTGTGTTCTATTTTATTATCAATTCTGATAGTAAACACCTTTTAAAGTGCTTATTCCATTGCCTAATGGACTTTATAGGTTTGGATTTGTAAATTTTTATTTGTGTTTTATTTGTTGCTTCTGTGGTTTGTTCTCTGTTTCTCTACTTTTTTTTTTTATGATTATTTGAATATTTCTTAGGATTTTATTTTAACATTCATCTTCGATTCCAACTAGATTTCACTTTTTTTAAGTGATTGCTCTAGTGATTAAAATATACATCCTTAACTTTTCAGTTTGTTTACAGATGCCTTTTAGTTTTTTTATAGTTTACAGTTTATATTTATCACTTCATGTAAAATATAGAAAACTTGCAAGTTTATAATCCCATATTCCTTCCCTGTCTTTTATGCCATAGTTGTGTGTAATACTTTATGCATATTGTAAATCCCACAATTTAAAAAATTGAGATAAAATTTACATTACCTAAAATTAACCATTTAAAAATGTACATTTCGGTGGCATTTAGTATATCATAAATGACTTTTGTTTAAACATATTTGTATTATGAGGAAACCATGAAAAGAAAAAACAAAAACCCTTTTGCACTTACTTAGATATTTGCCATTTTTGATGCTTTTCTTTTCTTTCTGAGAATCTGAGGTTCTACTTATCATTTCTTTTAACTTTGAAGACCTTTTTATAGCATTAATTGTAGCACAGGGCTGTTGGCAATGAATTATCTTAGTTTTGTTTCATCTGAAAATGTTTTTATTACAAGATTCATTCTTTAAGAATATTTTTGCTGTATATAAAATTCTTGGTTGACAGGTTTGTTTAATTTTTTTCTGCACTTTAAAAATATTGTTGCACTCTCTTCTGTCCTTAATTTCTAATGAAAAAATCAATGATTAATTGAAACTTTTTTTTGCTTCTTTCAAGAATTGCTCTTTACCTTTGACATTTATGTCATACCTCTGCTATTGTATGTCTTAGCATTGCACTTCAATTTATAAATTGCTTTCAATAAATTGTGTAAATTTTTATTCATTAATTCTTCAAATTTTTTTTCTCCCCATCTCTTTCCCCTCTCCTTCTAGGACTTTAATTATATGCATGTTGGGGCTGGGCGCAGTGGCTTACATCTGTAATCCCAGTACTTTGGGAGGCCGAGGCAGGCAGATCACGAGGTCAGGAGTTCGAGACCAACCTGGCCAACATGGCGAAACCCCATCTCTACTAAAGATACAAAAAATTAGCTGTGCATGATGTTGCATGCCTGTAATCCCAGCTACCTGGGAGGCTGAGCCAGGAGAATCACTTGAACCTGGGAGGCGGAGGTCGCAGCGAGCTGAGATTGTGCCATTGCACTCCAGCCTGGGCTACAGGGCGAGACTCTGTCTCAAAAAAAAAGAAAAATTATATGCATGTTGTACCATTTTATATTATCTAGTAGGTCCCTGAGGCTCTGTTCATTTTTATTCTGTCTTCTGTGTGTTCAAATTAGTTTCTGTTGATTTATCTTTGATGTATTCTTTTCCTCAGTCATCTTAATTTGGCTGTTATATCGATAGATAGATAGATAGATAGACAGATAGATAGATAGATAGTCATATTGTGTTTATCAGTTCTAAATTTGCCTCCCTTCCTCCCTGCCCTCCTTTCTTCTTCTCTTCTTCCTTCTCTCCCGCCATTTCTATTTCTCTGCTGGGAGTGCCTATCTCCCAATTCATTGTGTGCATAATTTACTTTTATTTATTGAAGGTAGTTTTAATAGGCACTTAACATTTTTTCTCAGCTGCTTCCACCATCTGGATCATCTCAAATTCAATCTCACTTGTTTTCTGATAGCATTATGCTTGATTTTTCTTAGGTAGTTTTGGATTGTATCCTGGACATTATGAATGTTACGTTTTGGTGATTCTAGGTTCCAGGTTTTCTGTCATATGTGTAGGGGGTTTGTTTTGTTTTTTGGTTTTGTATTAGTAGACAGTTTGAACTACAATCTCTGTTTCTTAGATGGCAGCTCCAGTCTCACTTCACTTTGTCTTTAGCTGATCTGCTTTGAGTCTGCCCACCTCTTTGATTGAGTTCTGGTATCAAAGAGGTGAGTAGACTGAGGGGATTTCATCTATTTTTCCTGTCTTTCTCTTCTCTTTGCATTCTCCCATTGCTACAGTTTCCCTAGCTTTGGTTTTCTGCTTCTCCAGGACAGAAAGACTAATTTATCTGTAGCTTGCCCTGTGTTGACAATACTTGGTTGCAAGCTAAAAGCCTTGAAAAGATGAATTTCCTTCATATAACTCCCCTTCTTTGAGCAGGTACTCCTAACCAGTCTTTCTGATTTCCTTTGCTCTCCGGTGCCTTTAGGTAGCTGCTTTTTGTATCTTGTCTGTGTTTTATAGTGTTTTTCCCCACCAGGGTGGTCAGTGGTAGTTTTCCAGTGAGATCTTACTGTGCCATTATTGAAAATGAAAGCCCTTGGTTGGAATTTTAGGCTACCTAATAAGTCAGTAGCACTTCTTATCAGTTTTATACACCAGTACTTTACTTCCTATAGTGATAGCCTGCATACTAAGACAGTGGGTTTTGAACCTTAAGGAAAAAATATTTGTGATTTATAGTTAATTTTAACTTACTACCAGGTATAATAATCTTATATTGATTATTACACACTATTTAATCTTTAGTATTAATTTATTACCATCATATCTTAATTACTATGTAATACAGTTTTACCACGTGAGTAACTGAAAATTATAAGGATTATATATATATA